>NC_139706.1:50023046-50420546 GCF_964188405.1 Protomyctophum parallelum | reverse complement strand
AGAAGAAGCAGAAGAAGCAGCAGAAGCAGCGACGACATCAAGATGGGGAGGTGCGGATCACGGGGATGGAGACGTCACAAGGTCTGTTTATTTACTCACCAAACTAACTGAAGTTAGGGTTTAAAAATACATTGTAGAAATTCACTGTAAGAACGACGAAGACTGCAGCCATTAGTATTGGTGGTGAATTCAGAGAGATCAGTTGTTAATCAAATATTACATTATTGTATCTGAAGTTGTTATATTTTACCTAAATATTTAGCTGATACATTTGAATGTCTAATAAATGTATGATGATTACGAAATATACATGGCAACTAGTACACACACACACACACACACACACACACACACACACACACACACACACACACACGCTGGGATGGCAGGGCTGGTGCATATGCACTGAGAAGAGCCTCGTCCAGTGACTGGTAGAAGGAATCCTTGACCTCACTCTGGGATGGCAGGGCTGCTGCACTGAGAAGTGTGGCAAAGCGGTGCTTAACCAGCGGGATACGGAGGGTCAGAGCTGTTCTCCTATGAGGTCTGTCAGAGCTGTTCTCCTATATGAGGTCTGTCAGAGCTGTTCTCCTATGAGGTCTGTCAGAGCTGCCATACGAGTCCAGGAGAGTCCTTACATTCCATGTTGCCAGTTTTAATGATTTCCTGTTTTGTTTTTTATTTCGACCGCGGTAACGGAATGGCCCGATAGATGCAGTATCCTTTCCAGGAAATGTTGAGTAGACAATTTTTAGGCCACCTTTTCTAGGCCCTTCCCCACTTTGGGTGAGCAGTGTTGCCCCTAAATAGGGCTGCTTAAGCACACAGGGGTCTGGCCGAAAACAGCTTCCACTCAATCCACGCTGTTAGCGACCCATATCCTGTGTTTCTGACGTGCAGGGTTCTGTTAGCGACCCATAACCTGTGTTGCTGACGTGCAGGGTTCTGTTAGCGACCCATAACCTGTGTTACTGACGTGCTGGGTTCTGTTAGTGACCCATAACCTGTGTTGCTGATGTGCAGGGTTCTGTTAGCGACCCATATCCTGTGAGCCCATGACGACCAGTCCCCCATCATGGCTGCAGGAGGTTGCCGGGTCCTTGGTCTTTGACCAGTCCCCCATCATGGCTGCAGGAGGCTGCCGGGTCCTTGGTCTTTCAAGGCCCGCCGGTTGCGCACCGCTAGCACATTGCCTTTCTGTCAGGGTGTGCTTCCTTAGCCTTTGCCTAATAAGCTTACCCACAATGCAGTGGAGCTAGGGGGCAGGGTTGACGGGCGTCGGGGCATGTCCACGCGATGGTGGGCCTATACGCCGCGTCTCTGGGTCCGCAGAGACCCAGTTACCATGCGTGGCCACGGGGGGGCACTACAGGAGTCTTGGTGGTGGAGAGGCTCTGTACCAGCAGGAGGAGACTTACACACTCGGCTCCTCTTTTCACCCCCCGAGGGGGGGGGGGGGGGGGGGCTACCTGGCGGCGGCAGCTGTAAGCAGAGTGTAGCAAGCAGAAAGCAGCATGCTACATGCACCATCTACAAACATCTCTATTCTACTACACTACCGCACTAGACACGTCACCCTGTGTGAATTCCGTACTGTTCCCATAGTATGTGCAGTGATTGAATGAACTCCATTCAAGTGGCTAGAAATATGATTATTGTGTCTTTCATTGTGAACACGGCTTTAGAGAACAAAGCTGAGATGTTAACGTCCTCTCTCCATTTGCCCCAGGAACCATCCATGGATTTACTTGAGGAACACATCTTGAAGACTCTGAAGGAGCTGAAAGCCAGAGAGTTCGAGGACTTCAAGGTTCACTTGCAACACCCTGATATCTTTGAAGGCCTCGTTCCTCTCTCTGATATCTTTGAAGGCCTCGTTCCTCTCCCACCGCTTCCAACCCCAGACGTTTTAATCCCACAGTGCTTCCTTGAGAAGAACAACAAGAAGGGCATCGCTCATCTGATGGTGCTGAGCTACCCCGGTCATGCTCCTCAGATCATGGCGAATGTTCTGAAGAAGATCCACAGGAATGATCTACTGCACAGGTTACCACACATGGCCAAAGGTAGGTGAACCTCATACGGTCTATCCCTGGCCAAAGGAGGACATCTTTCATGGTGTCTTACATGGGAGACGGTTCAAAGGGGAGATTGTGCGCTCATCTAGTGCATGTGTTTAGACACTTCAAAGGGGAGATTGTGTGCTCATCTAGTGCATGTGTTTAGACACTTCAAAGGGGAGATTGTGTGCTCATCTAGTGCATGTGTTTAGACACTTCAAAGGGGAGATTGTGTGCTCATCTAGTGCATGTGTTTAGACACTTCAAAGGGGAGATTGTGCGCTCATCTAGGGCATGTGTTTAGACACTTCAAAGGGGAGATTGTGTGCTCATCTAGTGCATGTGTTTAGACACTTCAAAGGGGAGATTGTGGTTAGACAGCAAGGAAAGAATCAAATATAATGTTTGCTTTCTGGAAACATTTGAACTTGAGTACTCGCTTGACCTAAGAGTACATTCTTGCCTGCTGCAATAACAGTTAATTACCTTGCTAAACCTTAATGCAATCAACTTAACATCAGTTTAATAGCCAGATAATAGTTCATTACTGCCTGGTAACAGCAGGTTTCTTATACAATGTGTTATTTTCTAACTCAACAATAGCTGTGACATCAGACCAGCATGAAGCTACAGGCGCTGACCCAACAAGGTCAAGTTCAACGTCAACAAGTGGAGGAGTCTCTAAAGCTGAAGGTGAGCTGAAACTATGAATAGATGTCTTCAATAAACGGATTAACCACTTGAACCCCAGCTTCCCTATTCTGAGGAGAACATTATCCACAAATAGCAGATTTACAAGCTCACAACACATTGCAATGTGTCATGTTGTTCTCTAAATCAATTATTACGGTCACAATATAGAGCTATTTAACACTGTTCCTGAACACACACTCTATAGCAATGATTACTGTCACAATATAGAGCTATTTAACACTGTTACTGAACACACACTCTATATCACTGATTACTGTCACAATATAGAGCTATTTAACACTGTTACTGAACACACACTCTATATCACTGATTACTGTCACAATATAGAGCTATTTAACACTGTTACTGAACACACACTCTATAGCAATGATTACTGTCACAATATAGTTATTTAACACTGTTAAACAGCAGGTTTCTTATACAATGCTGTTGTCTTTTGTAACTCAACAGTAGCTGTGACATCAGACCAGCATGAAGCTACAGGCACTGACCCAACAAGGTCAAGTTCAACGTCAACAAGTGGAGGAGCCTCTAAAGCTGAAGGTGAGCTGAAACTATGAATAGATGTCTTCAATAAACTGATTAACCATTTGAACCCCAGCTTCCCTGTTCTGAGGAGAACATTATACACAAATAGCAGATTTACAAACTCACAACACATTGCAATGTGTCATGTTGTACTCTAAATCAATTATTACTGTCATAGAGCTATTTAACACTCTTACTGAACACACACTCTATAGCAATGATTACTGTCACAATATAGAGCTATTTAACACTGTTACTGAACACACACTCTATAGCAATGATTACTGTCACAATATAGAGCTATTTAACACTGTTACTGAACACACACTCTATAGCAATGATTACTGTCACAATATAGAGCTGTTTAACACTGTTACTGAACACACTATAGCAATGATTATTTAACAATTACTATTTAACACTGACTGACTGGCAGGCTGACTGACTGACTGACTGACTGACTGACTGACTGACTGACTGACTGACGGGCGGTCGTGCGTGCATCTGTTACCAGAACCAAGACACCGATGGGACGGTTTCAAGGGTGTTTATTGAACTTTTGGGGTTATTTTAAGCCCATTACTGACAAAAAAGTGCAAAGTTAATAACTGTTATTAACGGTGCAGTTTTTGGGGGCCCCTGAGCTAGGGGGCCCGTGAGCTAGGGGGCCCGTGAGCTAGGGGGGCCCGTGAGCTAGGGGGGCCCGTGAGCTAGGGGGGCCCGTGAGCTAGGGGGGCCCGTGAGCTAGGGGGGCCCGTGAGCTAGGGGGCCCGTGAGCTAGGGGGCCCGTGAGCTAGGGGGCCCGTGAGCTAGGGCGACCCGTGAGCTAGGGGGCCCGTGAGCTAGGGGGGCCCGTGAGCTAGGGGGCCCGTGAGCTAGGGGGCCCGTGAGCTAGGGCGACCCGTGAGCTAGGGGGGCCCGTGAGCTAGGGGGGCCCGTGAGCTAGGGGGGCCCGTGAGCTAGGGGGGCCCGTGAGCTAGGGGGCCCGTGAGCTAGGGCGACCCGTGAGCTAGGGGGGCCCGTGAGCTAGGGGGGCCCGTGAGCTAGGGGGGCCCGTGAGCTAGGGGGGCCCGTGAGCTAGGGGGGCCCGTGAGCTAGGGGGGCCCCTGAGCTAGTGGGGCCCGTGAGCTAGGGGGGCCCGTGAGCTAGGGGGGCCCGTGAGCTAGGGGGGCCCGTGAGCTAGGGGGGCCCGTGAGCTAGGGGGGCCCGTGAGCTAGGGGGGCCCGTGAGCTAGTGGGGCCCGTGAGCTAGGGGGGCCCGTGAGCTAGGGGGGCCCGTGAGCTAGGGGGGCCCGTGAGCTAGGGGGGCCCGTGAGCTAGGGGGGCCCGTGAGCTAGTGGGGCCCGTGAGCTAGGGGGGCCCGTGAGCTAGGGGGGCCCGTGAGCTAGGGGGGCCCGTGAGCTAGGGGGGCCCGTGAGCTAGGGGGGCCCGTGAGCTAGGGGGGCCCGTGAGCTAGGGGGGCCCGTGAGCTAGGGGGGCCCCTGAGCTAGTGGGGCCCGTGAGCTAGGGGGGCCCGTGAGCTAGGGGGGCCCCTGAGCTAGGGGGGCCCGTGAGCTAGGGGGGCCCGTGAGCTAGGGGGGCCCCTGAGCTAGGGGGGCCCGTGAGCTAGGGGGCCCCGTGAGCTTGAGCCTCCGTGTGACAGCAACGCGGCCACACAGAGGCTGAAGCTCAGGGGCCCCTCCTAGCTCAGAGGCCCCTCCTAGCTCAGAGGCCCCTCCTAGCTCAGAGGCCCCTCCTAGCTCAGAGGCCCCTCCTAGCTCAGAGGCCCCTCCTAGCTCAGAGGCCCCTCCTAGCTCAGACGCCCCTGGGCCGTTGGATAATCCTCCCCTGATTCAACTGTTCTCAGCTGTGTTGAGTCTATGAATAGATGTCTTATAAACTGATTATTGACTCTATGAATAGATGTCTTATAAACGGATTATTGACTCTATGAATAGATGTCTTATAAACTGATTATTGACTCTATTAGGGATGTGCCGATGAGACATTTTGGCCGATATCGATATCCGATATAATTCATTGCTGTTATGGTCGATATAACCGGTATTACCGATGTCGATATGATCTCATTCTGTATTGAAAAATTATAATAATTTTGTCCATTCTGAAAAATACATGTAACAGGGTGTCTGCACTGCCGGCTTAGGGAAGTCAGATCTTATATTAAATATAAAACCTTTTTATATTTAATATTGTGAGCTTGTAGATCTGTTCAAGCTCTGACTTTGGACTTTTGTCTTTTCTGACATCAGACCAGCATGGAGCTACAGCCGCTGACCCACCAATGTCAAGTGCAACGTCTACAGGAGCAGCTGAAGGTGAGCTGACTGTTTGTGTGTGTGTGTGTGTGTGTGTGTGTGTGTGTGTGTGTGTGTGTGTGTGTGTGTGTGTGTGTGTGTGTGTGTGTGTGTGTGCACGCGCACTGGCTGGCTGGCGGGCAGGGGGGCGGGCAGGCGGTCGTGTGTCTGTTACCAGAACCAAGACAAGGATGGGACGGTTTCAAGGGTGTTTATTGAACAAACTTAAACAGGGAGCAAGTCAGGCTCAACGTACTGTAAGCCTGGGAGGGGTCAGACTCAACGTACTGTAAGCCTGGGAGGGGTCAGACTCAACGTACTGTAAGCCTTGGAGGGCACAATAATGAGCAGAATGGGATTCTTGTCCTTGGCGGTCTCCTTGTCACTGAAAGAGAGTTCCATTAGTTCAGGACAGAAAAACATACAGCCGAGCGCAGTCAGTGCGCTCCTCCCTGGAGGCGTGCTATAGTGGGTAGCTCCTCCCTGGAGGCGTGCTATAGTAGGTAGCTCCTCCCTGGAGGCGTGCTCTAGCAGGTAGCTCCTCGCTGGAGGCGTGCTCTAGTGGGTAGCTCCTCCCTGGAGGCGTGCTCTAGTAGGTAGCTCCTCCCTGGAGGCGTGCTCTAGTAGGTAGCTCCTCCCTGGAGGCGTGCTCTAGCAGGTAGCTCCTCCCTGGAGGCGTGCTCTAGTGGGTAGCTCCTCCCTGGAGGCGTGCTCTAGTAGGTAGCTCCTCCCTGGAGGCGTGCTCTAGTAGGTAGCTCCTCCCTGGAGGCGTGCTCTAGTAGGCGCACAGTGTTAACTTTCTTTTTCTCTCCCTTTTGGGGACACTCACCTTGTCGGGGGGGAGCGAGCGCGACTCCACAATACAAAGACTTCCACTCTTTGATAGGTGGTTTCACTTTGTTGTGTTTTGAAAACGCCATTCTCATCAAAGCGGAACCCCAGCAAGCGATACGTTTTTCTGCCGTTCTTATGAACATCGTTCTCGTGTAAAGGGGGTCTTAGAGGGAAGAAGACATTTGGTGTGGAGGGAAATACTGGCAGTTTCACCAACAACAACAACTACCAACCAATGTTCATTCCACTTATCTTCAGCGGGTCACTTTGTTGACCAACACCGGGCAGTGCTCATTCAGAGAGTGACCAGGCTGGATCCCATCCTGGATCTGCTCCTTGAGAAGACGATCATCACCACAGAGGACTACAATAAAGTGAGGTCCAAGTCCACCATTGAGGAGAGGATGAGGGAACTCTATGCGCTCCTGAACTCCAGCACGTCTAAAGACATTTTCCACCAATGTCTTGAGACACACGAGAATCTGCTTCTAGAGGATCTGTGAGTAATTGTGATTTAAATTAATTTTCTATGAAGTTCTGTAAGATAATACGTTATAATAAGTTAATGTACATTTTAACATCAGTACAAGATAATGTACACTCACTATGATCCAAAGTCACACGTTGATCCTGATTCTTATGCCACAGACGAAAAACAGTCTAAGTCCACACTATTGATCCATAATGTATAAATGATAGATAAGGGTTCAGGACAACGAGGCCTTTTCGTGGAGGGGTCAGAATGAAATTTGGACTTTTTCGTCTGTGGTACTCAGTTATAGAGGGCAAGTATAATATTTTAAGGCGTATAAGTCTTATTAGCCAGAGATCCTTTTAAATAGCAGTGTTATTTTTAGCCAGGATGTTCATAATCATGACAGGGTTGTAGTTTTTCATTGTGATGTTAACCGTCTTGCCGCCATTGCCGAAGCCCTTCGGCAATCAAAGCCTCAATTTGATAATAAACCTTGCCGCCATTGCCGTAGCCCTTCGGCAATTGCGCTTTTATAGTTCATATGATTGATCAAGCCATAATGCTACTCACGTTAGCCGGTTAGCTAGCAGTGTTGTTAGCACTGCACTGGATCGTTCATATTAAATCACCGTCGCCATAAGAATCCATTCTATCCGTTTCTTTCAATCGCCTGTATCTCCTATTCCTTGTCCCAGATGGCATTTTTGGTCAAAACAGCGTTTCTTTGACGGCACGAGCCGACGTTGTGCAGTGCTATAATGTGCCGGCATTGATTCGATCATGTAAACAAAGGTTGTCTTGGCAACGTAAGGTTGGCAGAAATAAGCTCACTTCCGGTTGAGGCAAAATGTGGCTTTTCAAAATAAGAGCTCAAATTAAAAAAATGCTGGCGTGAATTAGGTCCTAATTTCTCAATAAATGGCAGCAGTCAAAGGGTTAATGTTACATGTAGCACGCATTGTACATGTAGCACGCATTGTGACGCTAAAGTTACATGTAGCACACATTGTGATGCTAACGTTACATGTAGCACGCATTGTGAGTCCTCACTAATGCTGAAGATAAAATGCTACTATTTCTTTCTATTGGGTCTTATATATTATATATCTTATATATATTCTATTTGTCTTATAGGAGAGCTGTGGACACTTCAGAAACATCAGGTGAGTGCTGTTAAGTTAAATAGATAAATTGTGATCATAATTACATCATTAATTTATTTGTATCACTTTTCTGAATAGAGTTTTAGGATCTTTTTAAAAACAGTAAACAACACATCAGAAAACTGCATTCAGAACAAGATATACAATTAGAGCTGTAAAGAGGGCACCTCGGTGCCTGGACAGTAAAAGCCTGATCAACCTGGGGATCAAGGCCAGTCTTAGGAGCTGGGATGGAGCTCCATACGCCAGCCCATTATCGTCCACCCCTACTTAGGAACAACCCAAAGAGTGTTTGATGTTTGTTAGTATTACCTATACTGTAACTGCCCGACCGTTTTAGCAATATTCATAGTGAAACTGAGATGGCGTCGGTGGCTACTATAGTTCTGCAGTCTCGAGGGGCGTGTCTTAACTCGGCTCCAGGCCAGTGAGGCAGCAAGCCCAACATGAGTGCTTATCTGTGGGTAGAACAAGCCCAACATGAGTGCTTATCTGTGGGTAGAACAAGCCCAACATGAGTGCTTATCTGTGGGTAGAACAAGCCCAACATGAGTGCTTATCTGTGGGTAGAACAATTGAGATGACTCAGTGTTTGCAGCACAATGCTTATTTGCAACGCCCTGCAAAAAGACTAACGGTAACATTTATATATGGGTGAGTTCGGATATGCGCACCGGGAGCGGGAGAGTTTGTGTTGCAGTGTGCTCAGTGCGCTATCCGAACGCACCCCTACAGTACACACACACACACACACACACACACACACACACACACACACACAGTACACCTTAGGTTTGTGTACATAAATGACATGACAGCTGCAGGTGGGTGTGGGAGTACAAACTTAAACTGAATTTGGGTATGAGAAGTGTTTCCTGATGCATGTAACTTCAACTATACAGCTATATTGTGTTCAGTCTTTTGACTCTTTTCACATCAAATAATGAAGCCGACATCTTAATATCATGTGTTTGTAACAGAATCCACCATGGGGACACTTAAGCAGCGCATGTTGGACAGTCTGGATCAGCTGCTTCACGATGAGTTTGAGAGGTTCAAGTGGCATCTACGAGATCCTGGAAATGTGGAAGGTCTCAAGCCGCTCACAAAGTTTGCTCTGGAGAACGCCAAGAGGACAGACACAGTGGACCTGATCGCGCAGAGCTACCCTGGTAGAGAAACTCAGATCATGCTGAATGTTCTGACAAAGATGGACAGGATTGATCTAGTACCAACAAGTAGGTGAAGAGAGGATAGATATTTTAAGTTTATAAGTTAATATTATATTAAAACACCCTTGTAGATTGTAACTAGAAATGTCGCAATTAAAAAAAATGTCAAAGTGTGGTTGCCGCAGTCGCTTATATATGCCCCTCCCATTAATATTGTTAGCCAAACACAATGTCACGTCACCCCTGTGATCATGTGTAAGTAATTTGGAGGGGATTTATCCCCCCAAAACTCATTTTTCTGAAAGAAACGGTTAAATAAATATAAATATTTCGCATTTGTGACGCCCCCTATGGATGCAAATGGAATCGCTTTTGGATTTTGGTTGATTAAACCACCCGGGACATCTGAAATTGGGATGGATTGGGCTTCGGACGACGATTACGGCTGAACGATACGCACTACCAAAATTCTGCCGATGGTGTTTTAATCGGATAGGCGCTTAATTGTATTTGTTGTGCCAGGTGGATGTAACGTCTACTTTGTTTGACTGCATAATTCATTGAAAGCATGAAAGGTTTATCTTAATGTCTAATGTAACAGACACACACACACACACACACACACACACACACACACACACACACGGAGACGGACCCAATATGATGTGTCTCCACTCTAACCAATCACTGTCTCACATCTCAGCTTTAGAAGAGAAGGCAAGACGAGAGAGAGCTGCCAAACTGAGAGGTAAGTTGTGTGCGTGTGTGCGTGCGTGCGTGCCTCACAGTTAGACAAAGATATTTATTATAGTTGTGTTCACTAACACTACTTCTAGAAGGACATACTTAGCTTAGGATTCCTAACTGTTTAGTAGAAGGATTAATTGGCAGCAATCATAGAGAGAGCCTCTGAGAATAAATGCAATCCTGTACACTGTGTTTACAGCCTCCATTTACTACTACTAATACCATCTTTTGGGGCTGCACGATTTTGCCTAAAAAAATAACCGATTATTTTCTCTGAAACCTCAATTTCGATTTCGATTTTATTTTTTTCAGTAAAATAAATACATTGTCTTTTTTTATGCAAACAATGTGAATTTTCCTATTGGAATAAATTCCAAACCTTAAGGATCCCTGGCTAATAAGACAAATTAAAACATTATACTTGCCCTCTATGAATACATTTTATATTTTAAAAACATTTTATTTCTTTCATAAAGAGAGAATCTTTCAATCAATAGGGACTGCTCCCATGGCAGGTTGCTGATATGTCCATGTGTGGTCCAGCCCTAGCTCTGGTCCATAGCCTTAAGCAGTAAGGCTATGGACCAGAGCTAGTCCAGCCCTATGGAATGCATATGCTAATAAAACAACCTAATACTTCCTAAGAATAATAGGAGCATCGAAGCTATATTTAAATACTTTTTTATTAGCATGTTCATTCCATACATTCCCTGGGGCTGGACCACACATGGACATACAGTATGACATCCTCAACTTGGACAGGAGCAGTTCCTATTGAGTGAAAGATTCTCTATTTATGAAAGAAATAAAAATATTTAAGGTGTTTTTATTTTTTAGATATTGAGGGCAAGTATAGTGTTTTAAGGCATATTTGTCTGGCCAGGGGTCCTTTTAAAGGTGTAGTGAAATGAAAAAGACGTTTTTCACACTTTTAGACCATATCCGTGGTCATCATATGGGCATACCTAACAATGGATGCAAAAAAAAATGGGAAAAGTCTAATTTCTGTGTGTTTTTATATCAAAGGTCCATAAAAACGATTGTATTATTTATTTATTAAAACGGAAACGTGCTGCGTGATGACGGGTAGAGATACACATCGATAAAAGCCAATAACAATGAAGCTCACCCGTTTAATTCCCCATTACTGCGCCTCCGTCCAGCACAGCTGCTACTGATTACAGAAATCCTCCGTTTTTATTCCCATTCACGATAACATCCAGACAGTGTATTACTCGGTTTCAACTCAATCATCACGCTAAAATATGTATCTGAAAACATTATAGGGTAGAAATAAGCCACATAACAGTAAACTGGTGTAGCTGGCCGACAATCTGATTTGTAAACAAACATACACCATGTGTGTTGCGTATAGCATAGCTACCGTCCCATCGCCTGAAGGGACGCAACGCTGATTGGTTCAGAAACTTCAGACCGGTGTTTCATGTTGAAACTTCAACAAAATAAATTGATCTCCATTTCCGTTTCCCTACACCTTTAAACAAAGAAAGATAAATCCCCTTTGGGATTGATTAAACAAGTGAAAACGTTTACAATACGTCCAAAATAACTCTTTAAAAGAAGTAGCCAATTTAACGTTTAGGTGCCCACTCTTCCTCCACCCATGCAATGTGAAATGCCACTGAATCTGTAGGCCTAATCGTTGTCCATTTTGATTATGTCTCATCATATGGGCCACATCTCTATTCTACTTGTGACAGCCAGCTTGTGTACTGTGAAGGCAAAGGTTTCTGAACGTCTCATTTTTACACGTGCTGAAAATAGACTACTAGCTCACAACGTGTCGCGGAGGCGACATTGTGAGCTTGCAGATCTGCTATTTTTTTAGCAGGTCGTACGGCGAAACATAAGACAGGCTGCCCTTGTGTTTTTAGCCGAGGCGACGTACACAGTCAACACAGAGTCAGACACATGGGATAAACAGTGTACACTACCCGACTTTATGATAATAAGGGACAGGAGGTCGGCTATGAACCAGAGCTACTCGCTGCTATGCCTGTCCATTCTCCAGGCACTGGAACAATACGTGCTGCCGTCTCCCACAGGCATCGACCGACCCAACTAAAACCTGTCCCCGTAAAAAGTCGATCTGTGCCTGTGAGAGAAGGCAACACGAGCGTCCCAACCAGGGGGGCAGTCAGACAGATATTCTGTGAAGCGACTAAGGACATCGGGACTTCCTGAAAGTTCATATAATGGCCTGTTGTGGCGCTGTCATTGGGCCCAAAAAACCCCATATCTCCATAGAGGTCCATGTATTTGGGCCCAACTTCACCTAGACTGTATTACCTTAATAAACATGGTCATGAATACTTTCTGCTTCCAGTCACTAGTTTAAAGTCTCGTTTCTCATGTCATAATATTCTTTTTGGAAAATGATGGTCCCATTTATTTAAAAAATGACCATAAAGTCGAGTATGCTCTGGGGGAGTGGCTACCGTTACAGTCTATGATCGGGAGCCACCCCCCGTTCGAGTCAAAATAAAAACCAACGAAGAAGAAGGGGGGAAGTCCCGCCTCGTTGTCTGGGCCAGCCAATGGGCCAGCTGGGCCCAAACGGATCTAGAAAGATGGCGATTTATACAATTCAAGGACTGACAGGCTTTATTTTACGTCCATATCAGACCCGGAGAACGCTTTGTCCGTAATTTATTTTACAGTCTATGATAGTGACGCAAAAACATTGATTGATTGTTGACAGCAGGGTCTCAGAGTCCAGTGAGTTGTCATCTCTATATTGTCAGAACTAGTCCACAACGACAATGACTGGAGTGGAAAATGTTCCATTCTGTTATTGGTAACAGGTACACATTCTCTCTCTCTCTCTCTCTCTCTCTCTCTCTCTCTCTCTCTCTCTCTCTCTCAGGTCCGTTGGTGGAAACATCAGGGCTTCCCATTACTTACTATAAAGACCAGCTTCAGGACAACATGAGCAGTAGCTGCAGTACTTGTACTTTTGTCAAATTGGGCACAGAGTCTGAGGTTGAGGTTGAAACGGTCTTCATCCCGCTCCACAATCTAGACATCAAAGACACAGACATCCACAGCCACCATGAGGTCAGACAGTTGGAGAAGAAGCCAGGAGGAACACAAATCCAACCTGAAGAAATTCACGAAGACCCTTCTGGAAGAGTCATAAGATCAGCACTGACCACTGGCTGTGCAGGAATTGGCAAAACGTTCCTCGTACTAAAGTATCTGTCTGACTGGGCCAAGAAACGTTTCAGCCAAGGTCCACACCTCGTGTTCCCGCTCAAGTTCCGCCAGTTAAATCTGCTCAAGGGAAAGAAATGTACTTTGGCACAGCTAATTCACCACTGCATCGTGGAAACCAGATTCATTGAGGAAGAAGTTCTTAATGATATCTTCAAGGTGTTGCAGAAGTCAGTAGGCTACAACAAGAGCCCCTTCAAAGTCATGATTGTTATGGATGGATATGATGAAGAAACTTTCCAGTTCGATTTCAAAACAGATTTTGGCCCCGTGAATGTGATGGATTCATACCCAGTGGAACATCTGCTTGTAAACCTCATCAAGGGAGAGCTGCTCCCCTCTGCTCGCATCTGGATAACCTCACGACCTGCAGCAGTCAAACGGGTTCCTAAGGCGTTTGTTAACAGGATGACAGAAGTACGAGGCTTCATTGAAGATGACCAGAAGAAGGAGTTCTTCACGAAGAGCATCAGTGATGAGAACCAGGCCAGCTCAATCTTCTCACACATCCAGAAATCAAAGATCCTCCACACCATGTGTGAAATCCCAGTCTTCTGTTGGTTCCTTGCTACCGTTGTGCAGAACACGGGGATGACAGACAAGCTGCCCAAAACCCTGGTTGAGCTGTTCTGCCACTTCCTGATGGGTGAGACACTGCGGGAGAAGATGAAGGATCCTTCACTAAACCATGAAGACAAAGAGAAGCTCATAAAGGATGCACGAGACGTTCTTCTGAAGCTGGGAAATCTGGCGTTTGACCAACTGGACAAAGGACAAATCATTTTCTATGAGAAAGACCTGAAAGCGTGTGGTCTTGATGTGATCAAGGACTTGATCTCTGGCTTTTGCACAACCTTCTTCAAAGAAGACGGCTTTTTCTTCAAGAAAACGGTCTACTGCTTCGTTCATCTGAGCCTCCAGGAGTTTCTGGCTGCAGTCTACCTGTTCCACTGTTTCACTCAGAAGAACACGGAGGTCCTGAAGACATTCCTGGGAGATGATGATGACAGTGACGGTTCAGACAGTGACGGTCCAGACAGTGACGGTTCAGACAGTGACGGTTCAGACAGTGACAGTTCAGACAGTGACGGTTCAGACAGTGACAGCTCCCTGTCTGACTTCCTGAAGGCTGTTATGATGAAAACCCTGAAGAGTGAGAGTGGACAACTGGACCTCTTTGTCCGCTTCCTTCATGGTCTCTCACTGCAGTCCAACCAGAGTCTGTTAGGAGGTCTGCTGGGTCAGACAAAGAACAGTCCAGAGGAGATCCAGAGAGCCATCAACAACCTGAAGGAGATGAATGTCCGTGACTGCTCTCCTGACAGATGCATCAACATATTCCAATGTCTGATGGAGATGAACGACCCGTCAGTAAGTCAGGGGATCCAACAGTACCTGGAGTCAGAGAGCAGATCAGGGAAGGAACTCTCTGAGACCCAGTGTTCAGCTCTGGCATCCATGCTGCTGATGTCAGAGCAGGTTCTGGAGGAGTTGGACCTGGACAAATACAACACAGACCAGGATGGGCGACTGAGACTGATCCCAGCTGTGAGGAACTGCACAACAGCCAGGTTAGTAGTCCTGTGAATAACAACATGACTGAGCACCATTCACTCATATATTACTACTGTATTCATGCATTACAAATACTACATTTAAAATTATTATAACTACTACAACTACATTCATTCATTAAAAATTAATACAAATAATAAACAGACATGCACGCACGCACACACATGCATACTGTACACACGCATGCATGGACGCACGCACGCACACAGAGGTGGAATCATCACAAATTAACCCATTTCGGACGGGAAACCTTTTTGGTGTTTTAAGCATTATGTTATACATCTTAAGTATTGAAAAATATCAGTTCTATTTCATACCTACTGACCGCCAGAGGGGCGGTGTTTTCAACACCTGGATATGCATCACGCGCTCGCGCATTGGTCGAATATTAATACCAACACTGTCACTCGTGACCACCTGTGGGCGTGAGCCATGGATATAGGTGCTCAGATCACAGGGATCATCCTCTTTCATCTTTTCGCCTCGAAAAGCGCAGGTCGTTAAACACTGAACAGCTACGCTTTGTGTCTCAAAACCAACGCGGTTGGAGCTGCCTTGTGCCCTCCAGAGACGCGTGGTCTGTTTTCTTTGTTTTCCATTGACTGGGGTTCCCCCCGTGCGTTCGGATGTTCGATAAGTTTGTCACTGTGAGGTAAGTTGTAGTGACAGACTGCAGCATTGCCGCTGCTGCTGGCGTGCGTTCTGTAGGAACAACGAAGTGTTTCTGTGAGCAGCTCGCACGTGAGTAACCTATTCTTTGTACTGTTGTTTGACAACGTATGTTTGGAACCAGCGCCGCAGGTTGCGCGCTGTGTTTGTGCTAACGTAGCAACGAGAGTGTTCCTCGCTCCACCGCTATCGTTGTAGCTGGATGGTATACTTATTACTTTCTACTATTGTTTGTCAACGTGTGTTTGACTTTGAAACCGGCACCGCACGTCTGCGCGCTGTGTTTGTGCTAACGTGAGCAACGAGAGTGTACTTCGCTCCACCGCTATCGTTGTAGCTGGATACTATGGGTTACTGTCCCGTTTAAAAGTTACGATCCTGACACGCACAGAGTAACTTGTTCTGCTGCCTGCCAGTGCCACCGTATTTCAGGAAGGGCTGCTACGGTGTGGTTATTTATTTATTTTCTTATTAATTGCCTTATTCTGGCATTAATATATATAGGCTTTGAGAGTGCCCTACGCTCTGCAGCCTGCCACCGTATTTCAGAAAGGGCTGCTACGGTGTGAATACAGCTAATTAATTAATTAATTAACTCATTCAGTGCCGTTTCGGTGTAGTGTCCATATAGGCATTAAGAGAGTGTTCCTCGCTCCGCTGCCTTGGTAACTACTGTCACGGCGTACCGTCACCTAACACAAGCACTGAGAGTGTGTCTCGCTCCACCGCGTCACCTAGCACAAACGCTGAGAGTGTGTTTCGCTCCACCGCGTCACCTAACACAAACGCTGAGAGTGTGTCTCGCTCCATCGCGTCACCTAGCACAAGCACTGAGAGTGTGTCTCGCTCCACCGCTTGCCATCATGGACAGCATCTGTACTGCATGCTCGGCCTTACTGAGTCTGGAAGATGGCCATGATATGTGCCCGACCTGCCTCGGCATCGCCCATCTAAGACAGGCACTGACAGAGGAGGCCTGTACCAACTGTGCCAGCATGTCCTATGCGGCGAGGATTGCGAGGCTGGCTGCAGTGGAGAATTTCTTTAACGACACAGCTTGCCCAGTAATGCCCACCCTGAGCCCGGTGAGTGATCCCCGTAAACGCAAGGGTGTGGCGGCAATGGCCAAGGGCTCAAAGAAGCCCAAAGTAGCCACTGTGGTTAAAGAAGCCACTGTCACCAGCGTTGACCCCTTGGCTCACAAGGTGGACACGTTGGCCTCTGAGTTTGCACAGATTAAGGCCCTCCTGCTCAATCTGCAGCCTGGTGTTCCTACCACCAATACAATGGCTTCAGTGCCTCGGCACCGGGGCAGAGATGACCACAATGGTCATGCCAGGGAGAACAGAGGGTGGAATGAAGATGCCATTTCCATCGCAGCCTCTGATTCCCTCTTCACTAGTCTTGATGACCTGGAAGAGGACGAGGGGGGGGCACATTCGCCCCACTGCTCAGAGACGAGCTCTCTGGGGCCGGAGAGGGATGCTGCTCAGATGTCTGGGGACGAAGTCTCTTTAACCAAGCAGACCATCCTGGTGGCTTTGTCACGGCTGGGGCTTGACACCTCTGGGAATACAGCCCCAATTCAAAATGCCTTTTTTAAGGGCACTGACCAGCCGGCGTCCTTCAGTGTGCCGCCCTCTGCAGACTTCATAAAGGAACTCCATTCGTCTTGGGGGGACCCGAAGTCCAAGCTCCACATCACACAGGACTGCAGGGCCTTGTTGGCCATGGAGGGTGCGCATTGGGTTTGGACCACATGCCTCCAATTGGTGAGACCGTTGCGTCTCTGGTAGTGTCCCCAGACGAGGCCCTCAGGCCCGATGCTCGTTGTCCACGAGCGCAGTGCAGAGTCACGGACGACTTCCTGACAAAGAGCTACGACACAGCAGCTCGTATGGTGCGTCTCGGCAACTCCCTTTCACATCTTGTCCTGGTCCTATCCCAGTCTCTCCAGACGGCGGGGGCTGATGCCCCGACACAGAGCCTGAGCGACGTTTCCCTCAGGACCTTTGCCTATATGACCAGGGAACTTGGCAGACTGATGTCCACTCTGACCATGGCCCGTCGCCAGGTATGGCTCGCCCAGGCCCCATTGTCGAGCAGATGCAGAGATTCGCTCCTCAAGCTGCCCGTCGTGCCAGGGGCGGTGTTTGGGCCCCCAGCTCAAGAAGCCCTGGAGCGTGGTGTTCAGACAAGGAAGTCCAGGAAGCAGTATGCAGACCTGCGTCAGGGATCTGACAGGTCTGCGTCCCGGGCTGGCAGATACTCGGCTTCTTCCTATCCAGCAGCGGGTGCTAGACGTTCCTCGGGAGGCAGGGATTCCTTCCCTCGGCAGGACCGACCCCAACAGAACCCCCCGCAGGCCTCCTTTCGGGCACCCACAGGCAGGGCGTGGGGGCGCCTAGGCGTGGGGCCTCTAACAGGCGTTTCTCCGGACCATCTAAGGCCCGGGGGAGTCGGACATGACCCCCCGGACCCAGGCCCCAGCAGGTTCACCCCACAACATCTCAGCCGCTGGGAAGCCTTGACCACAGACCCCTGGGTGCTAGCGACGCTGTCCAGGGGCTACAGGATCCAGTTCAGACGTCGGCCTCCGCCATTCAACGGGGTAAGAATGACCGTGGTCGATGACCCACTGAGGTCTCAAGCCCTCAGTCGGGAAATTACAGAACTCCTACAAAAGGGAGCCATAGAGCGTGTACCCGGTGCAGCTCAATTAAGAGGGTACTACTCCTTTTACTTTCTAGTTCCAAAAAAGGATGGCAGGCTTCGGCGGTTAAACCAGCACCTGAAGGTGTTTTCTTTTCGGATGCTGCGCACGGTGGACGTTCTCCAGTCCGTGTCAGCAAACGACTGGTTCACGAGCATCGACCTGAAAGATGCTTATTTCCACGTGCCAGTGGCACCACACCACAGACAGTTCCTTCGCTTTGCCTTCATGGGGCAGGCTTACCAATTCCGGGTGCTCCCGTTCGGTCTCTCTCTCTCCCCCCGGGTCTTCACCAGGTGCATGGCAGCGGCACTTGCCCCACTGCAAGCCAGAGGTATGCGGATCCTTCCATACCTGGACGATTGGCTCCTGGCCGCCTCGAGTCGAGAGAGGGTGCTCTGCGACACGTCTGCCCTGCTGGACCACGTGGCACAGCTGGGACTCACGGTGAATTTCACCAAGAGCGCTCTGACTCCTCGTCAGGACGTGGTATTCATTGGCATTGCCATCAACTCTGTCTCAATGAGAGCTTGCCCCTCCCCGCAGCGGGTGGACAGCATCCTGGAGCTTGTCTCCCGTGTCCAAGGTGGTACAAGGTTGACCTATGGCCTGCTACTCCGGTTGCTAGGCATGCTGACGGCGGCATCCACAATCGTGCCCCTGGGACTCCTCTCTTTGCGCCCCCTACAGAGGTGGACCAACGCCTTGGGCCTCGACCCCAAGAGGCACCAGAAGAGGCTGGTGAGTACGTCCAGCCAGTGCCGGCGGTTGCTGGATCCTTGGAAAAAACGGCAAGACCTTTGCCGCGGTGTCGTCTTGGGCTCAATACCCTCCCGCCGGGAGGTTATTGTGACGGATGCGTCCCTCTCAGGCTGGGGGGCCGTGTGGGAACACAGAACTGTCAGAGGGACCTGGGACCCACGGCGGAGGCAGCAGCACATAAATGTACTCGAGCTCCGTACAGTGTGGCTTGCCCTCAGGCATTTTCTCCCTGCCCTAGAAGGGAAACATGTCCTTGTCCGGACAGACAATACATCGACTGTCTACCATATAAACCATCAGGGAGGCGTCAGATCCGAGCAGTCTCTGCAGGAGGCCCAGAGACTCCTTCGGTGGGCGTTCCCTCGCTTGGTGAGTCTCAGAGCGGTGCATCTCCCAGGGCTGAACAACCAGGCTGCAGACCTGCTTTCACGTGGATGCCCTCCTCCGGGGGAGTGGAGGCTGAATCCCTCAGTGGTTCGGGAGATATGGAAGAGGTTCGGGAAAGCTGGGGTGGACCTGTTCGCCTCGAGCGCGTCGACGCACTGTCCTCAGTGGTTCTCCCAGTTCGAACCATCCAGCCCGTTGGGCCAGGACGCACTGGCCCACCCCTGGCCTCGGTACTGTCTGCTGTACGCGTTCCCTCCACTCCCACTACTCAAGCTCACGCTGCACAGGATCGCCACAGACGGGCACACAGTGCTGCTGGTGGCACCATACTGGCCTGGGAGGGTTTGGTTCCCCATGGTCCAGCAACTTCTAGACGGGACGCCTTGGCCTCTGCCGTCGAGGCAGGATCTCCTCTCGCAGGTAGGGGGCCGCATCTGGCACCCCCGTCCGGAACAACTTCGGCTCCATGTCTGGCCCCTGAAGGGCCGGACCTCCTACTGAACTCCTGTGATCAGGCAGTTATCCACACCATGCTCAATGCTAGGGCGCCCTCCACTAGAGCGCTTTATGCGAACAGATGGAAGCTGTTCTGTGGCTGGTGTGAGGAACAATGTGTGGACCCAGCCACGTGCTCTGTCCCGGTGCTGCTCCGCTACCTGCAGACGCTGCTGGATAAGAGTCTTCAGCCCAATACAGTGAAAGTGTACCTGGCTGCCATTTCAGCCCGGCATGTGCCAGTCGACGGGCGTACCCTGTGGTCTCACCCATGGGTGGGTAGCTTCCTGAAAGGGGCCGTTAGGTTGCACCCCCCACACGTCACCCGAGTGCCTTCGTGGGATTTGCCTATGCTGCTGGAAGCCCTGTGCTCAGCACCTTTCGAACCACTGGAGCGAGCTGACCTCAAGTGGTTATCAGTCAAGACTGCCTTCCTCCTCGCCATCACATCCGCCAAGCGGGTGGGGGAGCTCCATGCCCTGTCAGTAGCTAGCGAGTGTGTTAGGTGGGCTGCGGACGGATCTGGGGTCACACTGTGGCCCAACCCCTCTTTTCTCCCCAAGAGGATCTCAGCCTTTCACGTCAACCAGCCAGTCAGGTTGGCGGCTTTCACCTCGCAGCCGGGAGCGGAGGGGCTATTCCCTGCCGCTGGGTTGTGCCCCATCCGGGCCCTGAGGCAGTACATCGCCAGGACAACAGGCCTTCGGAAGTCAGACGCCCTCTTCCTGTGCTATGGAGGACACAGAAAGGGGTGTGCCGTCTCTAAACAGCGGCTTTCCCACTGGGTGGTGGACGCCGTTTTACAGGCCTACAAGCACCGGGGGCTGCCGGCTCCCCCTGTCAGGTGCCACTCAACTCGGAGTGTCTCCACCTCCTGGGCCGCGTTGAGGGGTGTCCCGCTGGCCGATATCTGTGCCGCAGCGACTTGGGCCTCTCCGTGCACGTTTGCCCGCTTCTACAGGGTGAATGTGACCACCCCTCACCCTGTGGCGACGGCAGTGCTGTCCGCCTCTTCAACCTGCAACTGAGGTTCGGTGATTGCAGGTTCCTCGTGACCATGTTGGTATGAGTCATCCAGGTGTTGAAATTACCGCCCCTCTGGCGGTCAGTAGGTATGAAATAGAACGCAAGTTATCTATATAACTATGGTTCTATGAATACCGGATGACCGCCAGAGTTCATTGTCACTCGGAATCCCGACGAAAAGATTTCATGAGGATGATCCCTGTGGACTGAGCACCTATATCCATGGCTCACGCCCACAGGTGGTCACGAGTGACAGTGTTGGTATTAATATTCGACCAATGCGCGAGCGCGTGATGCATATCCAGGTGTTGAAAACACCGCCCCTCTGGCGGTCATCCGGTATTCATAGAACCATAGTTATATTGATAACTTGCGATCTACAAGCTCGTAGCGCCACACCTAGTGCCGCGATATGTATGTTAGTTAGTATGTAGTCATGTCATACTACATACATAACTATATATAACTATTGAAAAAGCCCATCTACAAGCTCATAGCGCGCCGCGCTACAAGCTTGTAGATCTGCTATTTCTTTTAAATCGTGAAAATGTGGTGTAAATCTTTGAATATTCTTTCAGAGCAAACATTTTTAACTCAAATCTTTGCTTCTGGGGGGTCCCTGGAACAACATATTTTCAGATGGGGGTCCGCAGCCAATTACATATAATTCTGGGGGTCCTTGACATGGAATAGTTTGAGAACTAGTGCACTGAACATAGAAACAGGGTGATGATTTAGAACTGTGATGATTTAGAAGCCATTTTCTAAGAATCGGCCTCAGGTCTAAATGTGTTAAAAGACTGCTTGGTCACAACTGCTGGTTCATTCACTGCAGTGTTTAATGTAAACCAGTGGTTCTCAAACCAATGACTTTGTATGAATTAATATGTATTATGTGTAACAGACCTCTATCTGAATGTATTGTGTGCCAGGGACCCCCACACCATCATTGTGTTAATTTATTATTGTCAATTATTTTACTTACTGTAAATATGTTTTTGAAAATAGCTGATCTGCAACATCGCAATGTGACACAATGTGAGCTTGTAGATCGGCAATAGAAGATCTCTCAGTTTACTTCCTTGACAGTGAGTTAACTTGGTCTGACCTGTTTTGATCATCTCTGATTTTACATTTAATCTGTCATTACAGACTTGTTGGTTTTGGCAAAGAACTCGAGAAGGAACACATTGAAGTTGTGGCTTCAGCTCTCAGTTCTAATCCGTCCCATCTGAGACACCTGGACATCAGTTCCAACCACCTGGAGCCAAATATGGACCTGCTCTGTGACGCACTGAGGAGTCCACATTGTAGACTGGAGACTCTACGGTCAGATATTATTGATTCATGTGATTATAGTATTAATATTGAATAGGTTGATATCATAGTAACACACTTTGACGAGAATAATGATAAGGTACAGTCAGGCGCGTAGTGTGGATTAAGTGATTGACTGGGGAAATTAGCATGGGGAGGGGGGTCTTCTAGTGACCCCGTAAGAGAACATTTTAGCATTTTTCATGATTTATCAACATGTTTTAAAACATAGCCGATAATAAAAATAATTGTATTGTCTTTTGCTCCAGCAGATGTCCTTCTTGTGTCTGTGACATCACCAGTTATCAGCTTCACTGTCTTCTATCCAGAACAATGTATTTTATAGCAGGCAATCAAACATGTGGTGTTTTATTTCTCATTTAGACTGATGAACTGCTGGTTGACAGAGAGAAGCTGTGAACTTCTGGCCTCAGCTCTCAGATCTAATCCTCATCTGAGAGAATTAGACTTGACCTTCAACGTCTTGCCGGTGTCTGGACTGGAGAACTTCTCTGGACTGGAAACGCTCAAGTGAGTAGACTTGGTCTGTCTGTCTGTCTGTGTCCCTTTCATGCCCATACATGGAGTTCCGTGTGAGGCATGCCCAAATATGGAATCCAGGGTAATCTATGACCTCATAGACTAGAGTTTGGAATCATAATTATGATGACATGTATTTTTGAGGGGCTCCTATAGACAGCTTATGTCCCCACAAAATCATTAAATGTCATCGACAATGAAGGAAAAATGTACGTCATCTTGTCCCCACACGTCTCATATTTTCCATCGACAATGAAAGGAGAAATGTCCGCCAAGTATGACGTCAATTTGTGAGAACAGGAAACAAGCATTCTGATTGGCCAGTATGAGATGATCCATGATGATGTACGATGATAAGAGCGCCCCTCACTTCACATGGGTGTGATTTTCACAACCATTGTGACCGACTTCCCACTCTGCACATCTGAACATTACTCCCTCAAGTCAACTTTAAATTGATTGATTTAGTTAATATTTACACACAAATCAATAATGCTGGATGTAAGGAATATACTTTTTATTGAAACAATACAATTATATGAAAAGATTATATTGTAGCATACTTCACATGTAAACTGTAATTTGACATAAAAATGCCTAAGCATTCTGAGAACTCATAAAGCAGATCTACAAGCTCAATTAGCAGATCTACAAGCTCAAACATCAGATCTACAAGCTCAAACATCAGATTTACAAGCTCAAATAGCAGGTCTAACAGGAGAGGACACAGAAGGTTCCCTCTCAGTCATTTCATAACAGTTTCCATTTGAGTGTCCTCAGTGTATCGTTGTATGACCACAGCCTGCTGGCCAGTACCATGGGAAGAAATCATATTAGAAATGTAAATACAACAGTATTTTAACGTCCTCTGGTCCAAGCCAGGTGGCAGTGAGTTGGTCCGGTCAGGCTGCCTGCCCTGGTGAAGATAAGGGTAGCAGAAACACTGTAGTGTCAGAGACGTTGTGTTAGACAGTCAGACATTGATGCATTGTTGTTCTACTTCCTACAGAGTGAAACATGGAGGAGAACTCTGGACTAATCCTCAACTCCCTACACAATGTGAGTCTGTCTGTCTGTCTGTCTGTCTGTCTGTCTGTCTGTCTGTCTGTCTGTCTGTCTGTCTGTCTGTCTGTCTGTCTGTCTGTCTGTCTGTCTGTCTGTCTGTCTGCTATGTGTTGCTACTGGCATGTGCAGTGGTGGAAAGTAACTAAGTACATTTACAAGTTCAGAAAACGGAAAAGTACATTTTGTAGAATCTGGTCTCAGGCCTTAATGGGTTAATTGGTTTTCTGCAAAACGTATCAGTGTTGATTTTAACAGCAACGTTTAGATTGTAGTTTAGTCAGTTTAGTCAGTTTAGTCATTTTGAATAAAGCTTAATTGAGTTTTAGTTATATTTTAGTCATCTGAAATGTTTTTGTGTTAGTCTAGTTTTAGTTGACTAAATATCATGAGATTTTAGTCGACTAAATCTACAATTGATTTAGGCAATTACAATGTATTTTGGCGGCCTTTATGTCGTCATATAGTAATGGTTGATTTTACACTTGGCTACATGCTGAAAATAGCAGATCTACAAGCTTTTACAAGCTTCTATTCTACAACGCATTGTGATGCAACACTGGTCATCACTTGTCCTCCTAGAAATTACCCAATCACACACATACACCACTCTGTCTGTTCATGCTTGTTGGTAACCACACACACACACACACACACACACACACACACACATATCAGTCCCAACCATAGGGACTCCGAATCCCCCGTACCTAAACTGCAGATCCAAAACGACGGGTGGTAGCTGGGGTGGAGGAGGGTGAGACAGGTGGTAGCTGGGGTGGAGGAGGGTGAGACAGGTGGTAGCTGGGGTGGAGGAGGGTGAGACAGGTGGTAGCTGTTGGTGGAGGAGGGTGAGACAGGTGGTAGCGGGGTGGAGGAGGGTGAGACAGGTGGTAGCGGGGAGGAGGAGGGTAAGACAGTTGGTAGCGGGGTGGAGGAGGGTGAGACAGGTGGTAGCGGGGTGGAGGAGGGTGAGACAGCTTGTAGCGGGGTGGAGGAGGGTGAGACAAGTGGTAGCGGGGTGGAGGAGGGTGAGACAGTTGGTAGCGGGGTGGAGGAGGGTGAGACAGGTGGTAGCGGGGTGGAGGAGGGTGAGACAGCTTGTAGCGGGGTGGAGGAGGGTGAGACAAGTGGTAGCGGGGTGGAGGAGGGTGAGACAGGTGGTAGCGGGGTGGAGGAGGGTGAGACAGGTGGTAGCTGGGGTGGAGGAGGGTGAGACAGGTGGTAGCTGGGGTGGAGGAGGGTGAGACAGGTGGTAGCGGGGTGGAGGAGGGTGAGACAGGTGGTAGCGGGGAGGAGGAGGGTAAGACAGGTGGTAGCGGGGTGGAGGAGGGGGAGACAGGTGGTAGCGGGGTGGAGGAGGGTGAGACAGCTTGTAGCGGGGTGGAGGAGGGTGAGACAGCTTGTAGTGGGGTGGAGGAGGGTGAGACAGGTGGTAGCGGGGTGGAGGAGGGTGAGACAGGTGGTAGCTGGGGTGGAGGAAGGTGAGACAGGTGGTAGCGGGGTGGAGGAGGGTGAGACAGCTTGTAGCGGGGTGGAGGAGGGTGAGACAGGTGGTAGCGGGGTGGAGGAGGGTGAGACAGGTGGTAGCGGGGTGGAGGAGGGTGAGACAGGTGGTAGCGGGGTGGAGGAGGGTGAGACAGGTGGTAGCGGGGTGGAGGAGGGTGAGACAGGTGGTAGCTGGGGTGGAGGAGGGTGAGACAGGTGGTAGCGGGGTGGAGAAGGGTGAGACAGTGTTAGCGGGGTGGAGGAGGGTGAGACAGGTGGTAGCGGGTTGGAGGAGGGTGAGACAGCTTGTAGCGGGGTGGAGGAGGGTGAGACAGGTGGTAGCGGGGTGGAGGAGGGTGAGACAGGTGGTAGCGGGGTGGAGGAGGGTGAGACAGGTGGTAGCGGGGTGGAGGAGGGTGAGACAGGTGGTAGCTGGGGTGGAGGAGGGTGAGACAGGTGGTAGCGGGGTGGAGGAGGGTGAGACAGCTTGTAGTGGGGTGGAGGAGGGTGAGACAGGTGGTAGCGGGGTGGAGGAGGGTGAGACAGGTGGTAGCGGGGTGGAGGAGGGTGAGACAGGTGGTAGCGGGGTGGAGGAGGGTGAGACAGGTGGTAGAGGGGTGGAGGAGGGTGAGACAGGTGGTAGCGGGGTGGAGGAGGGTGAGACAGGTGGTAGCGGGGTGGAGGAGGGTGAGACAGGTGGTAGCGGGGTGGAGGAGGGTGAGACAGGTGGTAGCGGGGTGGAGGAGGGTGAGACAGCTTGTAGCGGGGTGGAGGAGGGTTAGACAGCTTGTAGCGGGGTGGAGGAGGGTGAGACAGGTGGTAGCGGGGTGGAGGAGGGTGAGACAGGTGGTAGCGGGGTGGAGGAGGGTGAGACAGCTTGTAGCGGGGTGGAGGAGGGTGAGACAGCTTGTAGCGGGGTGGAGGAGGGTGAGACAGGTGGTAGCTGTGGTGGAGGAGGGTGAGACAGGTGGTAGCGGGGTGGAGGAGGGTGAGACAGGTGGTAGCGGGGTGGAGGAGGGTGAGACAGGTGGTAGCGGGGTGGAGGAGTGTGAGACAGGTGGTAGCGGGGTGGAGGAGGGTGAGCCAGGTGGTAGTTGTGGTGGTGGAGGGTGAGACAGGTGGTAGCGGGGTGGAGGAGGGTGAGACAGGTGGTAGCTGTGGTGGAGGAGGGTGAGACAGGTATAAATATGTTTAATATTTAATGTTTTCTACTGTGTTGTTTTCTCATCAGATTCCCATCGTCTCACTCTGGACCCAAACACAGCAAGCAGAACACTCTGTCTGTCTGACGACAACAGGAAGGTCACAGGGTCAAAGTGGGGGGGGGGGCTTCAGCCATACGCTGACCACCCTGATAGATTTAGTGATGATGATCCTCAGGTTCAGTGTTCAGAGGGTCTTTCTGGAGGCCGTTACCTGTGGGAGGTAGAGTGGAGGGGAGACGTTGAGATAGGAGGGGCTTACAGAGCAATCAGCAGGAGAGGAGAGGGTAGTGGGCTTGGACTGAATGATCATTCCTGGAGTCTGCTCTGTGGTTTACGCAGTTACTCTGTCACTCACAATAGTAGGGTGACTTTCCTCCCTGTTGTTCCCTCTGTCTACAGCAGAGCAGTGGATGAGAGCGGTCAGTCTGTCTACAGAGTAGCAGTGCATCTAGACGGCCCTGCAGGGACTCTGTCCTTCTATGAAGTGTCCTCTGACTCACTGACACACCTTCATACCATCCAGACCAGATTCACTGAAGCTCTCTACCCTGGGTTTGGGCTTAATTATGACTCCTCCTCAGTGTGTCTTTGTTAGGACAGACAACGTCTCTGATCAGAGAGAGAGAGAGAGAGAGAGAGAGAGAGAGAGAGAGAGAGAGAGAGAGAGAGAGAGAGAGAGAGAAAGAGAGAGAGAGAGACATTGTTTATAAGAGAGAGAGAGAGAGAGAGAGTGTGAGTTTAAGAGAGAGAGAGAGAGAGAGAGACATTGTTTATAAGAGAGAGAGAGAGAGAGAGAGAGAGAGACATAGCAGATCGGTGCCGCGCTACGCCTGCACGCCTCACCAGGTGTATTGACCCTCTCATAACGACCACGCAGACAGCCACGCAGACAGCCACGCCTCACCAGGTGCATTGACCCTCTCATAACACACGTCTCTGCTTCTGGTGGCTGATATTGTCCTTCTAATGAACGTTAGACTGGTTGGAAACACACGTCTCTGCTTCTGGTGGCTGATATTGTCCTTCTGATGCGTGAGGAGGCCATGTTTTATATTACTTTTTCTATGTATTTTATTTCATAAAAAAAAAAAAAAGATAAAAAAATGGATCAGTTGTACTCTGTAATGTCCTTGTTGCAATATTGACGTATACAATTGTAAATGTCTAGCGTTCATAATTTACATTAGCGTTCATAAAGTACATTGTAAATGTCTATAGCGTTCATAAGCAGCTACACATGTTATTATTATATTCCTAATGATCTGGAAGCATTTCTGAAACTTTAACATCAAATAAATGCTTATTGATGATAGAAGTGTCCGGATTGATTTCTATGTAGTTTTGGGGTGAGTTTGTCAAGGTGCACTGAGGTGGTGCCGGGGACCCCCAGGGGTCCTTCAGGGGGGTCCGGGGACCCCCAGGGGTCCTCCAGGGGGTCCGGGGACCCCCAGGGGTCCTTCAGGGGGGTCCGGGGACCCCCAGGGGTCCTTCAGGGGGTCCGGGGACCCTCAGGGGTCTCCAGTGTAAAGAAATGATTTATCTTGTCTGAATGACAGTTTAGTGGTAAGAGTTTAACCCATTCTGAACGGGAACCCATTTTGGTGTCAGCATCATGTTGTGCTTTAGCTATTGAAAAATAGCAGATCTACAAGCTCATAGCGCGCCACCGAGTGGCGCGCTACGAGCTTGTAGGTCTGCTATTTTTTTTTATTATCTAAGAACGACTGACATTTTTTAGAATCTGATCCCGGGTCAGAATGGGTTAATCAGACCAGTGTGTGTCCAGCGGAAACCTCGTATGAATCTGATCTCTATGATATCTGATGAAATGGCATTGCCAGTCAGATCTTCTTGCATATATTATGGTATTAGTCTATCTTTAGGCTACAGTTTAAACACTTTAGTTTATATTATGGTATTAGTCTATCTTTAGGCTACAGTTTAAACCCTTTAGTTTATATTATGGTATTAGTCTATCTTTAGGCTACAGTTTAAACCCTTTAGTTTATATTATGGTATTAGTCTATCTTTAGGCTACAGTTTAAACCCTTTAGTTTATATTATGGTATTAGTCTAACTTTAGGCTACAGTTTAAACCCTTTAGTTTATATTATGGTATTAGTCTATCTTTAGGCTACAGTTTAAACACTTTAGTTTATATTATGGTATTAGTCTATCTTTAGGCTACAGTTTAAACACTTTAGTTTATATTATGTTATTAGTCTATATTTAGGCTACAGTTTAAACCCTTTAGTTTATATTATGGTATTAGTCTATCTTTAGGCTACAGTTTAAACCCTTTAGTTTATATTATGGTATTAGTCTATCTTTAGGCTACAGTTTAAACACTTTAGTTTATATTATGGTATTAGTCTATCTTTAGGCTACAGTTTAAACACTTTATTTTAGAACAACTGCCCTCGTATAATCAGCGTCTACTTCAGTTCTAGCCAGTGTTGTTTTCGTCGACTAAAACTAAGACGAAAAATGTTCGTCGACTACCTTTTTCCACTGACAAAAACTAATGGAAACTAAATGAGAACTAAGCTATGATGACTAAAACTAAGACTAAATATACTGACAATTTTGTCGACAAATAGAAACTAGACTAAAATGTTAGGAAGGGACTAGTGGACAAGAGATCCAGTATAAGTCATTTTACACTTGGTTGCATGCTGAAAATAGCAGATCTACAAGCTCACAACGCGTCGCAACGCGACGCGTTGTGAGCTTGTAGATCTGCTATTTTCAGCAAGTGTAAAAACACTCATTACGACGGCATCAAGTCCCGCCAAAATACATTTTAGTCGACTAAATCAACTAGATTTAGTCGACTAAAATCTCATGACATTTAGTCGACTAAAACTAGACCAACACTAAGACATTCCAGGTGACTAAAATGTGACTAAAACTAAATTAAGTTTCAGTCCAAAGACTAAGACTAAAACTAAAATAGAAATGTCTCGCCAAAAACAACACTGGTTCTAGCAAACGGAGCTGAGCGGGAGAACCTTGTCTATTAAGGATCTCTTCTTACAAACGGATACATTTAATATTTCATACAGTATATCGTTATGTTGGCAATTTCCCCAGTGCAGAGATATTTGCTTTATAAATCAATTGCAATCCTGGTCTCTAAACTGCCTCCCCCTGGCCAGCCGGGGCGCCTGATGGAGGGGAAAGGAACTGGTCTCTATACTGCCTCCCCCTGGCCAGCCGGGGCGCCTGATGGAGGGGAAAGGAACTGGTTGGAATAACGTGTTCCTTCCACACGCTACGTCCAACCAGGGAAACTCCCCCCTGTCAGGTGTAAAAGGAGCAACTTGGACACTCAGGCATGAAGGAAGCATGAGTTCAAGTCTGTTGCTCTCCCCTTGTCCCCCATATATGGGGACTAGGTTGGTCTCCCCTTGTCCCCCATATATGGGGACTAGGTTGGTCTCCCCTTGTCCCCCATATATGGGGACTAGGTTGGTCTCCCCTTGTCCCCCATATATGGGGACTAGGTTGCTCTCCCCTTGTCCCCCATATATGGGGACTAGGTTGGTCTCCCCTTGTCCCCCATATATGGGGACTAGGTTGCTCTCCCCTTGTCCCCCATATATGGGGACTAGGTTGGTCTCCCCTTGTCCCCCATATATGGGGACTAGGTTGGTCTCCCCTTGTCCCCCATATATGGGGACTAGGTTGGTCTCCCCTTGTCCCCCATATATGGGGACTAGGTTGGTCTCCCCTTGTCCCAAGGTTGGTCTCCCCTTGTCCCCCATATATGGGGACTAGGTTGGTCTCCCCTTGTCCCCCATATATGGGGACTAGGTTGGTGGAGGGTGTGCAGAGCCCAGGATCACATTAGATGATGCTGGCATGCTGGCATTCAAAGCAACCAAAGGTATGGCTCCCCCATATCTTGCAAGTATGATTGAACCCTACAAACCCTCCCGCACACTCAGATCAGCCAACGCAGGGAAACTGGAAGTACCCTCACTAAAAACACAGGGACAACAACGCTCCACACGTCCCAAACTCTTCTCCCTTCTGGCTCCAAAACTGTGGAATGCACTTCCCATTGCAGTCAGAACTGCAGCATCACTCCCAATCTTCCGCCGTAGCCTGAAAACCCACCTTTTCAGACTCCATCATGGCCCATAGCACTTACCCTAACCCCTTAGATAGCATTTCTGTTGGCTTAGATAGCATTTGACACAGACTTATAGCATGTTATGTAGACAGCACTATAATTGTATTGTATATTAGCACGCCATAGTACATATGTATAGCATAGTAGTAAATATGTATAGTTTATATGTATAGTGTATGTATAGTTTCATTATATAGATATTCAACTGTTACTTTCTTAGCTTACACATGTTTCATGATAAATGCTTTTATGTGATGTATTCCCATGCTTTTGTTCTTGCTTACTGTAAATGTAAGTCGCTCTGGATTAAGAGCGTCTGCTAAATGCCTAAATTGTAAATTGTAAATTGTATGATTGACACAGGGGTGAAAAATGGGTGACAAAATTGTGGGATAAAAAATACATAAAAAAATAAAAAAAGGAGAAAACTAAATGGAATCTAAATGAAAAGTAAGCCATGGCGACTAAAACTAAGACTAAATATGCTGACAATTTCATCAACAAACAAAGAACACCTTATGTAAACCATACTGCAGTAACCCATGGGAAGATAATTAAAATGTATGTATTTGTTGAAAGTGATTTTTTTGCTATGTTTTTCTTTGTTTTTTAATTTCTCCTATGTTTTTTAATTTCTTATTTTATATTTTGTTTTACTATGTTTTATTTTGAGTTATAGTGTTTGTAAACAATTGTAAGTATTGCCTTTTGTTAAATGTTAAATGTTTGTCTGTGTCAGACCCCAGGAAGACTAGCTTGTTTCAAGGCAAAAGCTATAATGGGGATCCTTATAAACAATAAACAAATCCAAACACTAAAATGTTAGGAAGGGACTATAGTGGACAAGAGATCCAGTATAAGTCATTTTACAATGTGTTGCATGCTGAAAATAGCCGATCTACAAGCTCACAACGCGGCGCACTGCGACGCGTTGTGGGCTTGTAGATCGTCTATTTTCAGCAAGTAAAAAAAACAGTCATTATAGGGAGGTATACCATACCCTATATGGTACTTTTAACCCATTCTGAACGGGAACCCATTTTGGTGTTAGCATCATGTTATGCTTTAGCTATTGAAAAATAGCAGATCTACAAGCTCATAGCGCGCCACCGAGTGGCGCGCTATGAGCTTGTAGGTCTGCTATTTTTGAAAAATCGAAGAACGACAGCCATTTTTTTTCAGGTCAGAATGGATTAATCAGACCCAGTGTGTGTCCAGTGGAAACCTCGTATGAATCTGATCTCAGGTCAGAATGGGTTCATCAGACCCAGTGTGTGTGTCCAGCGGAAACCTCGTATGAATCTGATCTCAGGTCAGAATGGGTTCATCAGACCCAGTGTGTGTGTCCAGTGGAAACCTCGTATGAATCTGATCTCAGGTCAGAATGGGTTAATCAGACCCAGTGTGTGTCCAGTGGAAGACCTCGTATGAATCTGATCTCAGGTCAGAATGGGTTATAATACGACCAGTGTGTGTCCAGTGGAAACCTCGTATGAATCTGATCTCAGGTCAGAATGGGTTATAATACGACCAGTGTGTGTCCCAGTGGAAACCTCGTATGAATCTGATCTCAGGTCAGAATGGGTTATAATCAGACCAGTGTGTGTCCAGTGGAAACCTCGTATGAATCTGATCTCAGGTCAGAATGGGTTCATCAGACCCAGTGTGTGTGTCCAGTGGAAACCTCGTATGAATCTGATCTCAGGTCAGAATGGGTTCATCAGACCCAGTGTGTGTGTCCAGTGGAAACCTCGTATGAATCTGATCTCAGGTCAGAATGGGTTCATCAGACCCAGTGTGTGTGTCCAGTGGAAACCTCGTATGAATCTGATCTCAGGTCAGAATGGGTTCATCAGACCCAGTGTGTGTCCAGTGGAAGACCTCGTATGAATCTGATCTCAGGTCAGAATGGGTTATAATACGACCAGTGTGTGTCCAGTGGAAACCTCGTATGAATCTGATCTCAGGTCAGAATGGGTTATAATACGACCAGTGTGTGTCCCAGTGGAAACCTCGTATGAATCTGATCTCAGGTCAGAATGGGTTATAATCAGACCAGTGTGTGTCCAGTGGAAACCTTGAATGAATCTGATCTCAGGTCAGAATGGGTTCATCAGACCCAGTGTGTGTCCAGTGGAAACCTCAAATGAATCTGATCTCAGGTCAGAATGGGTTATAATCAGACCAGTGTGTGTCCAGTGGAAACCTCGTATGAATCTGATCTCAGGTCAGAATGGGTTCATCAGACCCAGTGTGTGTGTCCAGTGGAAACCTCGTATGAATCTGATCTCAGGTCAGAATGGGTTCATCAGACCCAGTGTGTGTCCCAGTGGAAACCTCGTATGAATCTGATCTCAGGTCAGAATGGGTTAATCCCTGGCATTGAGCCAGCGGTGATTTGGACGGTGCGTTTTGAGTTGTATAATATAATAAATAAATAAATAAAAACGTTATTTGTATATATAGTCATAGTCTTTTGACTATAGCATGTTCATTTAGTTTTAGTGAAACTAAATGAACATGCTATAGTCATGTTCATTTAGTTTCACTAAAACTAAATGAACATGACTATAGCATGTTCATTTAGTTTCACTAAAACTAAATGAACATGACTATAGCATGTTCATTTAGTTTGAAAATGAACTAAATGAACATGCTATAGCATGTTCATTTAGTTTGAAAATGAACTAAATGAACATGCTATAGCATGTTCATTTAGTTTGAAAATGAACTAAATGAACATGCTATAGCATGTTCATTTAGTTTGAAAATGAACTAAATGAACATGCTATAGCATGTTCATTTAGTTTGAAAATGAACTAAATGAACATGCTATAGTCATGTTCATTTAGTTTGAAAATGAACTAAATGAACATGCTATAGCATGTTCATTTAGTTTGAAAATGAACTAAATGAACATGACTATAGCATGTTCATTTAGTTTGAAAATGAACTAAATGAACATGACTATAGCATGTTCATTTAGTTTGAAAATGAACTAAATGAACATGCTATAGCATGTTCATTTAGTTTCACTAAAACTAAATGAACATGCTATAGTCATGTTCATTTAGTTTTAGTCACATTTCTGTCATCTGGGTCTATAAAGTTTCAGCCCACTAAATACTATTTTAAATGTTTGGTTTTTGTTGTGCCTTTTTTCGCCTTTCATTCTATATTTTTGAGCGGTGCAACCACTCCAAGGAACAGCAATGTCCGTCTACACACTCTACACCTATGTGTGTCCCTGTGACGTTAACCAGCACAAGAATGAGTACCAGTACACACTCTACACCTATGTGTGTCCCTGTGACGTTAACCAGCACAAGAATGAGTACCAGTAGGGGCGCTGTTGTGATGTAAACATGGGGGTTGCACCACTCAGTTCACACGGGTGTGATTTTTTTTTATAGAGGGACAGACAGTATCCACACTTTTCCTGGGCTGTGTGCGTGCTCCAGTTCCTTTCGATTTGATCCAATGAAAGCCAATGAAACTGGTCAGATGACCAATGATATCCAATGAAATCAACAGGAACTGGAGCACTGCACACAGCCCATGAAAAGTGTGGATAGGCTGTCAGGAAATGGGGGGGGGGGGGGGGGGGGGAGATGGGGGGGGGGGGGGGGCATGCAGCACACTGCTAGACTTGGGCTACCGGCCAAGGTGCCTGGACCGCTGAGCCACGGCCCAGGCCTATATTTTAATCGACTAATTGTACATTTTATTTTGTCGCCTCAAATGTATTTTGGCGCGCTGCGATGTTGTCGTAACGGCTGGTTTTTACACGCTGAAAGAAGTGCAACCAAACATGAAATGACTCGACTAAATGTATTTTACTCCTACTAGATCTCCTCCCCACCATAACATGGTACTATAGTTTTTATTTGTTGACGGAATTGTCAATATATTTAGTCTCATAGTTTTAGTCATCATAGCTTAGTTTGTATAAACCCGTTTATAAAATGGGTTATACAAATAACCCCGTGTACAAATGTTTACACTCTCAGAGTTACAGACCTCAATCAATCAAAACGTTTGTTTAATCAGTGTATTTTCCCATTGAACTGACTCAAACGCCCAAACTGGTACACCCGGTACTATTTGATATTTCCCTTATGTTTGATACATTTTCTTATCACATCCATGGTATGAAGACAATGCTAAGGAGTTGCTTCAATGAAATATAATTGCTTTAAGCTGAAAACGATATGTTTAATGGTGTTTTTTTTTAGCGTTGTTACATTTATTTACAACTAATCCGATATGCGCTGCAAATGTAACAGTGGAACAGCGTCCACGTTGGGTTTTTAATAACTCCCGACGTCCCGTTTTATCAATTAAAAAACTTGAGGTGGTTTATGGTAGCAGACATGTGTAGGTCCGTTGCATGAAAATATTACATATGTAGATAAACGGATCTCTGAGTAAAAAAAATAAACGTGCAAAGTGTTACAACCACATGGCGGCTCTCCCCTACAGTATGTGTAAACTGTGTTTTATATTCTACATAGAAGTGTATTCTGAAATAATGTGATAACCTTTTGTGTCCAAGTGAAAAGTGTGCCACCTGCTGGCGTGTTTTGAGTTTGCAACTCACTCACTCATTGTATCAGCAGCCTGATTGGTAGTTGGGTTCAGCTTGGTGTGTTTTCAGTGTTCTGATGCTCAGTGTGTGAAATGTTTGGTGCTGTGCAGAGCTCACTTTCTGCCTTTCCTTTGACTACAAGCCCTCAGAAGGCCACGTCTGTAAGTCTATTGTATAATGTTGTGTCAGGAAGTTTGCATGTGAATGCCATTTATTTATTGTATTTTGTATTTCTGTTACTTAAGTAAAGTAAAGATGAATGACGACACCTAGTTTTTTGTCTTCTTGAACTTTTGAATGGTTGATCTGTTCATGTTTGGTTTCATGGTCCGCTGTGTTGTCTGCTGCTAGTAATGCTAATAATACATACTTACTCTCTGCACCTTTCATGACATGAAATGCAGCTCAAAGTTCTTTACAGAACAAAGGCAGAAACAGAAAAGCAGAAAAGCAGAAGAAAAGCAGAAAAGCAAGGCATAAACATTAAAACACAAGAGCAGTAATGCAATACAGTGAGGACATGAATAAGAATTTATTTTAAAGATCAATTAAAAGCAAGAGTGTAGAAGTGGGTCTTGAGCTGAGCTTTAAAAATGTCTACAGAGGCTGCCTGACGAAGGTACAGTGGGAGCTTGTTCCATGCCGACGGCCCGTAGAAGCAAAAAGCTGCTTCCCCGTATTTTTTAGTTGCCATTTTTTAGGCAAAGCGAGCAGGCCAGCAGCGGAAGACCTTAGGGGTCTGTGTCTGTGTGTGTGTGTACATTTTTGTTGTGATTGTATTACTGTATTGTTGTATTCTTTCTGCTTTGGCAATGTAAACGTATGTTTTCTCATGCCAATAAAGCCCTTTGAATTGAATTTAATTGAATCGTGTGCTTTGCTTCCCACAGGCCGTGTTGCCATGTCTGCTTAATATAAGCAACCTTTGACTAGTTCTTTTTCTGTAAAGTCACTTATAATAAATCATTGTGTAACCCGGTGGATATTTATATAGTGGGTATTAACCTGGTGTGGTGGAACTGTTTTATTTTGTAACATTGACTGGTGCTTTTATTTTCTATGGGTCTGTGTATTTTGGTCAAAGCTGAATTAACGATGATGTCATTATTGTGTCAATTATAACTTGCCTAGTGTGATTGGATGTGGGGAATTGGGTAGTTTCAGAGAGTCTGATTCAGTGAGTGTACAGGTGCCTGTGATTTTCTAATCGAGGAGAGAGAGAAGGAGAGCGGAGCACAGAGGCTGCGTCCGTTTTTGCTGTGCGATCTAAAGTTTGAACTTTATGATGTAAAATAGTATTTAGCTGTAGTTTCTGTGTGTGTCTGCTCGACAACTACAGTGAAGCTGCAGTAATCACGTGTGGACTCGGACTGAACGTCTACACAACGTTTTATACCGTGATATGCTGCGTGTGAAGTGATTGTCAGTGCTTGCTAAATCAGCGAGGGCAAGTGACCTTTTTTTTTAGCCGCACGTCTCACTAGCTCAGAGAGAGACGTTGTTTGGGCCAGAGCCGTATAATAGAAGAGTTCTGTTAGTGAGGGGGCACAGAACAGCCCGGTCACGTGATCCCGGAAGCGCTCTTACTGGGAGCTCGATTAGGGACAGAGCCTGGAGCTGAAGTACATTGTTTTGAACGAGAGCGCCGCGGATATCGGCAATTTTAGGTATGTATGCAAAATGACAACTGTTTTAAAGTATTGTACAGTGACAACTAAAGTCTCTGTAATGTTTATGTTGTACTATAACTACAAAACGCTCTAAAATAAAGGGATTTAAGACCATTAAAAGCCGGGCTGTTGCCTTTCACTCATTCAGTCAATGTAGCCGAGTCGAACGTTCTTATTTTAATCATAACACCAATTTTAATACAGAATGTCAAGTCTAGTTTTCTTCATAATCTAATATGATTATGTAGGGTAGGCCTACGACAATAATTTACTATGCCACTATAGCACTAGTCCTCTAGTAGTCTAGTACTTTCTCAAATGTGTTATTTTACTAGTTACCACCAGTGTATAACAGCAATGGGAAATTGTACACACAATTGTGAGCTGTCAGGTAATGACCAACAGCCAAACTATGACCTATCATGACTATACGTATATTATTGTATTCACAGTTTTATAATGTTGATATTAAATGATAGAATAAGCTAATTGAATGATACAATGATAAAATAGGGCTTGAGTGATTGAAAACCAGGAAGACAAATGTCACTATATATATATATATAATCATTGATATATTGCCAACTTCTCCAAGGCCCTCAGTCATTGTGTTATGTTTACTACTATTACTACAACACTTATAGATATTATTTCCATGTGTCATAAGTTCAAGTTAAGACCTGACTTACTGCATTCTGCCATGCTGTTTGTTGTAAAGAACCTCCACGGGTCTCATAGATTATATACATTCAATTAAGCATGATTTATTTACAACATAAGTTAACATAATGGGATAATGAACTCTAAACACAAACCCTTTGCTCAGAAGTGTGTATGCAGGTAGTGACTATAAATAGTGTGTATTGTCTATTGTGTCAAGGGATTTCATTTCAAAGGCCCTTAAAACAAGGCTCCAGACCTCCCAAAACAAACTGGTCAGGCTCCTACTTGGCCTCACCCCCCGAACCCACCTCACCCCTGCCCACTTTGACTGGCTGGGATGGCTTAGGGTCGACGACAGAGTACAGCATCTTGCAATGGGTCTGGTCCACAAGATTCGATACACCACCAAGATACCCATGTACCTGTCTAAATACTTCCTTAATGTAAACGAAGTCCACACCCACAACACCAGAGGGAGTGCAACAAACCATGTACAACCCAGATTCGGCACAAACAAGGGACTAAATTCTTTTCGCTCCTATGCCACCAAAATGTGGAACGCCCTACCAACAGTCATTAAGACATGTGAATCCCTTGACTCCTTCAAAACCGCTCTCAAAGGGCACCTACGGATGGCTGCAATTCGAAACTGGCCTCTGTAAAATCTGAATCCCCCCCACCCCCCCCACCCCATTTTCCCTCACTGTATATTGTATCTTTTCCCTTTTTTGCTTCCCATATGATGAATTTAGCTACATAGAAATGTCTATTTGTATGTCTCTAAATGTTTGTATGTCTTTAAATGTTTTGATGAATTGAACAATGTGGACCCTGTTGTAAACAAGTGTAATGCTTAATTGGGTCGTCCACTCACAGTTGACAGTCTTTGTATTGAGTTTGTGCTTAAAATGTACTGTAAATTCTACAAACTGTTAATAAATATTTCAATCAATCAATCAATCAAAGTTACTCTACAGTGACACTGGCTCCTGTTCAGATCACGTGACCCATTCATTGTATTGTATTGTCTTGGTTTGCAGAAGGTGACAGGCGTCTCCACCTGTCCAAAAGCAAGAACACAAAGTTCAATGAGTCGGGTCAGCTGTGCGTGTTCCACCTGGTGTCGAGCATTTGGACCCTGTACATACTCATAACAGTAAGATGACTTGTTTGTTTTTGGTATTTTGATCCTCCAGAGAAAAAGTACAACACTATATAGAATAGCTAATTGGCTTATTTCCGTTGGGATGCCTGCATTTGTGTGTACACTAGTTAGAGGGAGAAAGATAATAAAGAGTGTAAAGATCTTTCTTTAACTATGTCTCATAATGGTTTGTCCCCACAGGAAGGGTACATTCTTCATCCTAGCAGTCTTTGGGAGAACTACCCGCATGTACACCTCAGGTAACTATAATATCAACATTAGATTGGTATTTTTAGATGGTAAATTCTGTACCAAGTATAAAACATTATTTAATAGTCTTTCATACCACCATGAAGTAATCGAATAAAAATGTCATGTGTGTCATGTGTCTAATGGGTAATAATTTGTTATTTGATGATTGAATGTAATTATTACAAATTACTTTGGAACTTAATGTGTTCAGTTACCAACAAGCACGCTACACCACCAAGATACCCATGTAGCTGTCTAAATACTTCCTTAATGTCAACAAAGTTCACACCCACAACACCAGAGGGACAAAACCATGTTCAACCCAGATTCGGCACAAACGAGGGACTAAATTATTTTCGCTGCTATGCCACCAAAATGTGGAATGCCCTACCAACAGCCATTAAGACATGCAAATCCCTTGACTCCGTCAAAACCGCTCTCAAAGGGCACTTACAGACGGCTGCAATCTAAGTGCAGCCGTCTGCACTTACAGATCAGATTTTACGGGGGGGGAACTTGAGCCCGTAAAATCGGAATCCCCCCCGTCCTCTTACCCTTACTGTATATGTTTCCTTTCCCTTTTTACCTCCTTACTGTTCTTTTATAGAAGTGTATATTTGTACGTCTCTAAATGTTCTGCTGAATTGAAAATGGTGGACCCTGTTGTAATTCTGCAAATTACCATTCTGCAAACTGTTAATAAATACTTCGATCAATCAATCAATGTTATTCCTCCAAATAAATGGTGACTCTGCACTGCATGTTGTAGTTCTTTTACTTTGTTTATTTAACAAATAAAACCCTGAGCCCTACCATATTGCTATTGGATGTTATTCTAAAGTGCTCCCACCCTCTCCTGTAGATTCCAGGTGAAGTTCTTCTACCTCACTCAGCTGGCTTACTGGCTCCATGCCTTGCCAGAGCTCTACTTCCAGAAAGTACGCAAGGTCAGTAGGCCATGGGAATGTTTTTTTTGGGCTGTTTACTGGTTTAGCTGTTCATATACTATACTGTATGTGTGAGTTTCAGATTGTAAGTGAGAGAGGAAAAAAAGGAGCATTCAGATATTGCAAAGCAAGACAATGCCTATAAACACAGACTTTGTTTTCCAGGAGGAGATTCCTCGACAGCTGCAGTACATCTGCCTGTACCTGTTGCACATCTCCGCAGCCTACGTGTTAAAGTGAGCATCCACGAGAAGGATTCCCAACCTATTCTATAAAACCATTTTTGTCTTGAAGGAAAGAATATTGACACCTTTTTAGACTTGAACATGTTCAGTGACCATGATGTACTACATAACATCTTCCACAATTTCCAACACATAGATCCTAAGGAGGTTTGGGGGGGGATTGGGTTATTTAGATCTTAGATTTGATCATCCCTGATGTAGGACTAATTGGTTTACAAGAGAATCGAGAATTAACCCATTTTGGGCGGGAACCCCTTTTGGTGTTTTAAACATGTTATAATTTAGCTATAGAAAAATAGCAGATCTACAAGTATATAGCGCGCCACCGGGTGGCGTGTTACAAGCTTGTAGGTCTGCTATTTTTGAAAAATCTGGATTTAGAAGATTATTTTAAACACTTTTAGGTAGGTCAGGCCTAAATGGGTTATACTAGTATAAGCCTTATAGCATCATTTTGGTATAACATTATTTATTTTACAGTTTCTCTTCTAAATCTGGACATAAAGAAGCAATGAACATATTGATTGACCATATAATTGAGCCTTTACATTCTAATACAGTCAATGCTTGGGCTCTGCTCTTTCTTTCCTTGTAGACAGTTGCTGCTGCAATATGGTTGGCTGTGAGGCAGTCGGCTGCAAAAGCCGGTCAGAGAAAGGGGCAAAACTTTACGGCTTCCCAGTTGAACCTGAAAGGAGGAAGAGGTGGTTGGTCAGCGTGAGCCGGATGGGTATGACCATGCCAGAGAATGTCAACAAGAGAAAGCTATGTGAGGTAATGTAAAGACACTGTAATAATGTTGATGTGTAGTGTTTGTGTAGCTTTGTGTATCTAAAAAGAAACAACCGTTACTCTACAGGCACACTTTGAGGCAGATCAGTTTGTAAATAAAAAGGGCAAGAAAAGGCTAAGGGACGATGCAGTACCGAGTATATTTGCACATCGTGCAGCAATTAAACGACGGAAGCCACCTGCACTTCGAACAGCACCTGAACAGAACTTCATTGTTAGGGAGCACAGTTACACAAAAGGTAATATACTGTAGGTAGGTATACAGGTGCTTCTCAAAAAATGTGATGTGGAAAAGTTCATTTTCATACAATAATATAATTCAAAAAGTGAAACTTTCATATATTCTAGATTCAATGTGCATAAAGTTGAAATATTTAAAACTTTTTTTGTTTTAATCTTGATGATTGTGGCATACAGCTCATGAAAATCAAATTACAAATTATTTCATCAATGGGGCATGGCATGGAGGTATTAAGTAAGGCCAAACGGAATCAGCAGGGGTTTTTTCTGCGGTGACTCCGGAGGAAAATCTGTGTTTTATTTTTATTTTAAGGTTTTAGACAGTTATCCAGGACTATAATCAATGTGTTTAGAGCAAAAATAACTCTAAATATGCTAAATAAACCTTAAAGTACCACAACAAAGTAATTAAGATCTATTAGTCAAATCTTCCATCCATTTTTATTCAATAATAATTAACTCCTTCATGAACATTCTTTAGTACAATTCAAATAACAAATGTGAAATTAAATTACAATGGGTTCAACATGAACATACAAGCCAGCCAGCCAGCCAGTGGCTTTCCGCCAGTCAGCCAGCCAGTCCGCTAGCCAGTCAGTCCATTAGCCAGCCAGTCCATTAGCCAGCCAGCCAGCCAGTCAGTCAGTCAGCCAGCCAGTCAGTCAGTCAGTCAGCCAGCCAGTCCGCTAGCCAGTCAGTCCATTAGCCAGCCAGCCAGTCCATTAGCCAGCCAGCCAGTCAGTCAGTCAGTCAGCCAGTCAGTCCATTAGCCAGCCAGCCAGTCCATTAGCCAGCCAGCCAGTCAGTCAGGCAGCCTTATATTGAATATAAATAGGAATTAAATAAAGGTGTAACTGTAAACAGATGTGTTACATTAACATTTTGAGTAATACTATCTTGTGAAACTAAAAAGATTTCATATTCTCTCACTCTCACACACACACACACACACACACACACACACACACACACACACACACACACACACACACACACACACACACACACACACACACACACACACACACACTTTAATTTAATAAATAAATGTCCTCCAGTGGTTATTATTGGTATCAGACCTTCACAATATGATGTGATTGAAATGTCACTTTATTGAGATGCTTAACTTGAAAAAAAAAGTTTTTAATATTTCACTTTATGTGCAATTAATCTAGAATATATGATTTATTTTTATAGAAAATAAAAAAAAAGAACTTTTCCACAATATTCTAATGTTTTGAGAAGCACCTGTATGGGAACATCTATTTGTAGTAATAATATTTCATACTGACATAAGTCTTGTGTCCTAACTGTGTGCCATGTATCCATTTCAGGGATTGAATGTGAAAGGGCTGAGAGTCTTAGAAGGAAAAGCCAGAACAGACAGGAAAGAGAGAGAAGTCCTAGCAAGGACAGAGAAGAAGAAATGCCAAGCGAGCACAGAGTGGAGAGAGAAATTCAAACCGAGGACAGACAGACAGACAGCTGAAAGAGAAGAACCTGTGAGGGAGCACAGAGTGGAGAGAGAAATTCAAACCGAGGACAGACAGACAGACAGCTGAAAGAGAAGAACCTGTGAGCGAGCACAGAGTGGAGAGAGAAATTCAAACAGAGGACAGACAGACAGACAGACAGCTGAAAGAGAAGAACCTGTGAGCGAGCACAGAGTGGAGAGAGAAATTCAAACAGAGGACAGACAGACAGACAGCTGAAAGAGAAGAACCTGTGAGCGAGCACAGAGTGGAGAGAGAAATTCAAACAGAGGACAGACAGACAGACAGCTGAAAGAGAAGAACCTGTGAGCGAGCACAGAGTGGAGAGAGAAATTCCAAGCGACAGAGCGGAAGCAGGAATTCCAAGCGAGGACAGAGCAGAACCTGATGAGCAAAGAGAAATCACCACTCTAAAAATAGAGTTACAGAAGCAAATGGCCACAGTGGAGGATTTGAGAAAAGAATAAAAAAGCAACAGAGGGCTACTCAGAGAGCACAGGGGGCTGCTGATAAGGCACGGGCATCATTCAAAAGATTAAGGAAGCAAAAGGCAGCTTTGCTCAGAAAAAACAAAAACACAGATAGAAAATTAGCCAAAATATTTTCTGAAGACCAGATGAAGGCATTAGGCCGAATAAATACAAAGGGGATGAAATGGAGTAATAGCACCATCAAAAAGGCACTAAAAATCAGGTTTTCTGCAGGACCAACAGGCTATAACACCCTCAGAGATCTGCAAATCCCTCTGCCTGCAATAAGAACGCTACAGGCGAGAATGCAAAGGGTTACATTTGAGCCAGGGATTTTAGAGGAGGTCTTTACCTTTCTAAACCTTAAGGCAGCAGGGATGGGTGAGATGGAAAGGGAGTGTGTTTTAACGCTTGCCATCACTCCAAGTGTTGAATTACACATGGGCTCAGGACGGCTGTATGGGGATGTCACTTTGCCAGATCACACTGGACCAGCAACACACGCCTGTGTTTTTATGTTGGCTGGCGCTACAACACGCTGGAAACAGATTGTAGCTTACCACTACAGTGGCAATTCAACACAAACCAATTATACTGGATATTATTGAGAGAGCCGAAGCCATTGGGCTTCATGTCATTGACGTCACCACTGACATGGGTAGCCCTAATCAAGCCATGTGGAGAGCTTTTGGGGTAGACTACAGCAATGCATCTGTCCCACATCCTGTGACCCCAGAGAGGCAGCTGTATTTCATGCCTGATGTCCCCCATCTGGTAAAAAACCTGAGGAATGCCCTTGTCCAACACACAATCACAATTCCAGATGATGTTGTGGAAAAAGAGAATTTAACATCTAATGTAGTGTCACTAGAGCCCATTAAGGATCTCATTAATTTCCAGGAAGGGATGGCACTGAAAATAGCTCCAAACTTGTCCAGGAAATCCATTGAGCCTAATCATTTTGAGAAAATGAAAGTTGGCCCCGCCATGAATGTTTTCAGCCACTCAAGTAGTGCTGGACTGAAATATATGGTGCAGAAAGAAGGACGACCCCAATCCCATCTAGCAACAGCATGGTTCCTAGAGAAGGTCAATCACTGGTTCGATCTGATGTCCTCCCGCCATCCCACTATGGCATTGAGCAGACTAAAGTTGGAAGAGTATGAGAAAGCCAAGGTCTTCCTCAACGACATCATTGATCTGTTCTGCAATATTAAGGTTGGGAAGACTGGTGGCTGGAAGCCCATACAAACAGGGGTGGTAATGGCGACTCGCTCTATTCTGGCAATACAGGAGGAGATGCTAACACGAGGACACAAGTTTGTCCTAACGGCAAAATTTACCCAGGACTGTCTGGAAAATGTATTCGGCTGTGTACGATCTAAAAATCCTACACCAACTCCAGTGGAATTTCACCAGGCACTGAGATTAATATCAGTTTTGCAGTTTCTGGCACCTGTGAAAAGTGGGAGCTACCAGGATGATGACAATGAATTTGCAGTTGACTTCCTGGACACACTGGAGCCAATACAAAAGATTACAGACAGAGTGGAGGAGCGAAGAGAGGAGATGGAAGACGGACCTCCTGCAACCACACCTGAATTCTCAACCACCGAGAAGAACATTCTTTACACCCTGGCAGGCTACATCGCACACAGTGTTATAAAGAACAACAAAATCTGTAACAGCTGTGAAATAGCAATAACTGACAGAGAGTGTGCCAGTAATGCAGAGGAGGACAGCATGTCCTCTGCATTACTGTCCCTTAAATAATATAAACCAGGTGCCCTTTGCCGTCCTTCCCCAGAGGTGTTTGAGTTGATGCTAAAATTGGAGCAACTCTTCAGACGCACGTCCTGTACTGCACTGGCTGTATTGGAAAGGGAGTCACTGGCTTTGACCAGCAACCTTCCACCATGCCATGGAGTGCACCAAAAATTTACTCGTCGCTTCATCCAACTCCGCATGAGGATTGAGGCCAAAAAACTGCATTTTGAGAGAAAGCCCAAATCGGATGGACACCGTGGCAGCAAAAGTCAGAACAAAAAGGCCACTAGGAGCCTAGCTTCCACACCAAGAGCACCCAGGCTGTCCAACACTTTGCTCCTGGCTATGGAAGCAGTAGGCATTCCTGTAGTTCACTCAGGTATGCCAGTCAGCCTCATTTCAGTTCCTTGCATTTAATTTTACACACCCCCACCAGCAGCATGTCTCAACCACACCACTCATCTAAACAGCACTCTAGTGCCCTGGAGTTAACCAGCCAGACCTTATCTGCACCAGCAGCATGTCTCAACCACACCACTCATCTAAACAGCACTCTAGTGCCCTGGAGTTAACCAGCCAGACCATAGGTGAATCCCAATTGGGAGTGTTCACCCTACAAGGTGCGGTACTAGGTAGGATAGGGTAGGGCACTGCACTGGCACTACCCTGTGGAGGTGGCATAGTGCACACGCAGAGGGCATGTCTGTGGATTGAGACGGCGTCCACTGGGCTGAGCTGGGCGGAGCCGAGTGGAGCTGGGCGGAGCCAAGCCGTGCCCAGCTTTCTCGACTGGCGGCCATTGCTGTTTACACGGACTGACTGCAGTGTTGTTAAAAGTAGTTAAAACTACCTTTTTAACCCACGGAATTTACTTTCAAGTAATTTTTGGGGAGTATTTAGTTGTTTAAACTTCATGTATGTGGTCAATTAATCATAAAAGGGCCTATTTAAAAATATCCCACAACGGCGTCGGAGAATTCAGAGAACCGTAGGTCTCGCTTTGGGGGCTGTCACCAGGGAGCTGTACCCGTTTTTACCTCTCCTTTGTCGGCGTGGGCCGGGGCGATTTCCCCCCCGTTTCTCCTGCGGGGCGACGTGGTGCCCGTGTGTGATGCGGTTCGTTTCCAGTTGTTTTGTTTCCCCGGGTGTCGGGTGCAGTGTAAATAAAAGCTATTCTATAAAATATCTATTGTTATTACTACGTCGAATCTGATTTGGCTTGAGTCCTGACTCGTTGCAAAGAGTTTCTGAAAGGAAGGATATACCAAACTGCCATACACTTCATAATGATAAATGTTTTTACATTTGGACAGAATACAGACTATCGTCGCATCTGCTGTTTGATTTGTATTAGCAGGCACCGATCAATCACTGATCATATAGGCTAAGTTTATTGCTATAATGTCATTTAATATAGGTATACTTTTACATTTAACCAACCACATATAGGCCTATAGCCTATACCTACTGTAAAGTGAGTATAAACTGTTAATTCAACTGAGGGAAATTAATTAATCAGAATGATACTCTTAATCAGTTAATTACATTTGCATTTACATGAATGAAAAGGTTAAACCAGGCCAACTCTCAGCTCTAAATGGATAGGCTACATTTATCACAATATTATTTTACTGTGTAATCTAACACAAATCTTACAAATGCTGTCACTCAGTTATTTAATTTAGGCAGAAAATATATCACTGAATAGTGTATGCAATTAATGCATTCAAAAGAGCTGAATAAATGTTTTATGGACCCATAGTAGTGATTATTATTTAATAATAATAATAATAAAACTTTATTTGTATAGCACCTTTCATGACATGAAATGCAGCTCAAAGTGCTTTACAGAGCAATGGAGCATTAAAAGACAAGCAGTAATGCAATGCAATACAGTGAGGACATGAATAACAAAAAATAAAAGATAAATTAAAAGCAATGTTGTAGAAGTGGGTCTTGAGCTGTGCTTTAAAAATGTCTACAGAGGCTGCCTGACGAAGGTACAGTGGGAGCATGCCGTCGGCCCGTAGAAGCAAAAAGCTGCTTCCCCGTATTTTTTTGTTGCCATTTCTTTAGGCAAAGCGAGCAGGCCAGCAGTGGAAGACCTTAGGGGGGGGGCGGTTTGGGACATATTTAGGCAGGCAGTCATGTAGGTAGGAAGGTGCGAGACCATTGAGAGCTTTATACACAAGTAAAATAATTTTAAAATCAATCCTAAAAACAACCGGAAGCCAGTGCAGTGAAGCCAAAACTGGAGTAATATGTTCTCTCATCTTAGTTCTAGTTAAAACTCTGGCTGCTGCATTTTGGACAAGTTGTAATCTGTCAGTTGTTTTCTTAGCCAGTCCTGAAAAAAGTGCATTGCAGTATAAATCAAGCCGAGAAAAAACAAAGGCGTGGATTAGCGTTTTTGCATCGTCCAAAGACAAATAGGCTCTGATTCGTGCAATATTTCTAAGGTGAAAAAAGGCAATCTTGGTAACATGATTAATGTGTTTGTGTGTGATTAATTTAAGTTGTTTTGCCATACCCATTTATTTTGCCATAAATCAGATAGCTTTAAGGTACGGCCATGACAGCAATGGTAGGAAAAAAGATATATAATATATTAATCATATTCGGATATTCGGTTTTCGGGGGGCCAACTGTTTCCTATATTCGGTATTCACTGCAGTTTCGGCCAATAATTTCCCTTTCGGTGCATCCCTAGTTGTATGACTGTATGTATGAGTATGTAAATAGTTCAATTCAACTTTGTAAATACAACATTTATTTATTGTTATTTTGTCTTCGGTATAAAAATGAATGAACATTGAACAAGGATACCGTATCTCAGACTCAATCATGTAATAAATAACGTCAAAATCAAGTAATTCCAGTAGAAAATTAACACAAATAAATACATAAAAAGTACATTCATTGCACATTGGGCCCTGGTGTTCCTGACCCTGCTCCAGACCCCAGTGCAGCTGTACCACTATGGTCTGGTATGGCCTCGGCTAGGCCTGGTGGTGCTGTAGGCCAGCAGTCCGGCTCCGCTCCAGAGACTTCCAGACATGGCAGTCTCACGTGATGGTGCTGCTGTAGGCCCACCGCTGCAGGCCACCTCCTCACCCGTCTTTGGATACATGCACTCCTAAGGCAGTGGAGAATGAAGGTTTCAGAACCACTGGCTTAACAGGTTATTTGTATGGCAGTAGTGTTACAACTCAGAATTCCCTTATTGTTAAAAAAAAAAAAAGGCTTTTGTGCTTGGGTAATAATTATGTTCTGTTGTGGTCCAATGATGACTTTACAACAGGTTGCCATGTCAAACATTAGAACTTGAAGTCAATACACCACATTAACACAATACATAATTTAACACAGATGAAACCATAAGAAGGTTAAAGTATTAAGTGCATTATACTATACATGGAATAAAGCTAAATATAATCTCAATGTAATGATGTTTTAGGCAGACCAGCTGAAGAAATCATGGCATTTCTGAGACTGTTCATGTTTCTGGAATATGCTTCTAAACTTGTATTCTATTGCTAGTTTGATCACTTTCACCTTAAAATAACATGAATTAATAAATGACTGAAAATAGCCAATCTACAAGCTCACAAGTCACAACATGTCGCACTGCAACGTGTTGTGAGCTTGTATATCTTCTATTTTTGGTGTGGACTTTTCTAGTCCTCTATAGCAGTAGTTCTCAAACATTTGACTGAGTGTACCCCAAAATAACTTTCATTCACGGCACGTCTGAATTACAATTTGTGTCTTACACACACAGCCAGACAGACAGACACACATACACACAACGCATGTTTAGTTTAAGCACAACGTCGGTGGATATTTTTTTCTTTGCAAGGAATCGGGACTCAGGTTGAATCAGATTCGACCATAGACTCGACGTGGTAATAATAATAATAACAATAATATAGTGGCTGTTATTTGTGGTGCACTTAGTTGACATTTGGGGGGGTGGAACGGTTGGGGGCGAGTTGCATGTGGGCTGTGGGTGTCCACAGTGGATTCATGTCATGCATGTGGATCGTTTCGTTCCGTGGGAGGGACGGGGGGAATCGCTTCGGCCTGTGCCGACCGGGGAGAGCTGGTGGCGGGTTGCATCCCCTTTGCTTGCAGCCCCCGGGGCGAGACCTGTGGCTCTCTGGATTCTCCGACATCGTTGTGGGATATTTTTGAATGGGCTGTTTTGTGATTGATTGACCGCATGTATGAAGTTTAAACAACTGAATACTCCGCTAAAATAACTTTAAAGTAAGTAATTAAGTTATTTAACTTACTTCCGACATCTTTCTTTTCCTCTTGTTGCTGTCCTCTGCTCTGCTGCGGGCTGGTGGGGAAGGGGTAGAAATGCCGAGAGCCTGCGCAGTACGGCTGCACCGTGGCGATGTACACTGCACCGAGAGGGTACATCCCCAGTGGCCTTTAGAAGCGAGCTCGGGCGGGGAAAAATAGTGCGTGGCCCAGTGCAGTATCAACAGGACACTTTTTGCGCTCTGTGGAATGGGATGCACTGCGGGCGCGGTGCTGTGACGTCATATACCACGAAATACGCACTTCTCAGTGTCTACACTCTCAATTGGGATTCACCTATAATCTGCACCAGCAGCATGTCTCAACCACACCACTCATCTAAACAGCACTCTAGTGCCCTGGAGTTAACCAGCCAGACCTTATCTGCCGAGACACATGATGGGCTACACTTGAAACTATGCGTGTTGGTAACTGGGTGGCCGGGTGTCTGGGTATGAGCACGAAAACATGGTTGTTTTTCACCACCTGTGCGCAACCTAACGCACACACAAACACACATGCACATATTAACTGTATATATGATGCTTTCGGGTGTGCCAGTACACTACAGTGACAGTACAGTAGAGGGACCCCCACATAACATGGTAACTGTCATTTCAGTCAGACAACTCAAGGAGGATGTAATATATATATTTATTGATATAGGATAGTCAATGCAATATATTTATTATGGTTTGGCGATGTATTGGATCTGCTTTTTAGGTACTCAGGTCAAGCGCATCAGTCCCGACCATAGGGACTCTGAATCCCCCGTACCTAAACAGTAGATCCAAAACGACAGGTGGTAGCTGGGGTGGAGGTGGGTGAGCACTTTGTATACAGCAGCGCACAGTATACAAAAAGCAGCAGCAAGCAAGCAAGCAGGAGGATGAATGCAAAACCTTCAGTTAAAGTAGCCGGTATAAGAGATTGGGTGAGCGTGTGATTGGCTGAGTGAATCATGTGGATGAGAGCGCCGGCGCGCTGACTGAGGTTCCCTGACTGAACTTGCTCTGCGCATGTCTACGACAGGCGCAAATGCTCATTTCAGTCAGACAACTCAAGGAGGATGTAATATATATATTTATTGATATAGGATAGTCAATGCAATATATTTATTATGGTTTGGCGATGTATTGGATCTGCTTTTTAGGTACTCAGGTCAAGCGCATCAGTCCCGACCATAGGGACTCTGAATCCCCCAACAGCGCGAAACATCCGAAACCCCCAAAAAGCAGATCATCACCAACCCTAAGCTATACATGTGTACAACAGAGCACCTGTTGTTTCCTGAAACAGGAAGACCATACCGATATCCATTCCACGCAGAGACATGGGTCATAGATCAGGCATAGGTCATGCTAGCATTATGTGATGACTAGTCAATGTGTTCAACAGTACAGCGCCTGTTCAACAGTACAGCGCCTGTTCTAGCATTATGTGATGACTAGGTCGATGTGTTCAACAGTACAGCGCCTGTTGATCCCTGAAATCCAGGAGTCCTAAACGGTGTCCTGGTTCACTGCGCAAATAACCCAACCCGACCAGGATCACCGAAAGGGACATTCTATCGTTATCATTAATATCTGAAATCAGTACCCAGTAGTCTACCACCTGGAGCTGCAAATTTTAGCGTGCAACATGATCGCATGCATGATCATGATGCGGCAACGCTGCAAGTTCTGCCACAGTAATATGCAAAATACAGTTTTAAGAATTAATTGTACTTCTGTAGTAAGTAAGAAAAAATCTGTAGCAAATAACACACTATTCGCGACTAGTTAGTATTTTAGCCTGTAAAATATCTTTCAAGACTAGTCTAACATAGCTTTCGTAAGCAGCAGAGACCACCGGCCTAAGAAACAGAAAGATCATGCAGAAAAACTGTTTTAAGAGTATTAATAAGATCCTGCAGCATAAGGAGCAAAATAATGAATACATGTAGCAGCAGCAATGTAACCAACATAATTCAGAGCTCATTAGTTCTGAGCCTGAAAAAAGCATTCAAGTTTAGCAGAGCATAGCTTTCATCAGCTGCAGAAGACCACCAGCCCAAGCTTGTAGAGTGTAGCATTTGGAACTTTTGGTGCTGCTGTGCCGATCCTAAAGAGTGTGACGTGTAGCGATTAGGAGGCAGCCCACAGCCTTGACGCAGAAGAAGCAGCTTTTGCAGGACCGGCCATGGCTTCCCGGAATCCATCATGAATAGGGGCTCATGACATTGCGGATGGACAGCATGGCAGAAAATGAGGCATGGAAGAGAGAGGACAAGACTAGTGTTAGTTGCTGTCACAAATGAAATGAGTTGTTTGAGTGATTTTATGGTGGGCATCCAAGCAAAGTCAGAAGTGGAAATATCATGCATAGGATTCACCACATAGAAGGTATTAAACAAATAATCACTGAAAATCTGGAGTAAAGCTGAACGCCAGTTATAATGCCTTTGAGATTTAAAACAATTAACTAAAAGCACTACTATGATAGGATACACAGAAAGCAACTTGGAAAGATGAATAGGACCCTGCAACATGCTGTAACCTCTTGAGCTTGCAGCTGCAATTAAGAGAAGGCAGGAATAATTTACCATGGTTTGATTTAAGGTTACCAGGCAGCTTCGAAACCATCAGCATGGCCTCTGAGCTAGAACATGAAATTAAACAGGACAAGCATCTCTACGTTGACGAACCTGGAATTAGACAGCTCTTAGAATGAAATAATCCATAACACAGATCCAAGTTATACCACTGAGTAACGTGTCGATAGATGGAACAGAGGAGCGTCCTTATTGATGGGTGATGCAGATCCCTTCATTATGACTGATCCGTTTCCCATCCCAGGTTTTTATCCGACCAAAGCATGCTACCGCTGCTTATAAGGTAGCTCAAATAACACGGAAGACTTGCATCTGCCGGCAAGTATTAAATTCAGCCATTTATCTGCAACCCATCTCCCTTCATACTCTTCCCCCAAGACCGTAGAAGGAGCTGCGTCCATGTCAACATATCAAGGATACAGATGTTTCAACCGAAACACTACTTAGGTGGCTGAGCGACTGCATGTGAATATAGAATTAATAGAACAAAAGCAGCCTAGGTGAAGATGCGGATTGATTAACTGATGACCTGCCTCATGGTTTCAGTAGCAGCAGAACCACGTATACCACCAATGTGAGCCTATCCGATAATGGCTGCAGCTGCGATGAAGACTGTATGCGGCAACCCACAGGGAGGACCTTCCCAGCATCCAAGGTTCATCTCATCAGTATAAAGGCTGTCGCTCAGGAAATGGAGACAGAAGCAGCATGAGAACAGCTATGAATCGCTTTAAAAAGACATGGATATAGCTAAAGTTGACGTTAAGGCAAGTTAGCTTCAGTCACAGTGTAGTATCATCTAAGCCGTAACACTGATAGAATTCAAATCAATCATTTAGCAGCAGTGTTAGCAGCGTGGTAACGCCATACCTCTTTTCCTGGCTGAGCATAGGAAACACGACGCCTCTGTTCCTGGGCTAAGCATAGCAGAAATGTTAGCAATGAGCCAATTCCTGTCTTTAAAGACAGACTGTGCGTTTTATTTAATGTTAAACACTTCCCTGGAGCACCATAAGTACTTACCTGTAAAACAGACCCATAGAGTAAGACGGAGTTACGAAACTCAGTTCACTTCATGGGGCCAGTTCAATGGCGCGGCTCTTCTTCTACAAATGGGTAGAAGGACAGAAGTAGGCAGAAATGCCTGACCCAGGCAACAGCCCAGCTTTAGTATTCTTAAATCCATTATTTTAGATTGTTTGTAGTAATCGTATGACAAACACATTACAGAGACTTTAGTCGTCCTGAATAATACTTTTAAAACATGTCATGTTGCACACATGCCTAAATAGCTTCTTATTTGCACTGCCGTCGTTGAAAACAATGTATTTGAAACTCCACTTGTCCGCCTTTCAGGCTGCATGAACAGTGCTCGGTTTCTGCCCGCTCATCGTAACTCTTCTATTAGATGGCTCTGCTGTAACCCTTGCCGCCTATTTCTCCAAGAGTAGGCATAGGCATCGAGTCGGGGTGCTTGAGGCCTGAAGCACCCACTGACACAATGGGCGCGTTCGGAAATAGCGCACTGTGCAATGCAAACAAATGGACGAGTGCGCTCCCGCACTGGGGCCAGTGGGGCGGGGGGGCACCCACTATCACTATCAATTCGCATCCTAAATACCTCATAATAGGCCTACTAAAAAAAATTGAGATTCCTGAATGTGCAAGCATCCACCTTATAGCCAGGTAAATCATTTATTTGAACAGCAGGATCAATTAGTTTATAGGTAGTTAGCATGAATCAATGGCATGATATTGATTCCTCCAGCCAAAAAATAAAAATAATAATATCCAGCATGGCTCTGCCCAACACTAGGTGCATGATACGGTACAATTCACACTGAAATATTCCTTGGGACCCAAGTGCCATGTGGGCCTATGCAACCAAGAGCAACCTCAATGCTCTCTCAGTTGCTCTGGTCAACTCCATTTACTTCTAACTGATGCTGCATTGGACGTTTCATTCTGATCAGAGAACTTGTGTTGCCATATTGGAAGAGACAAGCAGCTGGGTCAACGAAAACAAGCCACAAAACTATCTTGAATCATTATGAAAACAATCCAACGACGTCAAATAAGTTTATCATCATATAAAATTGAGGGTGCCTTGAATGAACCGCGGGTTTAAACAACAACAGACCCGGCAAGTGACTTAAATAAACAAGCCCAAGACGCTTTTAATGTGCAGACGTGGCAACATACCTGACAGACGCGATGCGGACATACTCCGAGTAAACTAGTAATAGTGGCGACATTAGTGTTGACTCACTTGGCAACAATGGAATGCGGAAGTGCTCGTTCTATCTCAAGGGATAGTTCCAGCCAAGGAACAATGTTGGAACTATACAAAGCGTGTTGCCACTCTCCTACTCTACACTGTGGACAAATGCATGCTTTTAATCCCGTTGCCTTGAATCTATATTACGTCCACATATTGACTAGTAGCAGCCAAGACAAGAATGCGCACCAAGCGTGACCAGTCATAAAACGGATTATAAACTTTGGCCTGGATTTACATGTGAAGAACGGCGGAAAGCAGAGCAGACGGCAAGTAAGCTGCTTCCTTGACTAGTGCTGTGAGCAGGACAGGACCCGACGTGAAATTCATTGGCTAACAAAAAAAAGCGATCTCGGTGTGATCGAGGCACAACGATACAAATGGCAACAGAGGAGGACATTTAAGCAGCAGCTTCAACTTAATCTAGGTTATTTCCGTCGGTGAACAAAAGCAGTGCACGTTCTTCCAACCAATTAAACTCACTGACTTACCAGAATTGTATGAAAGCAACGTTTAGTGCATAGCCTAATCGCCCAGACGCCACAGCAATGGCGAGACTGGTGACATTAGCAGCAGTCGTAGAATTGAGCACTTTGTATACAGCAGCGCACAGTATACAAAAAGCAGCAGCAAGCAAGCAAGCAGGAGGATGAATGCAAAACCTTCAGTTAAAGTAGCCGGTATAAGAGATTGGGTGAGCGTGTGATTGGCTGAGTGAATCATGTGGATGAGAGCGCCGGCGCGCTGACTGAGGTTCCCTGACTGAACTTGCTCCGCGCATGTCTACGACAGGCGCAAATGCTCATTTCTCTACCGTTTCGGTAGAGAAATGACACACAGAGTTGCACCACTCACTTCACACGGTGTGATTCACACACAGAGTTGCACCACTCACTTCACACGGTTTGATTCTTTGCTTTGAATCGGAACAAAAATACTTTTAAATCAACAACACACTTGAAACTTACCTTTTTTTTGCTTTGTTGTGAACTAGGTCCAGGCTTGCCAGTCAACACCAACGTGTCACCAACAGTCAATGTTTCCAGGACATGGCTGCAAAGGTTAAGAACATAGGCCTACATTATTAGTTACATCTTTCAGAAATAGCCGTAAAGTTACATGAAGTTATTAGTTAATACTATTTGTAGTAGTATTGGTAGTAAATTACTATTAGTAATATGAGTCACTACTACTACTAGTTTTTACTCTCCCGATTGGATGACATTTTTACCCCCACATGAAAATGCATTATTATTACTTGCACAAGCAGAGCGCACAAGTATTGTGGTCGGTTGGACCAAAAGTGGTATGTATGTATGATGTCATGGTGGTCATATTCTATAACTTAAAACTGTTTTAAACAAAATAATTGTATTTTATATTAATGTCGGATTTCTTTAAAGGTTTATTTGTTGTTTTAGTATTTAATTTCAATATTTTACAGAGGGGCTGATAGTAAGTTCGTAGCAGTCGGGAGTACTTGCGCACTAGTACTACTTGAGTGCAACGCGCAAGTTGGCACTCGACAGAGTGCCGTTGTAGTCATTATTATGCATTGCCATGGTAATATATACAGTATAAAAAACGTTTAAACAACAAGAGGGTTGCGCACACCCAGTCCCTCGCTGGTGCTAGACAAAGACAGATACAGTTACAAAGAAAAGGAAGTCGGCACAGCAGCTCTGCTCCACAGTGTTTTGTTCATTTAAACTGATAAAGTGACTTTTTTGTCACTTTGTTATTAGGATGAGGTGGTGGTGCCGGCGGTAACATGTTTAACCTATTTTTGGGTTGGTATGCTTCCATAATTATAAACAGAAGCTACTGTATAATTTTTAGGTCAAAGGCAGAGTATGAAGTTATGAACTTTGTATGAACTTTGCATGAACTTTGCTTTGCCCGTCCTGGCAATTTCATTGGAAAGCCTGCATCCCTTTTCCTTGGTGTACCCAGAGCCTTAGAAATGGATAGAACGCCGAACAAAAGGGGAGAAGGTAAAACAAAAACAAGGCAGACGGCTTCGACGATGTTACAGAACCAAAGAAGGGGGACTGTAGTAGCACCAGCTAACTGACGTTCCCTTACGAGGATTTGAATGTTCATGGAGAGAAGATTTCTCCCCCTTTTTTGGTCATTGTCTGCCCTCTTGGAACATCAGTCTCTGGATGAGTGAGCACCTTAGGCTGTCGGGAGGTCTAGGCTTAACCCCACATCCTGGTGTTTGGTCCACTGAGGGCCCGAGACAGAACAACATGAAAGTTATACCCTTGTGACGCGCGGCTTCTCTAATCTGCTAAAAGTATATCACTTCTCCCTCATTGGGCTCATGGGGGGTAGAAAGAGATGGACAGGTGACGGTTTGGAGAGCTGACAGTGTGGGTCACCTCACCTTGTGGAGAATAAGAATGATGGGATTAATATACAGGCATCTACAGGCCAGCAGGATAAAATGGTTGTACGACCTGACTCTCAGACGCCGGGACTTTGACCATCCCGGGGAAGAGGACCCCGAGGTATAGGGGAAGGCCTGGCTTCTGCGTGACTGACTTCCACGTCTGAGAAAAGTAATTTGTGCTTGGTGGCGCAATGTGTCTGAAAATAGCCAATCTACAACGTGTCACAATGCGATTAACAGTGAACTTGTAGATGGGCTATTTTCGGTCTGTGACACTATAGCGTGCAACCAAGTATAAATCGGGATTCAAAGCATGCATGGAAACAAAAGTGCACGTTGTGTGGCCGGCCTCGCCACGTGGATCACACCTCACAGCATCTCAACAGGTTCAACCAAGCAGATGATGGTCCACATCCTGGTTGAGGAGAACCCTGTCTCCTGGGTTAGGGTCCTGCTCTGGCTTTATATCCAAGACCTGACTATCATCATCTGCTGTGACTGAGGAACTCGGTGCAGATCACTGTTCACATAGATTTGCTTTTTGAATCCTACTTTGGGGGCATAGGCGGCGGGTGCGTTTTACCTTTGGGTAGGCTATAGAATTGCGTTGGGGGGGGATTCTCGCGGCCGAGCGGAGCGAGGCCGCCGCCGCGGATTTATTTATTTATTTATTTCCCAGATGGTCTAAAAATGAGTTATTTAGCATACTTTTACCAATGAATTAGCCTATACACAGACAACGACTTTTGGACGTCTTTTTCTCAAGTCTCGAGTCAGTCAGTCAGTGACAGTGTAGATTACCCGGCGGTGTTGGCGTGTTGCTGCCCCTCCGGGAGTCGCGGCTCATGGCTCTCCACAGACGGCACAGAGACAGCAGTCACTCCACTGAACGTGCCAGTGTTGCTGCAGTGGTGTGAACTGTGAACCGTGCGGGCACTGGCGCTGCTGAGTTCTGACACCTTCTATAATGCTGCGCACATATATTATATATATAAAAAAAATACCCAGCATAATTTTTGGGAAGGCTAAGCCTTCCCTAGCCTTATGCACCCGCCGCCTATGTTTGGGGGACTTTCTGCTTATTGGGTTAGCACAGGGATGTGGCTAGAGTTGATCCAGGAATGTTATATCTTATGTGGTCAGCACATTGATTAATTGATTGATTTATATAAATTGTTAATAAGCCTTGATCTTACATTTCTTTTGAAAGTCAAGAATAATTTTATCTTTGGCGTTTTATTGTTTTTAATGGCCTGTCGTTAAATTAAAGCCTTTTTAAAAGTGAGTCTTTGCTAGAGTGTTTGAGTTTGCTCTTTGGACCACTTTGCATAAATCTGTCTCACTGGCACACGCACCCCTCTACACCAGAAACCACACGGGCTGGGCCAGGCTATCACGACATGAACTTGATGTACAGTACAATAATTATATTGTCATGCCCCCTTTAACCCATTTTGGGGCGGGAACCCCTTTTGGTGTTTTAAACATTGTTATAATTTAGCTATTGAAAAATAGCAGATCTACAGGCGCGCTACGAGCTTGTATGTCTGCTATTTTTGAAAAATCGTGAAAATGTGCCTGAAATCTTTGAATATATGTTCTTTCAGAGCGAGTTTTTAACTCGAATCTTTGCTACTGAGAGGGTCCCTGGAACTACATATTTTCAGATGGGGGGGGTCCCTGGAACTACATATTTTCAGATGGGGGGGTCCCTGGAACTACATATTTTCAGATGGGGGTCAGAGGCCAATGTCATATATATATTTGGGGTTCCTTGACAATATGTTTGAGAACAACTGACATAGAAACATGTTTTTTTCAGAAAAGACATTTTTTAAATTTCAATGTCGGGCCTAAATGGGTTAAGGCCACCTTTGTGGTGCGATGGTGCTCCATCCTCAGCACATGTCCCGGCCGTCTCAGGCGTCTGTGTGTGTGATCTCCTTGGCGATGCTCCGGCTCCCTGTAGCTGTTTGTTTGTTTGTACAGTTCATTACGGGACCTATTATACGGCTCTGGGTGTACCCAACCGTCACTAGGGATGGCATATCACTTGTTTACAGTCACAAGGGCCAACTCATAGGAAAGTAAATTACTTTTGAACCAGGTATTGTGACCTTAAAGATGTTCCCAATCTTAGCTGAACAGTCCAGCAGCTTGCGAGATTAGCTCATGGACACACAGACACACAGAAAACATGACACATTGAGAGCTTGTAGATTGGCTATTTTCAGAAACCTGGCATGACAATATATTGTGGAAAGGTTTTGTAAATCAAAATGCTTAAAAGGACATTGTGCCATGACATTGTGTTATGCCAACATATTTATATATTTATTTTTCTCTTGCAATAATCAGTAGTTAGAATTATGCAAACCATATTTAGCCACCTTTAAAAGTAATGAAATATTGCAAAACACTTACGTTTTAAACCATGGGTCTCCTGACATGAGCTGTGTACTGATGATCACCTAATACAAAAGACAGAAAATACAAAAAATATATATTAATATATTTTTTTGCATGAGAATTCTATACAACATAAAGTGTGTTTGATTTGACACAACATAACCTTTGAACCTGCGGTCTTGCTGTGCCTATTGTATAAAGCGTCCTCCTGCTGTGACTGCGGCTCTGGGAGGTTAACCTGCCTTGGCTATGGCTCCAGGGGAATAGGATATACTTCACCCATTCTTGAGATAAGGGACAAAACTTTTTTCAAACTAGATTTTTTTTTTTTTTAAGATACATTCAAATCAAATAGATGTATTTGTAGACACAGGTCTCAACTACCAATCTTGAGAAGGAACAGGTTTTTCGCGTAACATTTCTTTCTAAAATGGGACATTTATGCACTTAATACCTGATTCTTGTCAACTCCGTCAGACACACTAAAATCCCTTTTAATTGAATTTGATAATTTCAACAATAATATAAAGTCCTCAGTTATCTTATAATGGCTTTCAGTAATCAAGTTAAGTAATACAATTCTTTTAATATTGTTTTGTTCCAATATCACACTATTATGAAATATCCAATTTCTAAAATCCGTCATTTCAACCTTTATTTTCAATATTATAACATGAAAACCATGTAAAAAAAAAAAAAAAACATCATTACGTATCATTTCAGTTGGTGTTTCAATACATAAGCACAAAAGATTTAACATCGAATTTTCTATTTCTTTGGAAATTAACAAGAACATCACGGGACGAACGTCTGACGGAGTTGGCGAACATCTGACGGAGTTGACAAGTTTAACTGATTTAGGTTCTAGACCACCTAGGATCTTGATTCTGGTGACTAATCCCACATTTTCAAGGATGAGGAATACAGTGGTACTATTTATATTGGCCCTGTGACCATGGCAGCCATTTTCAAAATGGCCGCCACCTGCTGTTATTTTACAATAACTCAAGTTCTACACCACCTAGGATCTTGATTCTGGTGACTAATCATACATTTTCAAGGATGTGGGATACATTGGTACTATTTAGATTTGTCCTGTGACCATGGTAGACATTTTTCAAAATGGCCACCAACTTTCTGTTATTTCCCAATAACTCAAGTTCTACACCACCTAGGATCTTGATTCTGGTGACTAATCCTACATTTCCAAGGAGGAGGAATACAGTTGTACTATTTAGATTTATCCTGTGACAATGGCAGCCATTTTCAAAAATGGTGGACCTGCTATTATTTTACCAATTTAGTCAGGGAATATGATCAGAATAATGTTAAATCTGTGAATACATTTCTTACCAAGAATTTTTTCACCAATGTGTTTGTAAACGTGTCTACTAACATATCCCACATTGGTTTCTATTGAACATTTTTGACAGCTGCTGAAAGTTGGGTACCATACCAAGTGGCTATGGCCAAACTAGGGAGTCTATATGGCCAAACTAGGGGTCAAATCCCTTGGGCTAAATTCGGCCATATATCCACTTGCCCAAATGTGCTGACCTCATTTTGTGATGACGGCTATGGCCGTTTTCAGCCCAAGGAGTGTTCTTCGTGCATAGCTAATGTTTGGAATGCATTCAGAATCATGAAAACTCCCTAGTTTGACATGTCACATGCTACTTAAAGCATAATGAACATTTTGCCTTATATAGGTTGTTGATGGTACCCCAACTTTCAGCAGCTGTCAAAAGTTCCCCTAGGGTGGTTGAATATAAAGCAATGTGGGATATGTTAGTAGACACCCTTCCAAACACATTGGTGAAGAAAATTCTTGATAAGGAATGTATTACCAGATTGTATTAATATCCCCTGACTAACTCATCTTCTAGACCACCAAGACCCGACTTCACCAACAGAGACCCGATTGACAACTAAACAACAAGTTTGGACAGCCCCACCAATTAGTGTTACGGAAAATAGCAAGTGTCTACCCTAGGCCCAGAGGGAGACACAGAACTTAGATGCGGCTCACATGTTGCACGACTCCTCAACAAGCTGCCACCAGAGATGAGAGCTGAATTCTGCCGCACAATGCTCTGCGGCCCAGGAGCAACCAACACCATGTTGGAGTTCTCTGAGTGGTTGAAGCACGAGTCCTAGCCATATAGCCTGTGCAAAGGCAAACACCTTGAAGACCTGCTTGAGGTGAACAGTGAGCAGTGAACAGTGAGCGAAAGACTGAAGACAGAAGATCTGCCTTCAGGACTATCAGGCAGGATGTGCAGACACTGAAGGCATCAGTGTCGTTCTGTGTCCCCAGCATGTCAACCAAAGCAATGTTACCAAATCAAAGGAGCCTTCACCTCAAGTCACCTGGGGCTGGGTGAGAAATCGTATCCTGTATCTAGCCTCACAACTAAATACAGACACTTGGCCAGACTGCCGTTTGAAAGGGTTAAACCCTTCATCCTGATTGGGGAAGACCACCCCACCTAATCACACCAACCGAACAAGTGAGGTTGGGGCCTCCAGGTGGGCCAGCAGCCATCTGCACAAGACTGGGCTGGACCCTGCAGGAAAGCAATCTCCAGCCAAGACAATGTAAGTTGACTATAACAGAGCCCCAGAACACAGAGGTCATGAGAAGGATGGAGAAACACTGGCAGGAGGCCACCAAGATCAACGCCACACTGCAGTGGCCAGTGAAGTCAAACTGTGCATCTGTACCTGAAAGGGACAAGTCAAAGGCCAGAAAGCCCACCTCCTTTTAATGTCCTGTCAGTAGCAACTCAACCTGCACCTGAAATAAGCCCTGACCCCTCCCAGAGAAAGTTCATCCTTGAAAATGTAATGATTAGTCACCAGAATCAAGATCCTTGGTGGTCTAAAACTTGAGTTATTGGTAAAATAACAGCAGGTTGGTGGTCATTTTGAAAAACAATTGCTGCCATGGTCACAGGACAAATCTAAATAGTACCACTGTATTCCTCATCTTTTAAAATGTATTATTAGTCGCCAGAATCAACATCCTAGGTGGTCTAAAACTTGAGTTATTGTAAAATAACAGCAGGTGGCGGCCATTTTGAAAAACAATGGCTGCCATAGTCACAGGACAAATCTAAATAGTACCAATGTATCCCACATCCTTGAAAATGTATGATTAGTCACCAGAATCAAGATCCTAGATGGTGTAGAACTTGAGTTATTGTAAAATAACAGCAGGTGGTGGCCATTTTGAAATATGGCTGCCATGGTCACAGGGAAAATCTAAATTGTACCACTGTATCCCTCATCCTTGAAAATGTAGTCTTAGTCACCAGAATCAAGATCCTAGGTGGTCTAGAACTTGTAAAATAACATCAGGTGGCTGCAATTTTGGAAAATGGCTGCCATGGTCACCACGAGACAAATCTGTGATGGCCCTATAGCCAAAAATGTTCCTTAAGGCATGCTCTAACTGTGTGCCAAATTAGAATACGTCCCATTATTCAAAAACTATAATTTTATTGTTTTAGGAACACTTTTGTCAACTCCGTCAGATACATGTCAACTCCGTCAGACACAAAACCTGACGGAGTTGACGTCTGACGGAGTTGACAAAATGTCATTTGTTTTCATCTTAACCCTCTGTAGTACAATGTAGCCATTTTGTTTTTGCTTCATTTGTTAGCTAAACCTAACCCTAAACTTTTATAATAAACATTATTTTGGAATTCTTAACAAAGATCATAATAATGTCCTGACGGAGTTGACATGTAAAAGCTGTGACCACCCTGATATCAACATTGTTTGTTTAAAATATCAAACAATTGACTGCTTGTCAGACCAGGTGCTCCACTGTTGCAACAAATACAAACGGGTCTTGGAAAAGGAGTCTTCAGGCTAAATCTGTCGACAATATTTTCTGATTAATTTAAGACTTTTAAAAAACCTGACGGAGTTGACGGGAGACGTGGGACACACATTTGATATGAGATATCTAATGGAAAATTATTGTGTATATTGTTTGCTATGTTGTTGACAATCTACTTTAATTTAGTATGTATATTTATGTGATTGTGACAGTATTAGACACTTTTTTAGCAGTTTGAAATTATGACCACTTGCTGGGGACAGGCTAAATACAGGCGTTTTTGGGTACAGTGCCTGCTTTTAACTAATTCAGATGGCATATGAAAACAATTATAATGAAATTAATGGCATAATAATACACAACTGTATTACATTTAACTTTGCAAGTGCTTTTATTTTTATTAAATTAATTTATTTTTAACAATAATAAGGCTCTTATGTGTGGGACATGTTTTTTCCACTTTTGTCCCTCATCTCAAGAATGAGTGACTTACAGTACTACGGACTTGGCTATGGCTCCAGGGGAATAGAATATACTTACAGTACTACGGACTTGGCTATGGCTCCAGGGGAATAGAATATACTTACAGTACTACGGACTTGGCTATGGCTCCAGGGGAACAGAATATACTTACAGTACTACGGACTTGGCTATGGCTCCAGGGGAACAGAATATACTTACAGTACTACGGACTTAGCTATGGCTCCAGGGGAACAGAATATACTTACAGTACTACGGACTTAGCTATGGCTCCAGGGGAACAGAATATACTTACAGTACTACGGACTTGGCTATGGCTCCAGGGGAACAGAATATACTTACAGTACTACGGACTTGGCTATGGCTCCAGGGGAACAGAATATACTTACAGTACTACGGACTTAGCTATGGCTCCAGGGGAACAGAATATACTTACAGTACTACGGACTTGGCTATGGCTCCAGGGGAATAGAATATACTTACAGTACTACGGACTTGGCTATGGCTCCAGGGGAATAGAATATACTTACAGTACTACGGACTTGCATATTCAAGCTTTTGAGAGATATTTGACAGACCAACCGCTAGCAGGGATGAAAAGCTGAGTCAGGTTTCATTAATTACTATTCTTGAGAAGAATTCAGAAGAAAATCTGGGTTACACACATTTCCCAGTAAATGTTTAAATACTTGGTTTGCTAAGGTCAGCAAACAATGGTGTGTTCTACAATGGTTACTGTCAGCCATCTTGCACCTTTTTGACAACTGGTTAGTTTTGATGGGGAATGCTTAAAGGACAACTTTAGTTTTTTTCAACCGAGGTTCATATTATAGGTTGTCATTAGATAAAGTAAAAGTTGGGTGGTGTTTTTTCTTCATGTACTGCTTTCTTTAGTTTTAGCGATTTCCGCGATTTTTGGACAGGGGGGCGGGGGCATTCGAACAGGGGGCTAAATATGTATTTGTTGGCCAAATTTTACGGCGATTTCTTTATTATTATTTACTATAACCCTCCTACACCCTATGAAATTATATCTGACCAATACCACGGGCCTTTTCTTGTGAAAGGGGAGGTGACAAACTGACGCGTTGAGCTGCGACAAGACAACATGGCAGCCTCCAGCAGCACGTTCGTTCAGACCAGACAGTATATGCTACAGCTACACAGACACGTCGGAAAACAATTGGTAGTTTACTAGTTTGAAGTTTAGTAGCCTAATACTGCGTTCAGTTATTTTTGTCGTTTCATGTTTTTCACCAGATAAAGTCATGGTTCGTCGTTGCGCTTATCCAAATTGTGATAATATAATGAGCCCGTTTGACACGCTCAGCTTCCACAGACTTCCATTGAAATCTCTGCCAATTCTCAAACTATGGCTCGTAAATCTACAAATGGACGTAGAATGTTCAGAAGTACAGCTGCGCGCTAAAGATTTGAGGGTTTGTGGTGCTCACTTCGATAATGAAGACTACATTCAAAATCCAAGAAAGATGAACAAGGGAGTACAACCCGTGAAGCTTCATCTGAAGGCAGAAGCTGTTCCAAGAGCGTTGGCTGTCAGGCAAGAGGACGAGGTAAATAATATTGTCTTGGTATGTACTTGTAGTTGTTTATTTTGTTACAGACAAACTGTATTGAATGTACTTTATTGGCTATTATGTTTCAATCGCGTTGCTTTGAGACACAGACATACAATAACCTATCAGTTATTTTATGTAATATATATGTATCTGTCTGTCAAGGACCTAATGGACAAAGTAAATGTCCAAGGAACCCAGGAATACATAGCATTTTACCAGGCCACAGACCTGTGATATGTCTATTTGATTCTACTGTATATGTACACTAATGGAATCAGACACATAATAGTCAGTTTTATTACTATTTTACTTGTGTTACATTGCATCACTGTAATGTGAAATACTCATCTGATCACCCTCTACCTAATTATTATTATTTTTGGCACTGCAACTTACTTGACTTGTGACTGTATACATGCAATCGACATTCAAATAGGCTGATTGGAATGTGTGAAACAGAGTGATAGGATTGATGGGTGTCTATTTGCATGTTTATAGAGTACTTTATTTATTTTTCCAAGATACATTTGTAGCAGAAGAAATATATTTCAATAAGGGTGGTTTGATGCTGTTGTCACCTTGACAGTGGTGACTACATCAAACCACCCTTCTGATATATATTTTTAGGTAAACAAACACTACTTTAGTAATGAAACAATTTCACTTTGACAGTATAATATCAATAAAAATTCTGTCTTGTTATTTCTTTTTGTCCTTAGACATGTGTAGGAGGTGGTGGGAACAATGAACCCATTATAGATGATGACGAGGGGCCTGCTTCTATTGGACCTTCTGGCCTGCAACTGATTGTCTATAGCCCACAACAGAAGCTTTCCAATAGTGGTGTGTTTCGAGTGTCACACACAAAGCCTGCCAGACATGCAGTGTATCGGGCATTCCCAGTTATAAGAGTGAGATTTGTGGTGAGTTGTTGTCACTACATAGTACATATGATAGCTATGAATGTAAACGTATCAAACATTTTTGAGCAGTGCAGCCGATACTATGCACAGCTTTGTGTGTCTGTCTTTCTGTCAGTTTGAGCATGGAATGTGCTCATATGATTGGACATCATGTTGACATCATCAGATGTTATCATTGTGATGAAAGGCACCGATCACTTTTTTTTATTATTCTAATAAATCCCATTGTTTTTGGACTGTGCTTAGGAAAAGGAAGATGTTTTGGGTGCCATAGGAGAAGTTGGTCTGTCCACACCGAAATCTGTTGGTCTTCTAAGCCCACTACAAACAGTCAACCGGCCCTCCACTTATGGTCTACATACAGCAGTGGTGAGTTGTTGTTATTCACATTACATATGATTGCTATGGCATATCAAACCTTTTTTTATAATAAAACGATTTTGTAATAAAACCATTGTTTTTGGACTGTGCTAAGAACTCTTCTTTTTATTTTCTATTTTAGGAAAACGAAGATGTTTTGGGTGCCATAGGATCTCCTTTGGTACGTTCCACACCGAAGTCTGTTGGTCTAAGCCTACTACAAATTTCAAAGGTCAACCGGCCCTCCACTTCTGGTCTACATACAGCAGTGGTGAGTTGTTGTTTATTGGCACTACATATGATAGCTATGAATGTAACCATGTCAAACCATTTCATATAAAACTCTTTTTTTTTATAGGAAAACCAAGACGTTTTGGGTGCTATAGTATCTCCATTTTCCACACCAAGATCTGTTGGTCTAAAAAGGGTCCTTTCAAGCCCACTACAAACTTCAAAGGTCAACCAACCCTCCACTTCTGGTCTAGCATTGCTGGTAATTGATTATCCAATACTTTGTGAAATAAACATTTTACCCAAGTATTTCAGAAATACTTTGTCCTCGTATTCTGATTTCATATAGCCAAATTCAGCAGTCCTTTCATGTTTTGCCGGGGAGTGGGGACCTCCTGGAATACTGTCAAGGACCCCTAGACTTCCATGACACTTGAGAACCACTGATTGAGTAGGCCAGGCCAGGGCCCAGGGACCCCTATAACTCCAGAGTGTATACATGAAACCAAATGAAACTGTAACTGTTCCTAACTATCAATAATTTTGCTGGGAATTTTAATTGTTTATTATTTATATATTTTCAGAGTGCAGAATTGGAAACTAATTTGAGCGAGATGGACTCTTCCTTTGGTGAGTCCATTGATTCCAGAGATGTCAGCTTTGTACCAAGCACCATAACATCTACATCTAGCTCCAGAAGATCATCTGTTAGTTCAAATGGACCAGTAGGCTTGAAAGGAAAAAAATGGATGGTGTCCGAATCCAAAATACTGGAAATGTTCCGTAAATGCCGTGAATGTGGTGCAGTTATTGATCCAGCTGATCTAAAGATAGAAAGAAAAGCCACCAAAATGTCTGTACAATGGACTTGCCTAAAGGACTCTAATCACACAGGCCAATGGTCCTCCTGTAGTAATAGGAGAGGCCTTCCTGTAAGCAATTTGTTGATGAGTGCTTCTACTCTATTTACTGGTGCAACTTATACAGACATTGCAGAATGGGCAGAAATGCTCGGTCTCCAGTTTCCCAAAAACAACATGTTTTACTCAGTGCAGTCGACCTACCTGATACCTGTCATTCATAATGCTTACAAGAAGCACCATGAGAAGCTAATGCAACGCCTCAGAGAGGTGAAAGCAAGCGGAAAGCCCATAGAACTCTGCGGAGATGGGCGGAGTGACAGTCCAGGTGAGGACTGTACTAGTTGTGTTGGGTGTGTGTGTGTGTATACACACACATACATGCATACACACAGGCAATATATATATATATATACCTGTGTGTGTGTGTGTGTGTGTGTGTGTGTGTGTGTGTATATATATATATATATATAATTATTATTATTATTATTTTGTCGTCAACAGGTCACTGCGCCAAATATACAACCTATTCTTTCCAAGACTGTAAAACAGATGAAATTGTTCACTTTGAGTTGGTCCAGGTATAGTACCATCCTTTTCTATTCCAAACAAAAACCAACTAGTTGAGAATCCCTGCTAACAGTTACAATTTATAATTATTACTGTAGGTGTCTGAAGCAAAAAGCTCTGTTGAGATGGAGGTCATCGGATTACAGAGAGGCTTGGATTATATGATACACGAAGCTGGATTGGAGATCGATGTGTTCACAACAGACAGATCGACTTCTGTCCGCAAAATCATGAGAGAGAACTACGGCAACATTCATCATGAATTTGACCCGTGGCATGTCATCAAGGGTAAGTATCATACAAATACGGTATGTAGTTGAGAGACACACATGCTAGCATACAGAAATACGTGATCTTTATCACTTTTAGTTTTGAGTATCAATGTTTGTTTGCTGTGGGAATCAAGGTTTGAAGAAAAAGCTTCGAGCTGTATCTCAAAGAAAATCCACAGAATGTCTGAGACCATGGGTGAAGTCCATCTTCAACCACCTCTATTGGTCTTGTCAAACGTGCAACAGAGACTATGAGGTTTGATTATGTTCTTATTATCTGTATCCCATTGACACAGACGGATCAAATGCACCCACATTTTAATATTCAGTTGATCAGAGCTTGTTCACACCTCACTTTTATTCTAGCTTTGAGGGTGGATTCTGCTAATGCATTTCAATTGGAATGAAATCCACAAATGGCAGAAAACCGCTCCATTCCCATTGAAATGCATTGGCAGAATCCCTCCTCATAGGTAGAATAAAAGTATAGTGTGACTGTGCCCTCAAGGAATAAATATATAGCTTGACATTGGTTATTGGACTTTGATGTGTGAAAACCTGAAATAGGATTGATCTCCAGACATATAGCATAATTTCTACTGCTAAATTTACCTCACCATTTGAAAGACAAATAAATTACAGTAAATTATGTTACCATTAGCAGTACAAGGAAAATAATGATTTTACGTAATATTTATAGGAACTGGTGCGTCGGTGGAAATCTGTGCTTCACCACATTCGTGGTGTCCACCGGTGGGAAGAAGATGACATTGAGTACACTTGTTACCACCGACCCATGACAGAAGATGATCAACAACGAAAGAAGTGGCTTGAGGAAGATTCAGATGCATTCCACAAACTCAAAGCAATTGTCTTGGACAAAAACATGCTCAAAGACATGACACAACTGACATTGTTTCGACATACAGGTAGTCTTTGTATACACAAATGTCATAACCTTTATAAAATACAATGTTTTCTTCCCTATGTTTTCAAAAAAATAATGGTAGTGGACTGCAGTTCAAGACTGCAGTTCAAAAGAAAATATTTCATTTTGAACAGAAACAAACGTTTCGGCTATCCAGCCTTCATCCGTGTGGAGATGAGATCAGTTCAGTCACTCTCCACACCGAAACGTTTGTCTCCTGTTCAAAATGAAATACATTATTTATTTGATATGTTTTGAACGGGTAACGCACCTAAAGCCAGAGTGCGGTGGTCACATGAAGAGTAATTCCCTATGTTTTCTACACAGGTTCACTGGAGAACTTCCATTCGTCAATGCTGAAATACACCCCCAAAAGAATACATTTCCGATACAGTTCCATGTTGGGGCTTACAGAGTTAGCTGTCATGGACGACAATGAGAATGTAGGAAGAGAGCAGGCCAAATCAGCTTCAGGTAAAAATGAGAACTATAATTTTATTTGCTGTAGGTTCAGGTTGTCAATACAATCACATACAAATAACTAGAACTGCACTCTGTCGAGTTGTTGCACACTGTCTACTACACTAGTAGGCGGTAGGCCATAAATGGCTAAAAAAAAAAAAAAAAAAAAGTAGTATTTTGAAGTATGGTAATGATTACTTATGCCTGTTATGGCAGTGGTGTCAGATTACATATGCTCATATGTCTATTATGTGTATTGTTTTCAAAACAGGTCAAGACCGTTCCAGAAACGCATTCAGCAAATCCAGTGATGAGTGGATCAACAAGCCCATTTACACCAAAACCACCCATCTCTTCCGTGATGACCTCATGGACTGTGTGCTGGCCAGGAGAGATGACAGATCAGTCGTCTACTCTGAACTTCTTCATCCACATAGACAAGAAAAAAGACTGCGTGAAAATATTGCCAAAACTAGAATGCCTGACCCTGCAACATTACTAGACATACGTCTGTCTAGGGGCAAAGCATTCAGTACATCATAAAACCAAAATAAAATACACATGACATGGACATGGATATGGATTTATTTTAGATAGTATTGACATATTTTGTAAACATTTCAAGCATTACAGATGTTTATTATAGTCACTATATTGTATTCCTACCAGAAATCTAAGCATGTGCCCAATTGTTTACAAGTTACAGTATGTTATAGTATGCAAAGTATAGTTGTAGTGTATCTTGCATGTTTATCTGGTGCCATGTACACTCAAGAGTTACAGAACAAACAGGGTCTCAGAAAATCTCATGTCCCTTGATGTTTATGACTGTATTTACAGACAGATTTGATCTGACTGTAGAGCACTTTGGTTGACCACTGGTCTTTGTAAAGAGTTTGAGTTGATTTACTCACCATCACAGTCCATGAAAGAGGTCCTCAGTGGGAACGAATCCTCTGTATGTACCATCTGGGCTCGGGTATTTCTGTCTCACCTGGTGAATGGACACGGGAAAAATGGGGTACCTTGTTTGCATGTTTTCCAAAATGTAAAAGGAAAAAAGTGTGAAGTAATGGAATACATCATACCTGCTGGCACACACACGCTGGCAGAGGAATACGTTAATGTCTGCCGAGCGTTTCCCCTTGTAAGACCCATTCCAGCGTTATTCTGTACCCAGCCAAACGATACTGCCTACAGTGAGAAGAGAAGAAAAGTTGGAAAAAAAAGTTGAAAAGTTGGAAAGAGTGTTCTCTATCGTATCAGAGACTATCTCTCCACCCAACATATTTCATATGTATGGGGAATGTCCCCACCTCACTTGTGACGTGGATATCTCTTTAAGACACACCAGTTGCACTAAGGCCCAGGTGTGCGTGATTACACTGCTTTTTTGATCTCCACCGAGCAGTCCAAGACGTGGTCTCCTCAACGGAAGTGCAGAGCAAGTTATCAACAATAACTGCATTTTTTAGACTTTTTGAAAAGCAACTACTCACGAGTTCTGGCAGCCGGATTAATCCACTGCTGGAGGCAGGTTAGAGAGCTGGCGTGGATCGCTCCTCTCTGGATTGCTGTCACACAGCTCGTTTGTACGTATAGCAAACAAAAACAGGGTAACCAGCCAAAACACCGTTACAGGCGTATTGCTGACATAGTGTTAGTTTACGCGTCCTGTGGTGTAGCCTGTCTGTCGACCTGTGGGCAGGGACACAGACAGTACCATTGGCTCCGTAATCCTGTAAAGCAGCGGAATAATCGCATTTATATGTTTGTATCACTGGCTTGGTGTCAGTTAACGCATCCGTGATGCATATTCCGTGGGCTGGAGTGGACCTGCGTTTGGCGCAGCGAAACATCAGCCCCGCTATAGGCTTATCATTTAACACAGCACACTATACACTGTATAGTATACAGGCGTATTGTCGCTGGGGCGGCTTCCGCGTCTTTGGTGCTGTGTTTTTTTGCTTCGCCTCGTGAGAGACAGAGCTCCCTGGGGTGTATTGCGGCTAAAGCCGTTCACACACCCTGGTGTAGACTGCGTGGTAGAACCCGTATGGACGGGGGAAGCCACGGAGCAAGCTTATCCTCCGAACCGTGGGTCCTGTCAGTCATAGACAGGACGAGCTAATTCCACAACAAACAAAGTTTGGTCTCCAGAGCACGGTGATATATCGTAGGGTAAATTGTTGCCTGGAAAGTCGAGCGGACTGTTCTAGTGGACCAAACAGTGGAATTTATTATTTGGCATACGTATATACACTATATAATGCAAAACGTTTGGAGCAGAGTGTTTGTCTCCAACTCAAACACTCTGTGTCTCAGTGCAGCTAGGAAATTCAGGTGCAACCTCCTCCAGAGAGAGAGAGAGAGAGAGACATAGAAACTCAGTGGCTGTTGTTTAGTTATTTTTCTATTTGGAAAGATCCCCATTAGCTGATGCCATGGCAGTCAGCTAGTCTTTTGGGGTCCACATGAAACATGTTACCAAGAGAAAAAACAAAACAAAACAACAACACATGAATATCAATATGTGACTGAGAGACAGCAGTGTAAATTGCACATAGGGTAAATTGTGCCCTCACTTCTCAAGCACATTACTATACTCCCCGTTTTTTGAGCATGTTTAAACAGTTAAATTTGTATTCATTTAATATAACATATTAAAATAATAGTGTATATAGGTATTGAATTAAATGGAAACAGCAGGGGTTTCTCTGGGGCTGTGTGGGGCACATATGCCCATGGCATATGTGCCATGACCAGTGGGTGACCTGTGGGTTCCCTGGTCATGCGATAGCAGCTCATGAAGATCCTGACTCCTGTATGAATTTCTTCCTCTTGCCAGTTGAGGTTAGGAGGCTATGAATGAAGGAATCCGACGGCCATATAACACACTATACAGGGGTATTGCTGGTGGGGCGCCAGTTTACGCTCCTGTGGTGTAGCCTGTCTGTCGATCTGAGTGCAGTGACACAGACAGGACCAGTGGCCCGGTAATCCTTAAAGGCAGTGGAATAAAACGCACTATACGGGTGTATTATTGGCATGGCGTCAATTCACGCATCCATGCTGCATATTCTGTGGGCTGGAGTGGACCTGCGAGTGCGCAGTGAATAGTTGTGTATATTCGTACGTCTCTAAATGTTTTGATGAATTGAAAATGGTGGGCCCTATGCTTTATGGTGTCGTCCACTCACTGTTAACAGTTTTTGTATTGAGTCGTACTTGAAATGTACTGTAATTCTGCAAACTGTTAGTAAATCAATCAATCAAAACAACAGCCCGGCCAGGCTATAGCATTAAAACGCACTATACAGGCGTATTGTCGCTAGGGCGACTTCCGCATCTGTAGTGCTGTCTTTTTGCTTCGCCTCGTGAGAGAGAGCTCACTTGAGTGTATTGCAGCTAAAGCTGTTCACGCACTCCGGTGTAGACTGCGTGGTAGAACCCGTACGGACGGGGGAAGCCGCGGAGCAAGCTCATTTAACACAGCACACTATACACTGTATAGTATACAGGCGTATTGTCGCTGGGGCGGCTTCCGCGTCTTTAGTCCTGTGTTTTTTGCCTCACCTCGTGAGAGAGAGCTCACTTGAGTGTATTGCAGCTAAAGCCGTTCACGCACTCCGGTGTAGACTGCGTGGTAGAACCCGTACGGACGGGGAACACCACGGAGCAAGCTCATCCTCCGAACCGTGGGTCCTGTCATAGACAGGATGAGCGTATCGCTGCCGTGGCAGCCAGCTTCCGCGTTCAGGTGTAGTAGCGCACTATACGGCGTATTGCTGTGTCAGTTGACGTGACCGTGGTGTAGTTCCGTCTGTGGAACTTGGTTCAGTTACGCAGACAGGACGTGCTGAGTCTGCCAGGAGCAAGCCCTGAAATCACAGCCATTTGCACACTACTGTATATACGGCGTATTGCTGACAGTGTCAGCTCACGCGTCCGTGATGTAGTTTCGCCAATTTCGGCAACTCGAGTGTGCCGCGGCTGTCGGGCGGAATACTCTGTACGGTGCATCACGGCAAGGCCGTTCACGCACCTATAGGTGTAAACTTGCATGGTATAATCCAGTTACTGGGTCGAAACCACAAAGTAAGCTCCTTCTCATCCCGAGAATGCACTATGGCTATCTAGGCGCAGCTAGCTAACACAGGGCTATTCTGTCACTGCTTCAGCACCGGCTTATATACGGCGCTTATGTGACCATAAGGGCCCGGACCTTATTGAGGAGCTGCAGCGACCGGCTTTCAGGCTCCCCAGGCAGCGGGCAATGCTATTGATGCCCTTTGGTGAGGCGCCGTCTGTGGCAGCCCCAGGCCAAGCTGCGATAGGAGGACAAGCTCCCCCACGCTGCCTATTGAGCCGTCGGCCATGTTTGGCAAAAAGGCCAGTGCTTTGCTACAGCATCCCAAGGAGGCTGTGGAGGTGCACAGGAGGTGCAGGAATGCTCTGGCAAGGCCATGAGTAGCCTGCCTCGGTCACCCCTCAGGCTGTGCAACCCCAGTCAGGTTTGGCAGTCCCAGGGACCTACAGGCCAACCGGCAGGGTATGGCTAAAATGTGCTCGGCGGGCTAAGCCCATCCCTCAGTCCTGACAGTTAAGGCCCCAGACCCCACCCGCTGTCTCTCGGGACAGCGGTTGTCCTGGAAGACAATTCAGGTGGACCCCTGGGTGGGTTCCACTATGTCTTCGGGAGGGTGGGGTGCTGCTTACAGCACTCCTGGCAAGGAAGGGCTGAGGGTCTTACAGGCCATCCTCCAAGGCGACTGGCTTGCCATGCTCGACCGGGGATGTTTATTCTCAGATCCCGGGTCTGACGCACTGACCGGCTTGTCTTAGATGACAGAACCTTCGAGTCCCGTGTCCTCCCATTCGGCATATGTCTAGCCCCCCGATTGGACATAGTCCTTGGCGGGAGGGCCTTTGCATCCTAAATTGGATAACTGAATGGTGTGTGCTCGCTCAGAGGTGCAGTGCCACAACAACGTGGCCAGGCACCTGCAGCACTTTGGGTACCTAGGCCGGCACCTCAACAAGAGGCCTTGCAGGCGTCAACTCTCACAGTCCGCAGCGCTCCTCGGCATGTGTTAGAGGGCAAAGCAGGGACTCTGTCCCTTGCTCTAGTGAGTCGGGCCACCCTCAGGTTGTGCCTCCGCCCCTTAGGGCTGAGGGCAATCATGGTGCACTTTGTGCCTCCGGCTCTTCTGAACATGCGGCCAGTGCATTATCTGTCATTCACAGTCATGCACTACGTGGGCGTATCGTTGACAGCGTCAGTTTACACGTTCCACGTTGTTCCAGCGAATGCACACTGCTGTTCACACAGCAGAATGTGACGAGACTGTCAGGGGTGAGCAGGACCACCATAAGGTTGTATTACGGCATGGCCGTTTAAACACCTGGGTGTAATTCTGTGTGTTGGAGACCGGTTGAGCTCCCTCCTCATCCAGAGGTAATCGTGTGGCTAGGCCAGGGATCTGGCAACATGGCGGGCCGCTGTCCCACACAAGGGCGACACAATAGTCACCCAGTTGGTCCTCATACCGTTCATCCCTCACACAATAGGCCAGCAGTCCCTCCTCGGGGAGTGGTACTGTCTGCCTTACGGCATGAGCCAATTAAGCCCGTGGAGACAGGACAGCATTCTTGCTGTTAGCACTGCAGTGTCAGCCACAAGAATGTCCCTGTCAGTGAGGGGTGCTGCCGCTTCCTACATGGCAATGCTTAGGTGTTGTCGCCATCAATCCCTGCATTTTGCCCTACGGCCTGATCGGAGTGTGAGCCAGTCAGTCTATTGATTTTCACCCTTCCCACCCTCCTAAGCAGGGTGGTGAAGCAGGGTAAATGGGCCTAACTGTCTTAGGCAGATAGTCTCCAAGACTGGACTTCACTCATTGGCTTGTGAAACAATCCAGCAGGCATATAGGTGGGCAGGCAGGCCAGCCCCAACAGGAACATGTGCACATTCCACACAGGGCCTCGCTGCCGCATGGGCTTATGGTGAGGTGCCCTCAAATCTGAGATCTGTGGGACAGCCTCTTGATTGACGCTGTCAGCATTTATCAGGTTTTACCATTATGTGGTATCAGTGTGGCAGCCAGCACCCTTCTCACTGGGTGTGTGCTTAGCTCCGCAGCATAAACGCGATGGGAACTATGCACAAAGACGAAGGCCATCCACTTTTGACTTGTAAAACTGTGATGTGACATAAGGATCATTCCGGTTCGGAGAACAGGGCTCCAACAGTCAGCTGACCAAGTGTTGAAGGGTGCCCTGAGGCCCAGAGGAGCTCAGGTTAGGGACCCAATCAGGCCCATCTGGGGTTAGCTCTGGAGGCTCTACAACATTTAGTCAGTGAGCGTGACATGCTCAAGACAGCAGTCTTGTCGGCGTCACATCTGCAAGGAGAAATGGGGGAGTTGCGGGCTCTGTCATTCCATAATGACCTCTGCAGGCCTATGCCGGATGATGGTATAGTCTTATGCCCCAAACCGGCCTTTCTCCCCAATGTTCACAAAAGGGCACGTCTCAATCAGGTGATTGAGCTCTGTCCTACCATCGTCATACAGACAGTCGACGTACAGAGACGGAGTCGGTCCCCACTCTGCCCTATTGGAGCATTAGATTCGTATGCCAGGGCCACACAAGGCCCACAGAGTAACGAACCAGCTCTTTGAGTGCTTCAAGTGAGAGTGCATGGATTACAGAGGTTATCCAGCACGCAAACAGGTAGGAGTACCAGTGCCGCCTGGAGGGCAGGCACACTCCACCTGGGGACGCTGTGGAAAGGTACGTCCCTGACCGACCTGCACAGCGGCGACATAGCCTACTCCGTCTAATGTACATTCACCCGGTTATACCGGCTGAACATGCAGCGTTCGCTCCCTTCGGGGAGTTGGTATCGCATGCTACTCAGCGGTGGGTGTCATTGTCACCTTCACCAGTCAAGCCAACCTTGCGTCTGGTGGGTTGGCTTGGGCGGCCCTTCACCCCTGTGGTCTCTGGCCTTAGCGTCTTGCGGGGCCGGGCTCTGAGTGGCGCCTAGCGCCTGAGCATTTGGCGGCGGATGGCGTCTGGCTGTCCGGCCGTTCCAGGGGTTGTAAATACATTACATTGAACATACATGATAAATCATTCCAAATTCAGTATGTGCTGGGTCGGAGCCCACTGGTGTTGTCTTTGGGGTTCTGGGACTGCTTCGCTTCCTCACGAGGTGTCTTACAGAGTTCCCCATACATATGAAATATGTTGGGTGGAGAGATAGTCTCTGATACGATAGAGAACGTGTGGTTACTTTGTAACCTATGTTCTCTGAGTGAAGAGACTATCTCTCCACCTCGATGTCGCTCAGAAGCGGTGTCGATCAAGTAAACCAGTGTAATCACGCACACCTGGGCCTTATATACCCGTGCGTGCCAGTACAACTGGTGTGTCTTAAAGAGATATCCACGTCACAAGTGAGGTGGGGACATTCCCCATACATATGAAATATGTTGGGTGGAGAGATAGTCTCTTCACTCAGAGAACATAGGTTACAAGGTAACCACACGTTCTTTTTCAATAGATAAAGCATAACATGATGCTAACACCAAAATGGCGGTGCCCGGTCAGAATGGGTTAAGATGCATAACACCACCAAATAACACCACAACATGCAGAAGAGCAATGATAGTGGTTTATATTTAACTTTAGTCAGAGATAGGTTGTGCAACCCACAAAGTTAAATGTCTTTGTGCTAAAGAAAGTGAGCATCTTGTGCTTGCTGCTACTTGTGCCTACTGTACTTGTTCACATGTCCCTTTTAGTAACAACACTTACTGTTATTGTGACCCGAGTGTACAGCAAGAAGAGGCATATGGAGGTTTAAAGGGCATATTCATTAACCACAAAGGTGGGATGGAGAAAGGTGAATGGTCTGTAGGTTGCTCCAAACAGCAGACGGACAGTTAGGTTTTCATTTTGCTATAGAGCACCGAAGTCTGACGTCACTTTCAGTAGAGGGCGTCAGTCCCCAGGTTCATGTATTTGTTTAGTTGCACTGAAATCGCCATAGGAGGATTTTTAGATTGCTTCATATAAGAACTGTGTTTGAAAAGTAAACCTGCCATCCCGGCCGCTTCACTCATATGGATATGAAGAATCAACTGACTGAGAGAAAACTCTAATGTTACTGCTGCTGAATTAGTTAGATTTTCGCTAGAAGCAGACTGTATCATATATGAGTGACTGACTGTCGCAAACAATACAGAGACACCTCCACGACAATAACGCCGAGACAGCTTGTTTATTTTTGGACCACAACGCTTATAGTAGACGATATTAAGATCACCCCATGTTATTCTCCATAGAGAAATTACTTCCGCGAACCAGAAGGAATGGAAGGGATGAGCGAGTTACGTCAGGACTTTAGAACCAGAAGGAATCGAAGGGATGAGCGAGTTACGTCAGGACTTTAGAACCAGGGGAATGGAAGGGATGAGCGAGTTACGTCAGGACTTTAGAACCAGGGGAATGGAAGGGATGAGCGAGTTACGTCAGGACTTTAGAACCAGGGGAATGGAAGGGATGAGCGAGTTACGTCAGGACTTTAGAACCAGGGGAATGGAAGGGATGAGCGAGTTACGTCAGGACTTTAGAACCAGGGGAATGGAAGGGATGAGCGAGTTACGTCAGGACTTTAGAACCAGGGGAATGGAAGGGATGAGCGAGTTACGTCAGGACTTTAGAACCAGGGGAATGGAAGGGATGAGCGAGTTACGTCAGGACTTCGGTGCTCTATATAACAGTCAGGTAGTCAGATTCGGGAGGGGTTTCTGTCAGGATATTTTGATGAAGTATTTGCTGTAGGACCTGCACAGCCCTGCTCACTCTGTATTAAGCACTTTTACAGCACTTCTTACACCCATTGTTTTCACCTTGCCTTATTTAAAATAACCGTCCTAGACTCAGTGAGTCGTTACAATTACAATCACACCGTGTAATGTAATAATAATAATAATAATAATAATCTTTATTTATATAGCACCTTTCATACATAAATGCAGCTCAAAGTGCTTTACAGAGCAGAAAAGATAATAAAAGCAAAACAAAACAGCATTAAAACAGGCAAGCAGTTAAAACAATAGGACAATATGGTACAAAGATAAGAACAGATAAAATAAGGCAACGACATTAAAAACAAGCATAATAAAAAAATAAAAATAAAATAAAAATCACTTAAAAGCAATGTTGTAGAGGTGGGTCTTGAGCTGAGCTTTAAAAATGTCTACAGAGGCTGCCTGACGAAGGTACAGTGGGAGTTTGTTCCATGCCGCCGGCCCGTAGAAGCAAAAAGCTGCTTCCCCGTATTTTTTTGTTGCCATTTTTTTAGGCAAAGCGAGCAGGCCAGCAGTGGAAGACCTTAGGGGGGCGGTTTGGGACATATTTAGGCAGGCAGTCATGTAGGTAGGAAGGTGCGAGACCATTGAGAGCTTTATAGACAAGTAAAATAATTTTAAAATCAATCCTAAAAAATGTAGGAGCACAGCCAGATACATTAAGATGCACATGGGGTTTTCATCCCATGTAAATGACACCACAGCATGCAGAAGAGCAATGATAGTGGTTTATATTTGACTTGTCAAAGTGCAGAGATAGGTTGTGCACTCCATGAAGTTAAATGTCTCTGTGCTGAAGAAATTGAGCATCTCCACTTATGTGCTATTTATTGACGGAGTCCACTCTTATTTATTTTATATGCATCCTTATCAACCCCTATTCGAACAAGCCAAAAACCTTCAGTGGAAGTTTCCCCCGGACAGACCTTGGCGAGGACTCCCTCCGAGCAGTGTTGTTTTTGGCAGCAGATTTCTATTTTAGTTTTAGTCATAGTCTCTTGAATAGTTTTCACTTAGTTTTAGTCTAATTTTAGTCACCTGGAATGTTCTAGTGTTTAGTCTAGTTTTAGTCGACTAAATGTCATACAGTTTTAGTCGACTAAATCTACAGTTGATTTAGTCGACTAAAATGTGTTTTGACAGGCCTTGATGTCGTTGTAATGACATGTTTTACACTTTGGTTGCATGCTGAAAATAGCAGATATACATTTATGCTATGTATGATATGCTATTTTCAGCATGCAACCCAGCATAAAACTGGATCTCTTGTCCACTAGTCCCTTCCTAACATTTTAGTCTAGTTTTTATTTGTTGACGAAATGGTCAGTATATTTAGTCTTAGTTTCAGTCATCATAGATTCGTTTTTATTTCGTTTTAGTCAGTGAAAAATGGTAGTCGACGAACATTTTTCGTCTTAGTTTTAGTCGACGAAAACAACCCTGCCTCCGAGTTACATTGGGTTCATACAGAGAAGATGCTCTGGGGTGTGTCAGTGTCAGTGGATGGACTACAGCTCTTACCAATAGTGGTATTTCAACCAGTCTTTCATTCACCACATCTGCAGAACCCGCTACATGCACCAGGTGTCTGTAGCTACTCTGTATGTACTCATGATGAAGGCTTATGTGAGCGATATTTGGAGCGCCATCTCCCCCTGCAGACATAAAAGCCCTCCAGCAATATGGCAACACCTCAATCCAGTGCTGGATTATCTTCAGGCCAAACATCCACATGTGTCTGTGCTGCACTTTTTTTTTAAAGTGATGGCCCCAGTGTACTCAGTACAAACAACGGGGAAACGTCTTCCTTTTCAGTGCAGCATTGTACAGAAGAGGGTTCATGGATGCATGATGGCTCTAGTCACGGCAAAGGAGCACCAGATGAGCCTTAAAACGATCAGCTGACATGATGGTGGCGAAGGGCCGTGATATCCCGGATGCAGAAGAGCTGTACAATTAAGGGCCTTGACTGAGGCAAACACAGTTAAAAACAGTGAAACTGTTAGAGTAGAGTTTTATTTGTTTTGGTCATTATAACAAATCAAATCAATACATTTTCTTTGCAAAAGAAACATTGACCAAAAAGGTGTAGGCTGAAGCCTATAAGCTTATAGTGCCTACCCTTCTAACAGATAAATGGCTTTCATAAGTAAAATAGTACAACAAAGCAAGGGTGAAGATGTTGAGGATGCAATGGAGTAAAAAAAGAGAGAAAAAGGCTGCACACTCGTAGCCACGATGCTGTATTTTTATTAGTAGGATGCAATGGAGAACATGCCAAAGAAAATACCAGCGGTGCCGGGAACAATGAGAATCCACCAGGTGATTACTCTGGCTCCGGGAGAACTGCTACATCGTGATTGTCGGCTGCTTTTGCACAACACAGAAGCAGTTAAAACTGGGGATTCTAACCCCCGCCCTCGGCCCTATAGACCGATTCCGTAGCGGTTTCATGGTCGCAGCCTACGTAGGCTATTTCCTGTAGGCGGACTCGACGTAGCTGCGGGGATAAAAACCCTCACCAGGCGCACCTCTTCCACTACAGTGGAATACCAAATACCAATACCAAATCTTTCTGTTTTATGAACACAAGGCTGCTGTATTTTATACCTCATACTAAGCATTTAAAGTATGAGGTATAAAGTACTCTGGCGTTATGTATCTTTCACTGCTTCGTCTCAACCATTACTCAATGGCTCTGGTCTCCGCCACCGCGGTGGATATTAGACATTCCGTTTTATTTTATTTTTTATGTTGCCACTACTGTTGGAGCAGCCATAAAATACACAGGTTCATCTCGATGTTCTGGGCATCTTTGTAATGTTAGTGTTAGTAAAAAAGCAGGTAAAGGAGTAAAGTTTGAGGCAGACTAACATCAGTCACTCTGCCGTTCACTGTAGTGGAAGAGGTGCGCCTGGTGAGGGTTTTACTCCCGCAGCTACGTCGAGTCCGCCTACAGGAAATACGTAGGCTGCGACCATGAGACCGGTACGGAATCGGTCTATAACCCTCGCTCCAAAGAGAATTGAGAAAACCCTTCATCCTCACATGAACGCGCATCAGCAAGGGGAAGGGCTAATTAAGGGCCAGGGAGAAGGGGGAATGAGAAAGGGCCTGTTGTATCTGATATTCTGATGTGGTTGTTTACAGTTTCCAGATCCTTGACATGACATTTTAGTGTGATTGTCATTCAAATAATTGTGGTAAAATACTTAATTATTTGGGAGGGGGGGGGGGGGGCATTAAACAAGATTGGAAAATATAAAAACATATTTCTGTTTCCCGTCTAGGCTTTATAAGCCAGAACTTCACAGTTTTGACAAATAACTTAAACTGTATACTATTCAGAAATAGGTAAAATAGCCAATATATTTATTTTCAGTTTGGCAGGCATTTCCAAGGCCATTTATTTTGTTCCCTGATATATTTTCCTTTTCTTTCTCATTTGTGTGGTGTCCTTTTCCTCGGCCTCCTCTCCCTGAAGCCTTGATGAGAGCGATTGGCCTTGAGTGTCATCACCTGTGAGCACCAGGTGAAACAGGTTGGCTAACGATCTCCAGAGAGCATATAAACTCTGGGTTGTGTTTTGTCCTTCTTGAGTTTGAGTTGGTGTGGCAGGTTGTCGGGTCCATGAACGGTGCTTCTCAAAGGGCGTTTACTTAAAAAAGAAAAGAAAATGAATAGCAGCTATACAAGACCATAGCACGTTATGTGACGTGCTATGAGGGTGTAGATCTGCTATTTTTTTTAACTTAAACTAAACATACCTTTAGTTTGTATTGGCTGCTAAAATGGACGATCTACAAGCTCACAAACAATGTGTCACATTACTTAAAACACAAAAGACAATCAACACGAGTGTTCGTTCATGGGGGTCCCTGGTACATGTTCTCAGCTACGGGCCTGTGGCCATACATCAATCTATAGGCTAGACATGAAAATGTCACTTTTCTATAGTCCATTCCTCATATTGCACACAACTTGAATCCAAAGGAAAATAAATCCCCCAAATTGAATATCATGTAGAGTTGCAGGAAACTTTGAACAAATGAAAGGAGATTTGTACCCGTCGGTAAATTTGTGCAGTGAAAATCCAGTGATGAACTTACAGCACGACCACGCACTTTGGTCCTCATTCACAAAAGAGAAACACGCCACAGTGTAACTGATGCGTAAACAGATGCGTATTGATATCGTATTAATCCGTCTGATCAAGCTACGGATGTTTGCAGTGCAAGCAATTCAAAGAGTGGTGTGTACCACACTGCGTATTGCAGGTGTAGCTCTTCTCACAACATTTACGACACAGGTGGGATTCTTTGTAAACGGGCATTTATTGTCAGGCATTCTTCTCATCCCTCCGTTCCATGCCATGAGAACTATGTTCACACACAAATAATAAACACATAAACAATCAGCGAAGTGCGTCACGATACAAATATTGATCAAACAAATGTAGCACGATGCGCAGGTGAACGTGTCCGTCAAAACAAACAACATCAAAGACAAATCTAACGTAAAATACCTTGTTAGCCGCTTGTTGTGAAAAGAGGTTCTTGATGCTTGCGTGAGTCTTTAGAATGTCTCTGACCATGTCTCCTTAATCTCTGTTCTTTATAACTTTAGCAGTGCTAAACTTTACTACACTGCTGCAAGTGTACTGCTTCCTTGTGTAGACCAGAGTCTGAATGAGTGACACGAGGTTTGTACCATCTGTGTGCAATGCCAGGCAATCATGCGTCAATCAGTCAATCAATCATGGTCCACATTAATTATTGCATCATGAAATTATTATGAATTATGCTTTATGCACTTATGACCATGAGTTGTTGTATTTGAGCTATTTTAGTATTTTTAAGGAAAACATTTTAATAACAGCACTTACAGCAGGTGTATGTCATAATGAATGCGAGCGGGTGCCAAGTGATCGGAAAATCACCGACAACTTAATTTGCATTGATCCTGATTGATTGACTCTGACTTGGTTTACTTATTTCTCTATTAACCTTTTCTGTAAACTGCTTATGTTTGATGTACAAATTGCCCCTACGTTGATAATAAAGTTGAATCTGATGATGGGATATCAAATGCTTGTGTTGATTTTTTTTTATATCCTTGATTTTTAAAGCAACTCAGAGGTTTTTCAACGTCAATTTAACCCATTTTCAACTTATCATCATATCATTGGTCCTCACTAATTCTCATGATATTATATTATATCTTATATTCACTCAGAAGGGCTGTGGACAGTTCATAGACCTGCCTACCAGTGACATCATCGGTGGTGAATCCAAGCTAATAGAAACTGCGGGCTTTCTATTAACAAATTAGCATGCTAGCTATTATGGAAGCCATTGTTCTTGCATTAATCAATGATTTTGCAATGTTTCTGTTTACACAAACGCTCAAAATTGGTCATTCATTGTCAATGGCATTTAATGTTTGTGTTAGGACAACATTTGGGTTACATACACCAAAAGATGGACATAACACATAAGAGGGGTCTATATCGGCCCTCATAAATGTGAAATATTGTTTGTATGTGCATCTTAATGTATCTTGCAGTTATGTGCTCCTCCATTACAAGGTGTCATTGCCTTCCAAATGGTATTTCATGGGATTGGCTGAAATTACCACACGTTACTCTAAACCAGGGGTGCCCAAAAGGTAGATCGTGATCCAGTAGATCACAAAGGCTGTAGGCCTACAGGTAGATCACAGGACATGTCCCTAAAAAATATTTATTTTAAATATATAAAAAACTATTTTTGGAATCTGCCACTTGAGTTAAAGGTGACTTGATTGATTGACAAAATGGACCTGTAAGCTCAAACTCACAATGCAATATTTTTTTTTCAACAGTGTTGCTGTATTGCATTGTACAATTACAAATGAAACCCCCCTAACTATTAGATTTCTCCTCCTCTATTTCCCATTCCAAGTGCATTTGTCCTATATGAGTATATGTAATGCCGGCGCCGCTATTCTAAAGCCCACTCAGGTACATATTTAAACTATTTTCACTTTTTCAGCAATGGTGGGTAGATCTCGTTGAGCTGTTCATTTTGAAAGTAGCTCTCACGTCATAAAAGTGTGGGCACGCCTGCTCTAAACAAAAGCTAAAAAAAAGCAAAACACCTATTGACTGTTTGAATGCAAGACAATAATACAAGACAAATATAAGACAATATCATAGTAGGAGTTACAGGTAGTTGCTGTAACTGCAAACACCCCATGGAGTTGTTATACAAAAATAGTACACATTTTGAAACAATGGATGTAGTGGATATGTCACAGACCCACTGTACCTCGCAGCAGTTCTTTTGACATAACAAGTAATGCAGGGCAACTGAAAATGACTTTGAATAGTAACATATAATCCACATTTCCCTTTTCTCTACTATCTCTTGTCCTGCTGTCATTTACTTGTACGAAATAAATACAAAATAATTAATAATGGTGCCTGGTGGGAAAAAACTCAAATTAAATACCATCTGGATGGCAATGGAAAAACAGTGTAATGTTAGAGCACATGAATGAATGCATTTTCACTGTATTTGAATTAGGGCCGGGACTAATTGCGATTAATTTAGATTAATTAACTACAGAAAAATTAATCGCGATTAACTACAGATAAATTAATCGCACCTTTTATTTTCACCGCGGAACTTTTCTCACTGGGCGCTTTTCTATAGTACTGAAAACTGGAAATAATAAAAAGTCACCCCATTTTGTGTTGCCTAGAACTGGAGGTCTGACAAAAAACAGTAACAATATGAAGTAAGTACAGCTTTGTGATGTCACTGAGATGTACTTGTTACTGTTACTATTTTTTTTCAGACCTCCAGTTCTAGGCAACACAGAATGGGGTGACTTTTTATTATTATTTCCACAACAGGTATATTAATGACAGTAAAATGTTGAAAATGAGTGGTATCCTGTAGTCACTATTCATTGATTCACTGGGATACCTAAAAACATTAAAAAAAAAGGTTTCTCGCTGTTCTCGGGTTGATTATTGATATGCGATTACAATGCGATTAATCTAGATTAATTAATCTAGATTAATTAATCGCAAAGCCTCTGGTTAATTAGATTCATTTTTTTAATCGAGTCCCAGCTCTAATTGTAATGCAATTCACTGCAACAGTGAGAGGTATCTAAACTACAGTGACATTAAAACCATAAAGGAGTAGAACTATGTCCCATCGTTCTAATATGTAGAACTATGTCCCATCGTTCTAATATGTAGAACTATGTCCCATCGTTCTAATATGTAGAACTATGTCCCATCGTTCTAATATGGAGTGAGAGGTATCTAAACTACAGTGACATTAAAACCATAAAGGAGTAGAACTATGTCCCATCGTTCTAATATGGAGTGAGAGGTATCTAAACTACAGTGACATTAAAACCACAAAGGAGTAGAACTATGTCCCATCGTTCTAATATGTAGAACTATGTCCCATCGTTCTAATATGGAGTGAGAGGTATCTAAACTACCGTGACATTAAAACCACAAAGGAGTAGAACTATGTCCCATCGTTCTAATATGGAGTGAGAGGTATCTAAACTACAGTGACATTAAAACCACAAAGGAGTAGAACTATGTCCCATCGTTCTAATATGGAGTGAGAGGTATCTAAACTACAGTGACATTAAAACCACAAAGGAGTAGAACTATGTCCCATCGTTCTAATATGGAGTGAGAGGTATCTAAACTACAGACACTAAAACCACAAAGGAGTAGATCTATGTCCCATCGTTCTAATATGGAGTGAGAGGTATCTAAACTACAGTGACATTAAAACCACAAAGGATTAGAACTATGTCCCATCGTTCTAATATGGAGTGAGAGGTATCTAAACTACAGTGACATTAAAACCACAAAGGATTAGAACTATGTCCCATCGTTCTAATATGGAGTGAGAGCAGTGGCGGCTCTAGCTGATGTTGGTTGGAGGGGCTGAAGAAATCTTATGCTACGGGCCAATATACGATAGTATATGCTGATTGATTTATTAACAGTTTGCAGAATTACAGTACATTTCAAGTACAACTCAATACAAAAACATGCTATCCATTGTTCACCCTATACTACAGCATGTTCACAGAATACTGGTCTACAGCAACAACAGCATCAACATCACATTCCACAACAACCCAGCCAGTATACCCATGCAGTGCTACTCAGAAAATCTATTACACTATGCTACCCAACTAGTTCAACCTGCAGCAATAGCATCATATTCCAGATATCAAAGTACAGCAATGACACTACTACAGGCCTATACTTTGTTACAGCAAATGCTCCACAACAACAGAAGTGCATGCCCACAACAAACACTCCACTGAACATTGTTTGTATTTGTATGTACAGATAGCTGCTCTTATACTGTCATTAATAATAACAGTACGCATGCACGCACGCATGCACGCACACACGCGCGCGCGCGCAACTGGCGCAAACGGGCCGTTTGCGCCAGTTGCGTTGCGCGCGCGCGTCGGTGCCGTTTCGAAACAAGCAACTTGCAAGGCACACACACATGCACGTACGTGCGCACGCACACGGCACCGAAACAACACTAACACACGCACACAAACACAGCCTCTCTCTCTCTCTCTTCCCAACTCAATGAGAGCTCGAGCCACTTTCAATGTGATTAAACCAGCGATTATGTTTCTTAACTTTGTGAGATGAATGAAGCAGACCACTCTACCTTTCTGTGGGTCCGGTGTGCGCTCAGCTCACTCAGCTGTCTGCCCCAAGCAAGCATTTCAAACTCACAAAACGTATTTTGTCTCCTTTCCTTTTGTTATATCCAAAATGGACGATATGCTCCCAGTCTCTTAACTTCATTTTCCCCTCCACGGACACGGGACAAAACGGATTATAAAGTAAATAATAAACTTATTTCATTTAAAATAGGCTACTTCTTTCACATCATAAACAACCACACACGAGCAGGTGGCCACGTGCTGTGATTGGTCAATAGCCAATGACCTCACGGTCTGAGGCGGGCCTTAGGGCTGAGCACAGCCCTCTATTGGCTCTGGGGCTGAGAGATTGTAGCCCCAATGGCAAGTAAACCAAGCAGGCGTGTCTTGGCAGCTGTCAATCATTCAACGCAATGAAAGCCAATGGAAGCATTTTGGGCTGTAATAAATCAGCCCATTTTGGGCTATTTTGTGTTTTTCTTGTAACTATTTGATGCTGTTGCTGCTTTAGATTATACCAGAATATAAAAGTATCTATTCTAAAACATTTTAATAATAATTTCTCATCTTTACTCCATAAGATAGGGGGGGCTCAGCCCCCCTTGCCCATAGATACGAGCCACCCCTGAGTGAGAGGTATCTAAACTACAGTGACACTAAAACCATAAAGGAGTAGAACTATGTCCCATCGTTCTAATATGTAGAACTATGTCCCATCGTTCTAATATGGAGTGAGAGGTATCTAAACTACAGTGACATTAAAACCACAAAGGAGTAGAACTATGTCCCATCGTTCTAATATGTAGAACTATGTCCCATCGTTCTAATATGGAGTGAGAGGTATCTAAACTACAGTGACATTAAAACCACAAAGGAGTAGAACTATGTCCCATCGTTCTAATATGGAGTGAGAGGTATCTAAACTACAGTGACATTAAAACCACAAAGGAGTAGAACTATGTCCCATCGTTCTAATATGTAGAACTATGTCCCATCGTTCTAATATGGAGTGAGAGGTATCTAAACTACAGTGACATTAAAACCACAAAGGAGTAGAACTATGTCCCATCGTTCTAATATGGAGTGAGAGGTATCTAAACTACAGTGACATTAAAACCACAAAGGAGTAGAACTATGTCCCATCGTTCTAATATGTATATATATGTATAAACTCTGTGTTGTGTTGGGAAGCCTTTTGTCCTTCTTGAGTTTGAGGTCGCATTCATACCAGAGAGCTTTGCTGCGATTAAAACGAATCCTGCTGCGCATTGTCAGAAAGTGCGCTTCGTTTGGCAGGTGTGAAGGCTCATTCGAATCCTAATGCGCAGGAAATAACCGCATTTTACTCCGCCCAAAAACGTGGGTTTCGCTTCGCTTCGAATCGCACTTGACTACGATTCGGTGCAGGTGTGAATGCAATCCGCAGTAAATAAAGGAAATGAAGCAAACATAATGTGGCGGGTGAGGAGCTGAACACAGTTGGAGACGGTTAAGGCATATTTTACGCAGCGCAAAGATGTCCCGTTACTGTGGATAGACGTGGTCGAATAAGGAGACTGAAGCCCTGATCGAAATGAGGACGTGTACATTAATCAATTGCTTAAGAAAACACATAAAAACACTGCAGTGCATTATAGCCTACATAATATTCTGTCTGTCTGTCTGTCTGTGCGTGCCGTAAACATGGAGTGCTGTCACTGTGTGGGACTGGGGAGTTATATCAGTGCGCTCATGCAGCGCTGTGCCTCCATGCCCAAAAGAACAGTGTGTGGCGGCTGCGTGCGTAGAGAGAGAGAGAGGGGGGGGGGGGTCCCAGACGGCACGACACATGCACGTTATGAGTGTAATTTTATCACCATAGATTTCACTGTGTAGGCTATAGTTTATGAACGGAACACATTGATAAAGGTCCCCCCTGCTGCGTTTCCAATTGCTGCGAATGACAGTGTGAAGGCAAACCGCAGCCAATTAAATATGCAAGTATCCCCTTTCCCCGCCCATACGGATCTGAGTCTACCGAAGTATTACTGAGAATGTGACCTGAGTTGGTGTGGCAGGTTGTCAGGTCCGTGAACGGTGCTTCTCAAAGGGCGTTTACTTAAAAAAGAAAAGAAAATGAATAGCAGCTATACAAGATCATAGCACGTTATGTGACGTGCTATGAGGGTGTAGATCTGCTATTTTTTTTTTACTTAAACTAAACATACCTTTAGTTTGTATTGGCTGCTAAAATGGCCGATCTACAAGCTCACAAAAAAACAATGTGTCACATTACTTAAAACACAAAAGACAATCAACACGAGTGTTCGTTCATGGGGGTCCCTGGTACATGTTCTCTGCTACGGGCCTGTGGCCAAACATCAATCTGGGGGTCCCTGGTACATGTTATGGGCCTGTGGCCAAACATCAATCTGGGGGTCCCTGGTACATGTTATGGGTCTGTGGCCAAACATCGATCTGGGGGTCCCTGGTACATGTTATGGGTCTGTGGCCAAACATCGATCTGGGGGTCCCTGGTACATGTTATGGGTCTGTGGCCAAACATCGATCTGGGGGTCCCTGGTACATGTTATGGGCCTGTGGCCAAACATCGATCTGGGGGTCCCTGGTACATGTTATGGGCCTGTGGCCAAACATCGATCTGGGGGTCCCTGGTACATGTTATGGGCCTGTGGCCAAACATCGATCTGGGGGTCCCTGGTACATGTTCTCTACGGGCCTGTGGCCAAACATCGATCTGGGGGTCCCTGGTACATGTTCTCTACGGGCCTGTGGCCAAACATCAATCTGGGGGTCCCTGGTACATGTTATGGGCCTGTGGCCAAACATCAATCTGGGGGTCCCTGGTACATGTTATGGGCCTGTGGCCAAACATCGATCTGGGGGTCCCTGGTACATGTTATGGGCCTGTGGCCAAACATCAATCTGGGGGTCCTATAGGCATGAAAATGTCACTTTTCTAGAGTCCACGTTTGAGGTGTTGTGTGCAGTAGGTACATGTGGGGGCGTGTCCCTGTCCAGACTGCGTATTACTCATGTTAAACTTAAAGGGATTGTGACATTAAAAAAAAAGGTTTTGGAATTGTTCTTGTTTTTTTTAGGTTTTCTAATCTCAATTGCACCCAAAAAACATGAACTTTTAACATTCAGTAGATTTTCTGTGATCTGGGGTTTTCTGGCTCAAACAGGTGCTCTGATTTGCCGGCAGTAAGTGACATCACTTACTGCAAATCCCATATAATATATGGGATTTGCAGTAAGTGATGTCACTTACTGACATATTATGTCAATGGGATTTGCCAGCAGATGTCACTGTTTTCACTGTGTTGCCTGTTTTCATTGTAGCTCAAAAGGCCCAAAAAATCCCAAAGAAAACTTGAATGTCATAAAACCTTTAATCTGTATACTAAAACATGTAGGCCTATCTGAAAACATTTCAGGTTAGAAATAAGCAATAATGTACATAGTGGGCTTCACACTGCCCATATCCACTGCCTGCACACAATTCTTCAAAATCACCAACATCCACATTAGTGGATGTGTCGAGGGACCTAAATGTGTGGACTATGTAATGTTATTATAGAAGCCATGCCCAGATCTGTGAACGTCCGATCCTCATATTGGACACAACTTGAATCCAAAGGAAAATAAATCCCCCAAATTAAATACCATGTAGAGTTGCAGGAAACTTTGAACAAATGAAAGGAGATTTGTAGGCTACCCGTCGGTCCTAAATTTGTGCAGTGAAAATCCAGTGATGAACTTACACGACCACGCACTTTGTGAGCACATAAAGTACACAAATATGTCGAAGGCGCCAAGACACAACATTTACCTAAATGTCACAATTAAGGGAAGTGGACAGTGCATGATGTGAGGCTACCGTTCCTAAAATGGATTGTAGTCATTGCTGCCTTATGCAGAACATGGATTGTACACTAAGGGCTTTCACTTCTAGTGATTTATACTCGGAAATACAGTTGAGGGCAATTAGCCCTCATTTACAATGTAGCCGAGGTTACAACACACAAAATACACAAAAAAAAATAACCCAATAAAAAAACAATACATCAAACACATTATAAATCAGGACAAATTACAAAAGAACTTAATGCAGAACAACCAGTCAGTAAAATAAATCAATTGAAGCAGGAGAAATCACGGTGAAAAATGTTCTGGAGCGTTCCTTTGAACCGACCGAAGGATGGCTCAGTTTTAAAGAGTTGTGGAGTTCATTCCATGAAGTTGGGCCTCTGACAGAGAAAGCTGCCCAACTCTGTCTGGGCCTGAGGAACCTTGAGCCTTATGAAATCACCAGAGCGGGTCTGATATGTGCTATTGTTCAATTACAACATGGAACAAATGTAGTCAGGGGAGAATCCCAGCAATGGCTTTATATAAAAATAGGTGCCAATGCTTATCTGGCCTCTCAGTCAGAGAGGATCAACCTGAGTTACTGTAATGTATGAATACGTTGACAGGATCACCAGACTTTAGGAGAACAACGAGTCAATCATTTATGTAGTATTTCAGGTAACATGACAAGTAACAACTGAGCGGCATGGCATCCGGTCTCACGTGACGCATGCACGCTCCCAGTACGGGGTACCCCAGTAGCCCAATGCACTACATCCCCCTTCTTAAGTTGTTTTCTTAAACAGTCGGAAGAAATATATATCAAAGTCACCATGCACAGATACAGCTGTCTTTCTTTCTTTATTTTTTCTTTATTTTTTAGTCAACACTAGTTTTATTTCAAGTGAACTTACAGGATGTAACAGGATCAATCAAATGAAATTATTAAAAAAAAAGGTGGGTACTCGAGGGGTTCCTTGGTCATCAACTCTATGTTCCAGTTCCTCCAACCGCTGGACAATGGTCACATGATCTCCATCCTGGACACCTCCAGGTAATGCAGACAGGAGCATGTTGCCGACAGCTGCAGTGATGTCGTATGACACTGCAGTGATGTCGTATGACACTGCAGTGATGTTGTATGACACTGCAGTGATGTCGTATGACACTGCAGTGATGTTGTATGACACTGCAGTGATGTTGTATGGCACTGCAGTGATGTTGTATGACACTGCAGTGATGTTGTATGACACTGCAGTGATGTTGCCGACAGCTGCAGTGATGTTGTATGACACTGCCTGTCTTTCGAATCGGTCGAGGGCTGATCCTTGTCCTGTCATCTGCACCATCCAGACCCTGTTTGATGGCAGAAATGACGGGGGAATAGATGGCAGTTGCTGCTCCAGTTCCTCTGGGAAGAGAGCAGCACCTGCCATCACCAGGGTGTTCACTCTCCATTCCTACATGCTGCCACTACCCCATCACCAGCATGGTGGTGGTTGCCATTCTCACCCCAGTCTGAGATGGCTTCCAGGCTGTGAAAAAAACAGATTAATTTAGTATTGTAAGTCCCATAACTGCTGCCATTAATTCTGCTTTTGGTTGTTTGTTTCAGGCACTTACGCTGCGTCCCCTTTCTTTTGTTGTGAAACAAGATTGCATTGTATGTTCCCATGAACTCCTGGAGCCTCTCCAACTTCCCCTTTGGCCCGGCAGTGGCGTTAGGTGGATAAAGTGCTGCATAAATCAAACACATGTCATTAGTGTCAAACAGAAGGAGCAAGCACTGCCTGGGCTCAGTTGATTTCTCAAACAGGTGTTCTTCAGTGAAACGGGTAGGTATACTGTATATTTATAAATCCCCAAAGTTCAAGATAAGAAGGGGTGTGTGTGTGTGTGTGTTCAGGTTCAGGTTCAGGTTCAGGTTTATTAGTCACATGCATATCCATACAGGTACAGACATACAATGAAATGCTTGTGCCAGGAGCACTCTTAGCCTTATTACACACAAAAACATCAACCCAACACAACAAGACAACAAATCACCCAAACAACCCCACAACAACAAAAAACCATACAGTGTAACAGTGTACAGTTTAAAAACTGCGTACAGTGCACATGACTACCTACGTCTCGCTTTCATCTCTTCGTTAAGCAACCTGATTGCTTGAGCATAAAAACTATTACTGAGACGGGTGGTGCGCGATGAGATGCTCTGGTAGCGTTTTTTGGATGGGAGGAGATAGAACAGGGAGTGGGCGGGATGACTGCTGTCTTTTAAGATGTTTTCTGCCTTTTTCTTACAGCGTGTGGTATAAATTGAGTGTAGCTGTGGCAATTCAGTGCCAATAATTTTGGCAGCTCTCTTCACAATTCTCTGTAACTGTTTACTATCTTGAACAGTCACGTTACCAAACCACACTGTGATGCATCCTGTCAAAACACTTTCTATGGTACAGCGATAGAAATTAACAAGAGCCTTGGTGCTCAGGCCAAATCTCCTGAGGCGCCTCAGAAAGTACAATCGCTGCTGCGCTTTCTTAAGGATACCTTTGGTGTTTAGAGACCATGTGAGTGTGTTTGTGATGTGTACACCCAGGAATTTGAAACTGTCCACTATATCTACAGATGAACCATTGATGGATAAGGGACTATGATTAACTTTAGACTTCCTAAAGTCAACGATGATTTCCTTAGTCTTACTGACATTTAGAGAGAGATTGTTATTCTGGCACCATAGGGTTAGCTCTTCAGTTTCCCTCCTATAGGCCCTCTCATCATCGTTGGATATTAGTCCTATAACTGTGGTGTCATCTGCAAACTTGAGGATAGAATTATTGCCACACCTGGCGACACAAGGTGTGTGTGTGTGTGTGTGTGTGTGTGTGTGTGTGTGTGTGTGTGGACCATAAAGGGGACCTCTCGATGTCATCAGGTCGAACCAGTCATTCACCATATCGATAAACCAGGCTGTGGTCAAGGCCTCATTTGGGAGTTTATCACAGTGCACCAGCATACGGATGGCACTTGCAGTGCTGTGTGAATAGACCTTACATGCAGGTAGGACCTGAAGAGAACATAAATGTTAAGTATGGAAATTACTGCACATACCCTGTCTGTCTGTATCTAGATCTACCTGGTCATTGTATGTCAGAGAAAGAGAAGACACTTGTAGTATTTGATACACTCAAGGCCAGATTTACCTCATTTTAGATACTGTCTGCACTTAAACATGAATCATTGAATGTAAGGCCTTTGTTCATGAATATGACCGTCAGTGTTTACAGTATACCAAAGTAACCAAAGCGTAAATGTGTGTTGTTAGTGCAACATACTTTCATTTTCTCAAAGCTGTTGCCTGTCGATATGGCTCTTTGTGTCAGACCAGGCACCAGTTTCTCTGCAGTGTCAGCCTGCACAGAGATCACCTTCTCAACTGCACATATGGACACCTGGAAAACATTTCAAGCAGAAGTAGGTAGATTTAGTAAAAATTACACTTTTCAATAATTCAGTAAGTATATCTCATTTTGGGTGAACATTTATGAATGATGTTGCATGTCAAAATTATCATTAATTTGCCATTTGCTTTTTGGTATTTGGTAATTGATCAGAGTAGCATCCAATCAGTAAATGTACTCACTGTATCACCAGGCAAACTATTGTTCCTGACAATGTCATCTGGTATGACAAAATCATGCTTACAGAGTGCCGTTTTCATGGCTTTTAGCAGGTGGGGGGTGTCGGGACAAAAGAAAAGGTATGCTCCCTCAAAATATGGATGGGATATATATACGTCCTGTCCATTGATTGACCAACGTGAATGCCAGCCTCCCGCCACATCGCCTGGTTGGACGAGTCCATATCAGAACACTAGAAGGCGATATAGAAGGTAAGAACGTTCATTGACATGATTGTAATAGCAAAGCTGAGAATTAATCTTTACAAAGCCATTAACCCATTCTGACCGGGCACCCATTTTGGTGTTGGCATCATGTTATGCTTTACCTATTGAAAAATAGCAGATCTACAAGCTCATATCGCGCCACCGAGTGGCGCGATACGAGCTTGTAGGTCTGCTATTTTTGAAAAAAAAAAAAAAAACGTTTTTTTTTTTTTTTAGAATCTGATCTCAGGTCAGAATGGGTTCATCAGACCAGTGTGTGTCCAGCGGAAACCTCGTTATGAATCTGATCTCAGGTCAGAATGGGTTAACCGGTTTGTTCATTATACAGTGGTGGTAAATGAAAGGCCAAAGCCTGAACGTACCACAGCAACGACCTGTATGCCCCGCTCTCCACATGCCACAATAATGGACTTCATGTCGGCCCAAAGATCCTTCCCTGACACCAAAGGCCCAGTGTAGTCGTACGCCACAACCTGTTTGAAGTCTTTTGTTAAGGAGGCCAGAATGGTGGTCAGCACCTTTGTTGCTGTCATCTCCTTTCAGAGAGGCAAGGTCACTGTACCCAAAATAGCTTTGCTCCCTGGGTCATACTGGATTTCCTTTTTGATGGCCATTTCATCAATCTATTACAAAAAAGATATTTTCCATTAAAAGATCAAATGTGCAGATGAAACAATACGGTATAGGATATGGGAGTGAAACAAACTCTTGTCAATAAGCAACACGAGTGTAAGTTCAACAGTGTGCAGTCATGACTCATGAGTATGTCTGTTCTGTAAGTGTCTTTTGGGAAATACTATACTGTATATTCTATACTGTATGCATTTGTTGTTATCACACTAATGAAACTATACAAACAAACATTTTCATTTTAAGGCACCTTAAGGACAGCAAGACGGGCACTGGGAGGAAGATCCTGCCGTTTCAGTGCCATTAAATTCAAGATTTCCTGTTGGATTCCTGGTGAGAATGTTATGGCCTCCAGGCGCGCGCTGAGTGTCCGGTAGCATGGCATGGGCAAATTCATCTCTATAGTGTGTAAAGATATATTAGCGAAGTTTGTACTTTGTAGTCTCTTACTCTCTTCGTTATTAGAAAAATGCAAATATGTTCTAACAAGTCTAGGGCTCATACCTTTTCTTAAATATTCATAGCCACTGATCCCGGTGGCAACTCGGACTTTTAAGCATTTAGCTATGGTTGCAGATGACCATTTGTTAACCCTGTCTGCAGACTCTGCTGGTTGAAATCTACAGTATAACAGAAAAAGGAATTGAGAGAGACATGAACAGGCAAGCACTGGCAGCGACTGTTTGTTGACTGTATTGGTATGGTTGTATGGTTTAAAAATTGTAATCCCATCTCCCAATCTTCCCCTATGTTCAGACCCCTGATATCTCAACTTGATCCATCCATGATCTTACGATTTCAGCATTACGATTTCAAGTATTGGAAATTCAATGTAAGTCACACAGTACACCACATGTAGCTTGTTGCTTGGCCCAGACAGGTCGAAATGTTCAACTAGAATGCACTACTGTCCACAACCTGATCATGATGTAAAAGTGATATTACATCATGTTTACTAGTTTTCTGAACTTTATAAGTGAACTTTATTGATGTTAGTCATACTCTGACATACACTGCATTTGACCCAAGAATGTGTTGGGTAAAACTGCTTCTGCTACCACCTTGCCCTGTAGTACTGTAAGTAGTGATGTAGTGATTATCTCACCTGTTTTCAAGGCTCTGAATTTGGTCAGTGTTGAAGACCAGGCCAAGCATCGTATTCTGAAAGAGGAATAGTGAATGGTTATGAGTGAATGGTTATGGCAAAATAGGAGAAAGCATTTTGCATTAATGAAGCTTCTGAAACATTTGGAGATAAAGTATACATACCTTCATCTCTAGCTGAGCTTCAAGTTCAGCGATCCGTATGTCTTTGCCGTATGTGTTGAATGTGTTGCTGCCACGGGAAGATTGGCCTAACCCGTGAGGAGCTTGTATGCTAAATGAGGGTGCAGAAAATCGAGTAATATATTTACTGTCGCTCTCTGTTTAGTTGTGCTGGTATCGCACTCATTTTGAAACGCCACGGTACTTTGGGTTAGTTCCCATTGTTCGTGAGTCCGAGGTGGATTCGTGTAAGATAAAAATGCAAGCGTACTCGTATAGGTCCCTGACCTTGTATGTTCAGTTTGGTTCTGTTCTGGCAGACGGCAGCGCTTGCGTGGGAACCTGCCGTGGGAACGACTGGATAGTTTCATGAGGTGGTTGTTACAGAATAGCTACTCTAGCTTGAGATCGGTTGTGAGAGTCATTATTCAATCTTCCCTCTCTGTTATTTTTCATGAAGTGATTTGTCAGTATGCACAGTTTGCAGGTTGTATTATCTCCCTATGAGATTGGTTCCGATAACTTAACCTAAATGCGGTTTGGTTATGTTTGAATGGTAAATATTATGTAGAACTTCACTATAGAGTGCAGGGGGTGTCTTGATAGGCGTGCTCCTCACTAGAGTGTGGTTGAGGCTACCTCAAGAAAGAAATGTAAACCAAGGTAATTCTGGTGTACTCTGTATTTTATGCGTTTGGGAGGGTTGTGCCCAGAACGGAAATGTTGTTCAAACTGTGTTTGGTTTTGGGTGTGGGGGTGTTACATAATCGGGGATTATATATATGTGTTTATGAGATGGTAACGTGATGATTGTATTTATATATATATATTATATGATAACATGGTTATGCTTATATATATATATATACTTATAATATATCGTGAATAGGTTACATTGTACAGAGTGCTGATCAACACTTTCAGTCACAGGTCTGATCTGCTGTGGTGCGTGGAGGCGGAGACCCATCAACCTGTCTGCCCACCCCCTCGTCACCAGGAGCCAATCCGTGCTCGGAGGACGGACCTGGGAAGACTACTTAGCAGCACCTGTGACACGCAGTCATTGGCAGTGTCTCTCAGTTTCCCCATACTGAGAGCACGCTGTCCAGAGGAGCTAGGGAAAGCTCAACATCATGAAACTGTGTGTAACCGTAGGCCAGGGGCTATATCTGTGTGGAGCCCCTGAGCTGACTATGTTTCTGTGATTCTGTGATTCCGTAGGCCAGGGGCAATCTCTGTGTGGAGCCCCTGAGCTGATTCTGTGACATGGTGCTAAAGATACAACTGATTATAATTATATGTCTATATGTAGAGATATAGATTATATAATATAATATAATGTAATGTACGGAGTATGGGAGCGTGTTTATTGTAAATCTTTGTTAGGCAGTAGCTAGGGTAGACAGCTTAGATAGTTTGAACTTGTGTAACCCCTCTTTTCCTTTTTATTGGTTAGAGTTAGGTCAGAGTGTTGTGTGACTTTAGCATAGGGCTAGATAGTTTTGATTGTCTTATTAGTTGCCCCTTTGTTTTGGAGTGAATTTGTAATCACTATTGTTTATATCTATATACCTTTATCATTCCAACGTTGAATAAACAACAATTCTTCGTGCCAGCAGTGTTGCATCCTCTTCTTATACCCCTAGACATACAAGGGGAATGTAACAAAACAAATAACAAAATGTATGCTTATCAACAACAGATTAATATTGGCTACTGCCATCGGTTAATGTCAGGTTATTTGCAGATACAGATATTGACTGATAACGGCACATATCGGCCAATACCTGTTCGATACATCAGTGCATCCCTATAGTTGTAACTACTATTTTCTGAATGTAAGGGAACCAAATATTATGAAATCTCTTGTGCAGTAGTAGTACTGTAGTCTTGCAAATTATATTGCCAGAGTGATAAATGACATATCAATCAGCCTATAGATAGTGGATTTCATTCGGTTTCCTTACACCTTTTTTTCAGAAACCACTGCAGTGGGTAATTTGTATTTTCTGATTTATTTTTAACAGTGACCTAGCTCAACGAATTGCTCCAGGCAAATGGACGACCATGTTCGGGACAGACATTCAGGTACATTTCTCTTGCATCTCGCATGCACGTCTTTCTTGTCCACTTTAAATTGTCTATCTGTTTTTTAGACAGAAATGTACAAAGGGCAACAGGGTACAGTCAAACACTCCAAAAGGGATAGCACCAAAAAAGTCCTTGCTGTCTTACATTTAGGCCCTATGCAATCAATGTCTTGCATAGACACGACAAAATGCACAGGTAAATAAATAAAAGAATAGGGGCACGGTGGTACAGTCGGTAGTCGCCTCACAGCTAGAAGGTCCTGGGTTTGATTCCCGCTGGGGATGCTGTGGGCGTGTTCCCTCCTCCGCGTCATCAGTGCCCATACCCGAGGTGGGGTTGGCGAAAGCGCCTTTCTGTGTGGAGTTTGCATGTTCTCCCCGTGTCCCCTAGGGTAGGTACCCTCACATGTTCTCCCCGTGTCCCCTAGGGTAGGTACCCTCACAAAAACATGCAGTAATCCTGGTCTCTAAACTGCCTCCAGGGCGCCTGATGGAGGGGAAAGGAACTGGTCGGAATAACGTGTTCTTTCCACGCGCTACGTCCGGCCAAGGAAATTCCCCCTTGTCAGGTTAAAAGAAGCAGCTTGGAGTGGACTCCTCATACATAGGAGGCATGAGGTCAGTCCGCTGCCCCCCCAGGTTGGCAGAGGAAGTGTAGCGCCCAGGATTACATTAGATAATTGGCACTGGGTGAAAAAACTGGCTTGCAAAATCGTGGGAGACAAATTATATAAATCTTTTTTAAAAGAAATACATTTCAATATCACAGTAAAAAGAACTAATGCTGCATTGCTGTTCCCAATTATTTTACAGGGTTTCCCTCACCAGACGAGTGGAAATAGTTGTGGCATCTTCATGCTGATGGTAAATAACTTTCTTTTGTCTATATATAAAGTGTTATTATTTTAAAGATAGTAGGCGTCCCGTTTTGGCATTCTGAGGTCAGTATCTTTCAAAATAAAATCCACCGTTACAGTAGTGTTTCTTTTCTAAATTTCGGTAATTAAAATATTCATAAGAAAGTAAGAAGAATTTAGAAGTGTATTAAACTCTAGTGTTAACCACACACCACTATATTGTGTTTGTCTATTTAACATGGATTTATAACTCTTCTTTCTGCATTGCAGACATTGACGTGCATATAATACTGACATTTTTAAATATAGACAAAATGGTAAACTACTGATTTGTGACTTAAAATGAACTCAACTTAAATCTTCCCTTTCATTTAGGGGGACATGCCACGGGTGCAGTACTTAGTTTAGACAGTTTTTGGTTTAGACTAGTCATTGGTTAGACCAGTCATTAGTCCTACATCTACAACCTATCTCAAACCCTCACCCTAACCCTAACCTCCCACGAGGCAGCACACCTAAACCTAACCGTAACCCATGTCTAACCAATGCTATGTCTAACCAAAGTATGCCTCCCCATGCCACATGTCCGGAAATGGTGGTGTGTTGGACTCATGGAACGGTTCCAGATTGAAGGGTGAGACAAATGTAAATGTGCTGTACTTCCTAAACACCATTTGTTAGGGCTTTAGTTTACTTTTAATTGTGATACCAATGTCTCATTCAAAAGCCATGGACAGCGCTTCGCCATGGGCGGAGCTTGAGGGGGTTCAGGGGGTGCACTGCACCCCCTGGCAAAAAAAGAAAAACGTTTTTTTTTTTTTTTTTTTTTTTTTTTTAAACCTAAATTCTGACTGTAGTTTGTAATCATCTCTCTTATCATGATATGATGACTCGCTATATGGCTGTAGTGCATGTGTGTATGTGTGTGAGCTGCTGTACTAACTAAATAACTCATTTTTAGGGGTTAGGGCATTGTAAAAACGCTAAAATGCGCGTGCCCGTGCGCGCGGGTGTCGTTGGCCAAGCAGTCGCACCCCCTGGCGTCAAGTTCAAGCTCCGCCTATGCGCTTCGCTCACTGGACCGACGAGGCCACAGCCTTGCTGCAGGGGTTGCTGGAGCCCATATACAGCCTCCCAAGGCCTAAAAAGAGGGTGAGCAGAAATGTAACACACACTGACCAAAAAAGTATTTAAATGTAATTTATTGGCTTGCAAGAAAGTCTATGGGTTTCATTGTGTGTGTGTGTGTGTGTGTGTGTGTGTGTGTGTGTGTGTGTGTGTGTGTGTGTGTGTGTGTGTGTGTGTGTGTGTGTGTGTGTGTGTGTGTGTGTGTGTGTGTGTGTGTGTGTGTGTGTGTGTGTGTGTAGCTGGCCACCAACATTCCTCCAGGCAGTGGCTCCAACTCGCCCTGTCCACTCGTCCACTCTCAGGCCAAGGTTAGCAAAAGATTAGCATTCTTCTGCTCTATTTTTGACTCCCTTCACCCTCCAGGCACACTTTGCTCATCATATACACCTAACTCGATAACCGTTTAACCACCGACTTCAAATTCGACACACGCGTTCCACCTCACCACAGGTGCAGTGTCCAGAACCGCCTCCATATATGGAGCTGGCCTGTTCTGACATCATTCTGACGTCTGCATAGACAAAGAATTCCATATATGGGCATGAAAGGGACACAGACATAAATATCTGGGTGGGGCATGTATTTCCAACTTGCATCATTTCAAATAGGCCAGTGCCCAAGGGACACCGCTCTAGTACTACATATTGTTGGATTCATGTATTTAAGCCCTACTTTTGGCTGGTAAGATGGTGTTACGGACCACGGTCCTTTTGATTATTTGTTATTTGCTTAAGTATAATTATTATTTATAGTGGCTATTAAATTAGGATAATAATTATAAGTTTGGTATTTGTTATTATGTTTTGGGGCATGTAACAAGTTGTATTTCTTTTAATGCAGTACTCAAGTGAATTGACAGACATGGCTGTGAGTGACAGGTCTCTGATTGGACCTGCCCCCCTCTGGTCCTTATTGGTTCTCCCTTCTTTCGTGTCTCATCCTCAAATGTCCAACTCAGTATCGAGTAGCCACGCCCTTGTCTCTGGTCCCACGTGGAAGAGGGTGGCCTCCGAAGGAGGTCTGTACAGGGGGCAGGTGTTGATTATGTGCTCGGCAGATTGCTCGGGCTCGCCGCATTCGCATGCTGCACTGTCCGTTAAGCCCCACCTCTTCATTGCTGATTTGAAGCAGCCGACTCCAGTGCGCAGGCGGTTCAGTAGGGTCCACTGCCGGCGCGGCAGGTCCTCTCCTTCAACGCCATCACCCGGGTCAAAGATGAAGTGGTGCATACGGGAGGGCCCTGCAGACTCCCACTCCTGCTTCCAAGATGCCGCCAGCCATGCGCTGGTGGATAAGTCCTCCGGGATGGAACGCAACATGTCTTGCGCCGCCTTGTTGTAAGGGTGGCGGGACCTGAGTCTGTTTGGGGGCTCTACCTCCACTGTAGTGCTGTGTAGGATGTGCCAGTCGTTTATTTTGGCTTTCCTTGCCAGCTTGATGGTAGCAGCCTCTCGTCGGAGGCCGGCCGGGGCAATTCCTGCAAGAACTGGCAGGTAGGAAACAGGGGTGGGCTTCAGGCAGCCAGTTATGGTTCGGAGCGAGTTGTTAATGACTGTGTCCACCTTTTGGACATGTGGGCTCCTACACCAGACTGGGGCACAGTATTCAGCTGCAGAGAAGACCAGGGCTTGGGTGGAGATCCGCAATGTGTTGGCGGAAGCTCCCCAGGTCGTACCAGCAAGGCGACGGATAAGTGAGACCCTTGATGTGACCTTGGCCCTCACGTCTTCAAGGTGTTGCTTGAATGATAGAGTTCTATCCAAGCGCACCCCAAGGTATTTTGGGGCTTGTTGGAACTCAAGGCGCTTGCTGTCAACAAAAACATTGATTTCCCTCTTAGCCTCCCTGTTGTTGAGGTGGTATGCCGCCGACACTGTCTTGCCTGTGCTGAGCTGCAGGCGCCACCTAAGGAGGTAGGAAGCCAAGATGTCCATGTCCTGGTTGAGACCATCTTCCATTGCCTTCCAGGTCGGTCGTCGTAGCATGATGGCCAGGTCATCTGCGTACCCGTACTTCCTTGATGTTATCTCTGGAAGGTCGTAGATGTATATGTTGAACAACATCGGGGAAAGGACAGAGCCCTGGGGGACGCCGTTCCTCAATCTTCTCAGCCTGCTTTGTTGACCATCGCTGGTCCGCAGGATGAAGCTGCGGTTTGACAGCATCTCCATGATGAAGTTCACCATATGGCGATCTGGAATTGTCCTCAGAAGCTTGAGATGGAGTCCGCGGTGCCAGACGGTGTCATACGCGGCTGTCAGGTCGAGTAGCACCACCCCAGCTTTCTCGTTGGCCTGGAAGCTGTCCTCGATGTCCTGTGTGAGCAGTGTGACCTGGTCCACAGTTGACCTGCCCCGACGGAAACCAGCCTGTTCCCTCGGGAGCTGGGGTCCACCACCGGTTCAATGCGGATGTGGATCATCCTCTCCAGTATCTTAAATGGGACGCAGAGCAGTGAGATGGGTCTGTAGGCCTTGGGGTCTTCTGCAGGTTTGTTAGGCTTCAGCAGGGCTATGACAGAAGAGCGACGCCAGGTCTTGGGGAGCTTGGACCTCTGGAAACACGACGAGAAGAATGCACAGAGCCAGGCAGATGTAGTTGCACTTTGGTGGATCACAAACTCCGGGTGTATGTTGTCGTGTCCTGGTGACTTGCCTTGCTTCATCTTGCTGATGGCCTCTCTGAGCTCAGCTGTTGAGAAGTCTCCTGAAAGGTTGGCATTGGCACTAGCCGCCCTGGAGAGGGAAGAAACCTCTCTCGATGTCAGGCGGGCGAAGTTCTTGTCTGCTCCAGGGAACCGGCCGTTCTTGAGGAGCTGGGACGCGATGGCATCTGCTGTCACCGGACATGTGGGAGGTGATGTTTTTCTACCAGTCAGCTGGTTAATGGTCTGCCACGCTTTGCGGCTAGAGTGGGTGAAATCGACTGACTCGACGGTTTCAGTCCATCTGGCTTTACGGGTGGCGTCCAGCTTTTGTAAAAGTGCCGATGCTGTCACATCCACTTCTTCCCTCGAGCTAGCTTGTTGGTGGTCACGCAAGAGGTGGCAGCATTCTTCATCCCATCCTGGGATATAGCTCTTGTTGAATCCTCGTGGGATGGCTTTCTTAGCTGCCCTCAGGAGGACGTTGCAGTAGGCAGTGTATGCACCATCCACATCAGGAGAGTCTGGGTCCGGGAGTCTGCCTGTTCGGTTTTGTGTCTCTGCTGTGAATGCCTGCCAGTTGGCCTTCCTAAAGTTCCATCTCCTGACCGGTTTACCCGCTACTGGTTGCACCAGTGAAGGGACCTGGATGACGGACGGTCGGTGGTGGGATCGGGGGAACCGGTCAAGGACGCGTCTCTCTGGTGTGGGGTCAGCACTGCGACACATGGCGAAGGCCAGATCAGGGTTGGTGTGGGTGTTCCATCTGGAAGAATAGAAGCTTGGGTGTTCTTTAGGGTCATAGAGGAGCAAGGCATTTGCGTTCGACGCCCATTCGCTTAGCGCCTCCCCATCTGCAGATGTGTGGCTGTATCCCCAATCAGTATGCTGGCAGTTGAAGTCCCCAGCGTAGATGGCGGGTGCCAGGACCAGCGGGAGTGCAGATGCAGTCAACGGTGATGGTGGAGGTTTATATATGTTGACCACCGATGTTTCCTGGATTTTGGTTACCAGCCACTCGACGCTGGAGTCAAGCGGGGACTGGCCACCATCTGTCCAGCTGATGTCAGCCCTCACAAAGGTTGCCAGACCATGCCGTCTACTGAAGATGGACCCAGATAGATGGAATCCGGGTATCCTGAGCTTTTCCTCATCCGTACAATGGGTCTCCTGGAGCAGGACAACAGCTACTTTATTGGACTCGGCCAGATTATGTACGACCTCCAATTTGGCTGGGGTAAGGCCCTCAATGTTGAGTTGGAGCACTGAAAGACCTTGGTGCTCGACAGTCGGGATGGACGCCCGTCCTGGTGTGGACCTGCGCCCCCCCGGCCTCTTACGCCTTGGTCTTCCAGCTGGGTGATTGGTTGGCGACATTAGTTTCACAAGCTGGTCTTGCACCATTTCTTGTTACTTGCAGAGGAGGCCACGTGGAGGCTGTCGTCTTCTCCTCCCAAAAGTTTACCCCCTGACAACACCAGTTTCCTGTTGGCTGGGCACTCTTCCTGTTGCTCTATAAAAGCTCAGTTGAACTTGACTTCACCAGGGGACGACAGCGCTTCAGCAGCAGAGAATCGATCCCTCTTGTCCCCTCTTGTGCCTGCCTTTTGATTTAGTTTGTTATTGTTTCTGGTTCATTGCCGTAAGTTATGATTTGTTTTGTTTAGTCCAGTTTTCGTTTGAAGTAATCTCTAATTTGTTTATGTTTAGGTCTTTTTCTTTTGGTACTTTATTGTAATTTTGGTTAGTTAGGGATTTAGAATTGTCTTTTGTTTAAATTCTGTTAGGGCCTTAGGTAGGGGTAAACTTTTGTTTTCTAGTTAGATTCGTTTTGTTAGAATAGCACCTGCACTCTGAAGCTAACTTATGGGAGAATTGTGAACCAGAATTGTATAAATTGTCTCTGCCACTGAAAGAAAAGGGCTGCTACAAATAAATTGAAGTTCTTTTCACCCTGTCTCCTCTCAAATTGTGTCATGTCCCTTCACCCTAGACGAAGGTCCATAACAGATGGCTACAAGTTTGAGTCAAAGCTTGTGTTATGGAGATCCAATATTATTCAGCTCACTTTTCAACTTGATTGCTGTAACGTTTGACTGATTTCGGATAATAAGTACTTGTAGTGCTGAGCATGTAGTCTCCAAAGTCCTTAATATTGTTGTTTACGCTGTAATTGATTTAGACCTAGAGCAGAAAACTATGCTGAAGTTTGTATTCATCTTTAAATGCATACTTTGTTTACTGAAGCACAGTAGCTATGTTCCTTTTGTTCCGTTTTTGGATTGATGTTTGTCCTGCAGTGTTTGAAGCTGTCCCAGCAGAGCCCACCAGGACAGAGTCCAGAAGAAATGTTGAAGGTATTGTTTGTTTTTGTGTTTTCACTTCAAACTGTAGGGTGTAACGATATAGTAACTGCATCGAAAAATCTATTAACCGTTTCCGCGCCATTGCCGAAGCCCTTCGGCAATTGAAGCCTAATTTTGATATTAACACTTGCTGCCATTGCTGAAGCCCTTCGGCAATTGCGCTTTTATAGTGCATATGATCGATCAAGCCATAATGCTTAAGGTTGTCTTGGCAACGTAAAGCTGGCAGGGATAAGCTCACTTCCGGTTGAGGCAAAATGTGGCTTTTCAAAATAAGAGCTCAAATTAAAGAAATGCTGGCGTGAATTAGGTCCTAATTTCTCAATAAATGGCAGCAGTCAATGGGTTAATTTCAAGAATCGAAATATATCAAAATGTAGACAGCAACATTGACTTTGTATTGTGTTGTTTTGCAATGCAAATAATTGGCTGGCTATCCCACACCGGCGGCGTCCGCCGCGCGCCGACGCCTCGCCTGACGCTCCGGTAGAAACCACTTCTGTTTTCCAGGCGTCGCCGCGCGCCAACGCCTGTGCCGCGTCGCTGCGCACCCGTTGTGTGTTGGGCTTCAATTGGCCTGAAATGCTGCAGACAGGTCTTGCATTTTGAGTTTTCTTAAAAACTCAAAATGTTCCCTGACAGTCGTGTCGTCACTGTTTAGCATGTTTATCAAGTGAGCCAGGCTTGTGGCGTTATATATCCACTCCACGTTCGGCACGCCAAACCCACCGTCATGTTTGGACTGGAAAATAATGTCTCTGGTGGTGTGGGTGTTTTAAGCCCGAACCACTTCCTTACAAAGTGAACTACATTACCATTTAGATCACTAAGTGTTTAACATGCTAGAATAGATGAACGTTGGAGAAGAGGTGTTGTACTCTAGTCAGTGCAAAATGCCTAATAGCCTCCAACTTCATCAGCAGTGTAGCTGTAAACCGCTTCATCTAGCTGTAAACTCAGATGTTATGTACTCAACCTGTTCTTTCCATTCCCCTGCAATATTAAATCTATGCCCTAGGTAGTTGTATGACTCATGTAGGTCATACAAACGCATGGGCTGTGAGTTGATGGTGAACTCAGGGCTTTTGTCAGCCTTAGACTTATACCAGCGGTTGCCACCACTGCGCCTCTGGTAGAGAACAGCACACTTAGTGTGTTTTTCCTCTAGATCGGACCAGTCTAGAAATAAATCTGTTCCACACACACACACACACACACACACACACACACACACACACACACACACACACACACACACACACACACACATACACACACACACACACACACACACACAGTCAGAACTGCAGCATCACTCCCAATCTTCCGCTGTAGTCTGAAAACCCACCTTTTCAGACTCCATCATGGCCCATAGCACTTACCCTACCCCTTAGATAGCACTTTTGTAGACTTAGATAGCATTTGATACAGACTTATAGCATGTTACCAGCTCATATGGCCTTGTGGTTAGAGTGGACGCCCTGAGACTGGGAGGTCGGGGTTCGATCCCCGGCCGGGGATCGCAGTCAAAGACTGTAAAAATGGGACCCAGGGCCTCCCTGCTTGACACTCAGCATCAAGGGTTGTATTGGGGGTAAGTCCCTGTGACATACTAGCGTCATGTCCAGGGGGTGTACTTGTACATCAAGCTGCGTCACGCTACAGAAACAGGAGATAGGCTCCTGCCCTATGGGACTCATGGCTACAGAAACAGGAGATAGGCTCCTGCCCTATGGGCCTCATGGCTCGGCAAGGATACTTACTTATAGTATGTTATGTAGACAGCACTATAATTGCATTGTATGTAGTCATAGCACATCATAGTACATATGTATAGCATAGTATAGTATATATGTACAGTTTCTTTATATAGATATTCCACTGTTACGTTCTTAGCTTACGCATGTTTCATGATAAATGCTTTTTATATATGTGATGTATTCCCATGTCTAATCTACGGCTTCAGGATCAGAGGATAACAGGTGGAAACATGATCAAAAGAAGTCCAAGACGGTTTACTGTAGTATTATAGGACATTTTGGATACAAAATGACCTTGACCTTTGACCTGCACTCAAATTGCTTCAGTCACCTCATAAATCAACTCGGCACCCCACCCCACCCCACCCCACCCCACCCCAGAAAACCTACACTTTGATGGCAGAATTATCCAAATCGGCCCATTATTTGCTTAGTTATGCCATTCACTATACAATTTTATATCAGATAAAAAAGGGACAAAAACAAGTAATCAGCTGCCATTTTGACATTGCTATCACATCATTTCATAAACTACAGACATGTAGCAATACAAAAATCACTGTCCCTTTTTATGGCAACGATATCCGATAATGAGGCATTTGGCCTGTGGACTACATGTTGGTGGAGGGTGTGTAGAGCCCAGGATCACATTAGATCATTGACACAGGGGTGAAAAATGGGTTACAAGATCGTGGGATAAAAATTCATGGGGGAAAAAGATCTGCTGCGTATATTGACTATATTGGAGTTTGGAGTTTTATTTTTTATATATATATTTTATATATTGTTTTTATTGTTTTGTGTTTTGAATGTTCTTTGGTTGTCTTGATTTGGAGTTTGTGTTTTAGTTTATTTTGTATTTGTCACTCTGTATTTATTCATCAATTTACTTCTATATTTGTAAAAAACTAAAAATGAATAAACAGAACATAAAAAAATAAAATAAAATACAATGTAAAATGAACAGCTGCCATGCACAGCAGCAGGCTGTCTGACCTAAAATAAACATAATTATATCACAGTTGTAATCTCAACACAGCGTCTTTACATTCTAATTTATTGAAATTGTGATTGACGTTTGATGTAAACTAACATGCATCAGGACTAAAGTGACACAAGGCTGAGCATCGCAGAGAGTTGCACTCTGTGTATCATACAGTATGATATACAGTATGATATACAGTATGATATACAGTATGATATACAGTATGATATACAGTATGATATACAGTATGATATACAGTATGATATAGTACTACCACCAGTGCTTTTCTTTGTTGCTTTGTGACACTTTTGCCTAAAGTTACTTGCAGGTGAAATAGGCCTACAGTACAACCAGCAGTACAATCTACAATCTGCACAGTATGACATCTAATTATTAACCTTTTACCCTACATACATTGCCTATATGAAATGAGCAGATCTACGAGATCACAACATTGTGAGCTAGCAGATCTGCTGTAACAAATAGGTCTATATCTGACCAGCTTGACTGACTATCTCTATAGCTCAATTATGTTTAGAAAGCCACATAGTTTCTGGCAGTGTCCAGTAATAACCAATTTATGGGAAAATATATTCAATAGGTTCTCAAGACCAGTGATTCCCAAACTTTTTCATACCAAGTACCCCCACATTGATCTTATCATTCATGTGGACCCCCATTTAAAGATATGCCAGGGACCCCCATAAGAGAAGATTTTTACAGTTGTAGCAGTGATTCTCAACCAGTTTAATTTCAAAGAAGCACCCCCAGTTTGACATGCAACAGGCTACGGACCCCCATGTAATGGCATTTATATCTCTGAGACCACAATTTATATTGTAAAATCATTGTTAATGTAACTGACTAATAATACATGATATCGGAGTACCAAACGTTGCATTGTGATGTTAAATTCCTGAAACGATTATGCTAAATAGAAGATGTAGACAAGGCAGAGCTAACAGGTTTAATAGCTCTGTTTGGCTAACCAACGACATCTGTTTGGCTAGATTAGCTCCTATTTCTTTAATCAGATGAACACATAACATAGAGCCTATTAAACACACAACATTATACATCCGTTTAGTCATTATGTTGCATAAAGCATAATATAACATTGGATAAAGCATAATAATATAACATAATATTACCTCTGTGTACTGCAAGCTGTTTTGTACGTGATACGAACGTGATACGTGATGACGTCGGTCTCCTGCGCGAAGGACCCCACAGACTTCTGGCAGCCTAGGGCCCTTTCTGAAACACACACACACACACACACACACACACACACACACACACACACACACACACACACACACACACACACACACACACACACACACACACACACACACACAGGCCCTTTCTGAAAGCAGTCCCTTCACTTGAAGTGCTCTCGGGAGGTTCCCTCGTCAGGAAGTGCCCCTCCATCTGAAAAGCGCATGAGGCGGATTCACTCCTCCTTCCTGGTAGGAACAGAGTGCATTCTGGGATTGATTGGTTACAAACACATGAACGCGCTGCCGTTGACTATCATTGTGCCGTTTGTGCGCGTTCACGTATGAAACATTCGTTCACGTGTCATGGCCCCAATCACATGAACGTGCACAATGATAGTCAACGGAGCAGCGCTGGCTCGAGCTGCACTACCAAATCCGGCCACTATGTCCATTTCGCCTCAAGATTAATTTCCTCTGGGTGCCTTCTCTATTCATATATATACTCTAAGGTGCTGGGTAAAAAAAACTGTTTGGAAATACACTCGCCCTCCTTGTGCAGAAACAGGAAACAGACACCATTCGTTGCCATGGTTACCATCATGCAATTGTGTTACCTGTTATTTTGTTTGTACAGTTATATTGCATTGCATCGTGTATTGTGTGACATGGATTTCATTAATATGGAAAAAGGAAATACAGCGTGACTGTCAAAAATGACATGTCATAGGCCTATACATCCATGGTGTTTATAAATCATTGTTAAAAGTTGTTTTGTTTGTGTGGTTTCATTTATAGTTTTTCACTGTGGGGTAAATAAAGAGCCCTTGTGAACATCAGTTGGAGCGTTGCCTATTCTGCATCAGATGAAGATTGTTTAGGAGGAGTTTATTTATCAATTATTTGTGGTGGTACTTCCATTTGTAGGTCGCAGTTTCCATGCGGACAGAGAGTAGGGCTGCACAAGGCAATCGAGTCTAGATCGGCACAGACTCGCTCTTGAGGGCTTTATAAGCCACTTCCACTCAAGGCTGCTTGGTTTGGGACGACACTTAATTTGGCGCAGCCTCGCATGAACACGCATATCGAGGGCAAGTGTGTAGGGCGAGTGGCGAGGAGCTGGTTTCAGAAAGGGGGAAAGAGATCTGGTACCCACAACGGCCCCACCCTGTGGTCCCCGGATGTTACTGCCTCTGTAGCTTTATACCTGGCTGAGTCACATGAAGCTGTTATGTCCACCACCGGCTTTCAGAGAATAAAAGGCACTGAGCACAGCATGTCTCTCCTGACTATCTGTTATGCACATACATGACTATCTGTTATGCACATACATGACTATCTGTTATGCACATACATGACTATCTGTTATGCACATACATGACTATCTGTTATGCACATACATGACTATCTGTTATGCACATACATGACTATCTGTTATGCACATACATGACTATCTGTTATGCACATACATGACTATCTGTTATGCACATACATGACTATCTGTTATGCACATACATGACTATCTGTTATGCACATACATGCAACATTTACCTGTTCAATTCAATTCAAAGAACTTTATTTTTCCTTTCGGAAACTTATTTTGTGCAGTGGTAAAGACAACAGAAATCACATTACACACAGACACAGTTACTATATAAAAGATCATAAAACGACTTTTTAAGAGGAACTACTTAAAAGCATAATATATTAAAGTCTATTCTATAAGTACTAATAATTAAAAATCTAAATATTTACTGTATGCAACCTATGCATTCACTATAGTCCATCAGGTGGAAAGGAGGGGGGGGGGGGGTTTCGGCCTAGGTGTTCAAGAGTCTGATGGAGGTGGGCACAAAGCTAACTGAGCCCCTTTTAGTGAGTTTTGATGCTCTGTATCGCCGGCCTGAGGGCATTAGTTGGTAGTGGTTATGGAGGGTGTGTGTGTTGTCCTCAACTATTTGAGAGGCCTTCTTTATTGTCCGTTTTTTATGGATGCTGCTGAGTGACTCCTGATCCCTCCCAATGATCTTGCCGCTGATCCTAACCACCCTTTCGAGAGGGTTCCGGTTGATGGCACGCATCACACCAAACCATGATGTGATGTTGAAGGTCATTATGGATTCTACAAAGGACTTGTAGAAGGCCTGCAGGATCGATGGTCGGACCTGAAGCTTCCTCATCTTCCTGAGGAAGAACAGTCTTTGTTGACACTTGGAGTGAATGTTCTCCGCGTTGGTCTTGAATGTGAGCTTATGGTCGATGGTGGTGCCGAGGTATTTATACTCTTCGACACGTTCTATTGCCTGGCCATTTATCTCTAGGGCCGGAGGTGGAGTGGGCGGGCCCTGCCTAAAGTCCACCAGCAGCTCCTTCGTTTTGCTGGGGTTTAGGTCCAGGAAGTTGTTATTGCACCACTCAGCAAAATAGTCCATTACCCCAATGATGCGGTTATTGGTGTTGGTGGTATCGACAATAACCGTGTCATCTGAATATTTGATGAATGACATGTCAGGGTCTGGGCTGCTGCAGTCATCTGTGTACAGGGTGAAGAGGACTGGTGAGATGACAGATCCTTGTGGCGCCCCGGTGGACACAGTCCTGTTAGAGCTGTAGTTGCCATTGAATCTGACGGTCTGGTGTCTGTCTGTGAGGAAAGACAGAATGAGCAGTATGAGGTGAGAGTTGACATTCATCTGGAGGAGTTTCTGTCCCATCAGGTGAGGCTGCACTGTGTTAAATGCACTTGAGAAGTCCACAAATACCATCCTGACAAAGGACTTGGGCTTCTCCAGCTGTGCGTAGGTGTGATGCAGCAGGGTTATCACTGCATCATCCGTACCTCTCTGCTGCTTGTATGCAAACTGGAGTGGGTCTGTGAACCCACTAACCTCCCTCTGTAGCTGGGGTAGAATGAGCCTCTCAAAGCTCTTCATCACCAGAGATGTTAAAGCTACAGGGCGGTAGTCATTATTGCAGGTGGGGTTAGTTTTCTTAGGGACTGGGCAGATGGTGGAGGACTTCCATATGGTTGGTATGGAGTGTTCAGACAGGGAGCGGTTGAAGAGATTGCAGAAGACCTCAGCCAGTTGTTCATGACAGACCTTCAGCAGGCGCCCACTAATGTTGTCAGGGCCCGGAGCCTTATGGGGGTTTGTTCTCTTGAACACCCTTTCCACCTCCCTTGGGTGGAGCTCTAAGTTGGTGTCGGTCGCTGCGTTACACAGGAGTTTGGTGGTCAGCTCCTCCCTCTCCTGAGTGAAGGTGTGTGTATCAAACCTGCAGTAGAAGCTGTTCAGGTTCTCTGCAAACTCTACACATTCCTCTGCTCTTAGATGGGATGAGGGTCTGTTGTTTTGCAGGCCAGCGAGTGTCTTGACACCTTTCCAGGCATCTCTGGCTTTGCCCTCCTCAAAGAGCCTTTCCATTTTCTCCTTGTATTCCCTTTTGGCCTCTTTAATCTCTTTATTTAACCTTGCCTGAATCAATTTAACCTCAATCCTGTTACCGGAGGTAAATGCTATTTTTTTCTGATTGAGTGTGTGTTTTAGCTTCTTTGTGATCCAGGGTTTATTGTTTGAGAATACTTTAACTGTCTTTTTTGGGATAATCATGTCTTCACAAAAAAGAATGTAGTCAGTGATGACCTCAGTAGCCTCCTCCAGACTGGTCCCTTCTGTGAATGTTTCCCAGTCAGTGCAGTCATAGCATGCCTGCAGGGTCTCACTAGCCTCCTCATTCCACTGCTGCACCTGCCTTTTGACAGCTCCCTCTCTCTGTAGTGTGGTGCGGTAGGCGGGGACTAAGTGGATAACGTTATGATCAGCTGTTTTTAACGGGGGTTTCTTATATGCCCTATATGCATTCTTCACGTTACCATAACAGAGATCAAGTGTGTTGTTTCCTCTGGTGGCACATTTTACATATTGCTGATATGTAGGAAGAGATTTTTTGAGCCGACACTGATTGAAATCTGTTGTCCATCTTGAAGAGCAAGAGCCTGTGATGCTTATGCAACCATATCGATGCCAGCCCGTCTTCAACCATATCGATGCCAGCCCGTCTTCAACCATATCGATGCCAGCCCGTCTTCAACCATATCGATTCCAGCCCGTCTTCAACCATATCGATTCCAGCAGAGGTGCTAGATAGAATTCAAGCTCATAACTTGATGTAAATAATGAGATCCAGAACAGTTGAGAACTAAACAGCAGCCGTCACCCTTCCCTTTTCAAAGGTTTATATCATCCACAGCACTTGAATGAACAGTATCCATGTTCCTTTGTCATGTGACAAAAACCTAAAACTATAACTAAACTAAAACTAAGCATTTTCACCAAAATAAAAACTAGCAAACCCGCTCTAAAACTAAACTAACTGAATTAGAAAAAAATATGTCAAAACTAACTAAAACTAAACTATAATGAAAAAAACAAAACTATTATAACCTTTGTGTGTGTGTGTGTGTGTGTGTGTGTGTGTGTGTGTGTGTGTGTGTGTGTGTGTGTGTGTGTGTGTGCTTGTTGGGTGGGGCCATGTGCATACTCAGTTTCTACCATACCTGCACGCTGACACACCCACACCTGTTATGCCTGCTGCACTGACACACACACACACACACACACACACACACACACACACACACACACACACACACACACACACACAACACACACACACACACGCACAAAGGATCTGTAAGCATGTCATCTTATTTACAGTCTTGTGGCTCTCTTTTCTACGCTTGTGGATGTTAACAACCGCTTTGTGACCACGTGACATTTGTGACGCATTTTTGTCCATTTTGAGGCTAGCCCCCCCTAAAATTACATTTATATCGTTGTTCTTGTTTTAATAGGCCAGCTTCTTATTTTAATTGGGTGTTTCCCCCTCAAGTATAAGATGAACTATTTGTAAAATAACGTATTAAAGTATTGCATAAAGGAGAATTCCATGCTAGAATGCTTTCTTACCTTTCTTTGTAGTTGTTACGTCCCCACCAAAGAGGTCCAGGTGTTTTTGTTGTTGTGCAAAAGCTCCTTATTGGCTATTTCCCCTACCATAAGCTCTCAATGAATTGCATTGAATTGAATGGGAATTGAATGGGGCTATGGGGTGTTGTTTATATTATGTACTAAATAATACATACTAATACTACTTAGCTAGTAAACTACTGTAAACTACAGCTATACAGCAGTAAACTACAGCTATACTACTAATACATACAAATACTTTATACCTCATACTTTAAATGCTTAGTATGAGACCAAAATACAGCAGCCTTGTGTTCATAAAACAGAAAGATTTGGTATTGGGTAAGACTTGCGTTATGTATCTTTCACTGCTTCGTCTCAACCATTACTCAATGGCTCTTGGTCTCAGCCACCGCGGTGGATATTAGACATTCCGTTTTATTTTATTTTTTATGTTGCCACTACTGTTGGAGCAGCCATAAACTACACAGGTTCATCTCGATGTTCTGGGCATCTTTGTAATGTTAGTGTTAGTAAAAAAGCAGGTAAAGGAGTAAAGTTTGAGGCAAACTAACATCAGTCACTCTGCCGTTCACTGTAGTAGAAGAGGTGCGCCTGGTGAGGGTTTTATCCCCGCAGCTACGTCGAGTCCGCCTACAGGAAATACGTAGGCTGCGACCATGAGACCCGCTACGGAATCGGTCTATAGGAGACCAACACATAGACGAACACGGAGTGGTTGCACCACTCAAAAAGTAGGTTAAGTCATTGTCTTTGGCTAACATAAGTGTTAAATATCTCTATATTCAGATAGTAATCATTGCTATAGTGTGTGTTGAGTAACAGTGTTAAATATCTCTATATTCAGATAGTAATCATAGTGTGTGTTCAGTAACAGTGTTAAATATCTCTATATTCAGATAGTAATCATAGTGTGTGTTTAGTAACAAGAGTCTCTCCAGCTTTTTATTCAACAGGTCAGGACACTAATTAATCTGAATCATTTAATTGTATACAGAACAAATACTAGCAATGATTACTATCAGAATATAGTGTTTTAACCTTTTACTGAAAAACCTTTTGTTTTGACCATTAAATATAACTTAACCTACCATTAATCCATTCATACTTTAGGCTTTAATTGCTTATTTATTTATTTATTTATTTGAACTAATGTGTTTTTTATTCTGTTCTGAACTTCTGGAGCCCTTTGAGGTTTATTTGCCGTTTACTGTTACAGGGTGCTCTAGCTAGGCTACGGCGCCACCCTGTGGTCCGTTTACTGTTACAGGGTGCTCTAGCTAGGCTACGGCCCCACCCTGTGGTCCGTTTACTGTTACAGGGTGCTCTATCTAGGCTACGGCCCCACCCTGTGGTTTACTGTTACAGGGTGCTCTAGCTAGGCTACGGCTCCACCCTGTGGTTTACTGTTACAGGGTGCTCTAGCTAGGCTACGGCCCCACCCTGTGGTCCCTGTTTACTGTTACAGGGTGCTCTAGCTAGGCTACGGCTCCACCCTGTGGTCCGTTTACTGTTACAGGGTGCTCTAGCTAGGCTACGGCCCCACCCTGTGGTCCCTGTTTACTGTTACAGGGTGCTCTAGCTAGGCTACGGCTCCACCCTGTGGTCCGTTTACTGTTACAGGGTGCTCTAGCTAGGCTACGGCCCCACCCTGTGGTCCGTTTACTGTTACAGGGTGCTCTAGCTAGGCTACGGCCCCACCCTGTGGTCTGTTTACTGTTACAGGGTGCTCTAGCTAGGCTACGGCTCCACCCTGTGGTTTACTGTTACAGGGTGCTCTAGCTAGGCTACGGCTCCACCCTGTGGTCCGTTTACTGTTACAGGGTGCTCTAGCTAGGCTACGGCTCCACCCTGTGGTCCGTTTACTGTTACAGGGTGCTCTAGCTAGGCTACGGCTCCACCCTGTGGTCCGTTTACTGTTACAGGGTGCTCTAGCTAGGCTACGGCTCCACCCTGTGGTCCGTTTACTGTTACAGGGTGCTCTAGCTAGGCTACGGCCCCACCCTGTGGTCCGTTTACTGTTACAGGGTGCTCTAGCTAGGCTACGGCTCCACCCTGTGGTCCCCGGATGTTACTGCCTCTGTAGCTTCATACCTGGCTGAGTCATAGCCCCTCTCGGAACCCTACATAACGCTTTTCTGAAATTTTGATGAGTTTCATGTAGGGTCCCTGTTCATGACTATATTTCCGTATGGGAATTCTGGAACGCGGACATAAACATGCTCTCTAAGATCGAATCTGCGCCGTTTGATGGCCTTTTTTAGTTTAAGTTATTCTGAATTTGTGAACTTTAGGTACCTATACATTCCGCTGCAAATATCTCCTGTGGCGCGGAAGCCGTTAATTATTTTTAATCTTTGTTTGACCGATTTGGTCACACAGGAGATATTCGCAGCGGCATGTATAGGTACTTATACTTCACATATTCACACGAAAAAATGTCGTCAAAGAGCGCAGACAGGCGCTATCCACGTTGTTTATGTTTTATGAATGTCTGCGTACCAGGTGGCAGGATACTGCTGCTACCACCTGCTGATACCATACTGCTGATACCACTGCTGCAACAGGACCCAATGCACTGGGTCTAACAAATGTCAGAAACTTCAGTAGTAGCATTGGGTTCTGCTTGGAGGGCTAGCTGAGTCACATGAAGCTGTTATGTCCACCTTTCAGAGAATAAAAGGCACTGAGCACAGCATGTCTCTCCTGACTATCTGTTATGCACATACATGACTATCTGTTATGCACATACATGACTATCTGTTATGCACATACATGACTATCTGTTATGCACATACATGACTATCTGTTATGCACATACATGACTATCTGTTATGCACATACATGACTATCTGTTATGCACATACATGACTATCTGTTATGCACATACATGACTATCTGTTATGCTATACATGCAACATTTACCTGTTGTCCATCTTGAAGAGCAAGAGCCTGTGATGCTTATGCAACCATATCGATGCCAGCCCGTCTTCTTCGGCGAGGTTGGCTCGAAAACAAATAAAAGTATTAAAAGGCCCAGGGAATCGATTGTCATTAATAATAATAATAATAATAATAATAAAACTTTATTTGTATAGCACCTTTCATGACATGAAATGCAGCTCAACGTGCTTTACAGAACAATGGAGAATAAAAGAAAAGCAAGGCAATGACATTAAAAAACAAGCAGTAATGCAGTACAGTGAGGAGACATGAATAACAAAAAATAAAAATAAATAAAAGATCAATTAAAGGCAATGTTGTAGAAGTGGGTCTTGAGCTGAGCTTTAAAAATGTCTACAGAGGCTGCCTGACGAAGGTACAGTGGGAGCTTGTTCCATGCCGACGGCCCGTAGAAGCAAAAAGCTGCTTCCCCGTATTTTTTAGTTGCCATTAGCATCGTCACAATTTTGCGTTGTCAAGGTTTGCACATGCTCAGTGTAAACAGGAACTGCAATGATGGAGTGTTCCAGCAGAGGTGCTAGATAGATAAAAAGCTCATAACTTGATGTAAATAATGAGATCCAGAACAGTTGAGAACTAAACAGCAGCCGTCACCCTTCCCTTTTCAAAGGTTTATATCATCCACAGCACTTGAATGAACAGTATCCATGTTCCTTTGTCATGTGACAAAAACCTAAAACTATAACTAAACTAAAACTAAGCATTTTCACCAAAATAAAAACTAGCAAACCCGCTCTAAAACTAAACTAACTGAATTAGAAAAAAATATGTCAAAACTAACTGAAACTAAACTATAATGAAAAAACCAAAACTATTATAACCTTTGTGTGTGTGTGTGTGTGTGTGTGTGTGTGTGTGTGTGCTTGTTGTGTGTGTGTGTGTTGGGTGGGGGCGTGTCCACTCAGTGTAAAATGTGTGTGTAGGGGGCGGGGCCATGTGCATACTCAGTTTCTACCATACCTGCACGCTGACACACCCACACCTGTTATGCCTGCTGCACTGACACACACACACACACACACTGCTTCAACCTTCGCACGGACACACACACCACTTCAACCTCTGCACGGACACACACACACCACTTCAACCTCTGCACGGACACACACACACACACCACTTCAACCTGTGTGCTGACACACACACACCTCTTCAAACTGCAGCACCAGAGCACAGGTAAGAGAAAGACTTGCACTGATCACACACACACACACACACACACACACACACACACACACACACACACACACACACACACACACACACACACACACACACACACAGTTGGTTTGAAAACATGAGAAAAGGCAACAAACCTCCCATACTGTACTTGGGAGGAATCTCTGTGTGTGTGTGTGTGTGTGTGTGTGTGTGTGTGTGTGTGTGTGTGTGTGTGTGTGTGTGTGTGTGTGTGTGTGTGTGTGTGTGTGTGTGTGTGTGTGTGTGTGTGTGTGTGTGTGTGTGGGTGTGTGTGTGTGTGTGTGTGTGTGTGTGTGGCGGGGGGGGGTGTGCCTCCTCCAACTGAAAATACGTGTTTTTCCTTGTCAATGTAAGCGTGTGTTTCCTTTAGCCGCAATTTGCAACTCTAGATTTCTTTACAATCTGTTGAATCTAGAGTTGCAATACCCTCCATCCATTTCCTATTCATTATTTTCGGTTTCTGATCTGCTGGTCTTAAATGACGTTAAACTCACCAACATTGCAGCTGTAGTCCAAGCTTGAATTATCCTCTTTCAATCTGCCAAGCTTGTTTTTCATAAAAATCCCCCGTAGACATGTTATGAGTTACTTTCTGTCCAAAATATTCCAAGAGTTCACATTCCGAGCCGCCATTTTGTATTTTTGCAACGTGCCGTAAAACAAGACGTGAGGGGGAGCGCTTGTTTAATAGAATCTTACCTGCGCAGGTAAGACACCCAAAGAAGAGGCAGACGCAGTGTGACGCCCCGTCACGCACAGCCTTCTATTAAACAAGCGCTCCCCCTCACATCTTGTTTTACGGCACGTTGCAAAAATACAAAATGGCAGCTCGGAATGTGAACTCTTGGAATATTTTGGACAGAAAGTAACTCATAACATGTCTACGGGGGATTTTTATGAAAAACAAGCTCGGCAGATTGAAAGAGGATAATTCAAGCTTGGACTACAGCTGCAATGTTGGTGAGTTTAACGTCATTTAAGACCAGCAGATCAGAAACCGAAAATCATGAATAGGAAATGGATGGAGGGTATTGCAACTCTAGATTCAACAGATTGTAAAGAAATCTAGAGTTGCAAATTGCGGCTATGTTTCCTTGTCAATGTAAGCGTGTGTTTTCTCGTGCCAACAAAGATACTTTGAATGGAATTTAATCGAACTTGGATTGTGGCTCTTAATGGAAGAATATGGAATTAATGCAATAAGGAGGATTCATATTTAAATTTGGTGTTTTAAGGATTTATTTTTAGTCCTGATCTTTTGAAGAAAATGTCACAAACATTTGATATTTTACTCGTCTTAAATATAAACATAGCCTGATGAAGGCCATATAGGCTGACATGTTGCTGGTTCAACTATTCAAATATTTCACTGCATTTGAAGACAGTGTTTCTTCTATTAAAGGTATATTCAGTGATTTCACTTAATTCCAATATCACCTCTTTTTTGTTTTGTTGTGATAATCTTCCCTACTATAGAGTGTGCTGACCATATAAGGAGTTCCTCCCTGTCCCCAGTTAACCCTTAGGGTCAAAAAACATAGGTTTTGTTTTTGGCTGGGTGGCCCGGCCTTCATCCAATCAGGATAGAGCCTTCTGCCAATCGAGCGGTGGCGGGCCTTTTTAGGCATTTAGTAGACGCTCTTAATCCAGAGTGGTTTACATTAAGCACACACTGTAGAGCGTGCATGTGCACATCTTGTTCCCGGGGCAGACCGGGTTTTTTTTCCCAAGGCACCCAAATCACTGAATGCTCCTTTAACCCCATTCTGACCTGAGATCAGATTCATACGAGGTTTCCACTGGACACACACTGGTCTGATTAACCCATTCTGACCTGAGATCAGATTCTAAAAATGTCAGTCGTTCTTCGATTTTTCAAAAATAGCAGACCTACAAGCTCGTAGGCTATGAGCTTGTAGATCTGCTGTTTTTCAATAGCTAAAGCACGACATGATGCTGACACCAAAATGGGTTCCCGTTCAGAATGGGTTAAAGATGGAGTGCCGTGTTTTATTTCCCATCAGGTAGGCCTACTATGATTAAACTAGGAGGAAGATTTCTTTCAAAAAAAGTGTGCAGAAAGTGTTAAAATCATGTTTTTTTGTGGCCACACCCACCAGTTCATTAAGTATGCCTGGCTTTCACTTAGCACCACCCACCTGAACCTAAGCTCCGCCCACAGCTGTTGTTGTATGATAATGTGGGAGGGGTTAGGGTTATGATGTCACTAAAATGGTGTTATTTCAAATGGGCCTTTTGACTCAAAGGTTTTTCAGCTTTCAGGAAGAAACCAAAAATACACAGAATACATATTTACAATATTATAACCACACCTGGGGGTCTATTAGAGTAATGTTAACTCCATACTAAACACCTGGGGGTCTATTAGAGTAATGTTAACTCCATACTAAACACCTGGGGGTCTATTAGAGTAATGTTAACTCCATACAGAACACCTGGGGGTCTATTAGAGTAATGTTAACTCCATACTAAACACCTGGGGGTCTATTAGAGTACTGTTAACTCCATACTAAACACCTGGGGGTCTATTAGAGTAATGTTAACTCCATACTAAACACCTGGGGGTCTATTAGAGTAATGTTAACTCCATACAGAACACCTGGGGGTCTATTAGAGTAATGTTAACTCCATACTAAACACCTGGGGGTCTATTAGAGTAATGTTAACTCCATACTAAACACCTGGGGGTCTATTAGAGTAATGTTAACTCCATACTAAACACCTGGGGGTCTATTAGAGTAATGTTAACTCCATACTAAACACCTGGGGGTCTATTAGAGTAATGTTAACTCCATACTAAACACCTGGGGGTCTATTAGAGTAATGTTAACTCCATACTAAACACCTGGGGGTCTATTAGAGTAATGTTAACTCCATACTAAACACCTGGGGGTCTATTAGAGTAATGTTAACTCCATACTAAACACCTGGGGGTCTATTAGAGTAATGTTAACTCCATACTAAACACCTGGGGGTCTATTAGAGTAATGTTAACTCCATACTAAACACCTGGGGGTCTATTAGAGTAATGTTAACTCCATACTTGTCAGGTGTAGGTGAGGTAATGACCCAAACGCAGGACAGCCAGGCATGTAGTGTTGGAAACCATGAAATGGTGTTTTAATTCAGAAGACAGGTGAACATGAAATAACTTAAAACAGACTGAAAACAGGTGACAGGATACAATGACTCAACAAACACTGACTGGGGAACAAGACTGATATACACATGAGGGTTGATTACAAAATGAGACACAGCTGGAGCAAACAAACATAGAACCATGAAAACTAGACCAGGGAACAAAACATAGAAATACAAGACCTAGACTGTACAATAAATGACAAAAGTCTGTGACTGTGACAATACTAAACACCTGGGGGTCTATTAGAGTAATGTTAACTCCATACTAAACACCTGGGGGTCTATTAGAGTAATGTTAACTCCATACTAAACACCTGGGGGTCTATTAGAGTAATGTTAACTCCATACAGAACACCTGGGGGTCTATTAGAGTAATGTTAACTCCATAGACACATGCAAAACAGAAAGTACAAAAATCACTGAACTCCATCTTTAAACTATTTCACTGCATTTGACGACAGTGTGCAGCTGTTTCTTCTTGTTCATGACGTTGGCCACTTTGTTGTCCTTGTTGTTGTTTTTGTTTTAGTCTAGTTTTAGTCGATTAAACATCATCAGATTTCTGTCGACTAAATCTGCAGTTGATTTTGTCAAGACAAATGTTTTTTTTATGGGCCTTGATTGATTGATTGAAGTATTAACCCTTTGACTGCTGCCATTTATTGAGAAATTAGGACCTAATTCACGCCAGCATTTTTTTAATTTGAGCTCTTATTTTGAAAAGCCACATTTTGCCTCAACCGGAAGTGAGCTTATCCCTGCCAGCTTTACGTTGCCAAGACAACCTTTGTTTACATGATCGAATCAATGCCGGCACATTATAGCACTGCACAACGTCGGCTCGTGCCGTCAAAGAAACGCTGTTTTGACCAAAAATGCCATCTGGGACAAGGAATAGGAGATACAGGCGATTGAAAGAAACGGATAGAATGGATTCTTATGGCGACGGTGATTTAATATGAACGATCCAGTGCAGTGCTAACAACACTGCTAGCTAACCGGCTAACGTGAGTAGCATTATGGCTTGATCAATCATATGAACTATAAAAGCGCAATTGCCGAAGGGCTACGGCAATGGCGGCAAGGTTTATTATCAAATTGAGGCTTTGATTGCCGAAGGGCTTCGGCAATGGCGGCAAGACGGTTAATCAACAGTTTGCAGAATTACAGTATACATTTCAAGCACAACTCAATACAAAAACTGTTAACTGTGGACAACACCATAAACTTCATAATTACACTTGTTTACAATATGGTCCACCATGTTCAATTCATCATAACATTTAGAGACGTACAACTATACACTTCTACATAGCCAAAGACAGGAAATCAGCATATTATTATTATTATTATTATTATTATTATAAAAGGAGGTAAAAAATAACATACAGTGAGGGGTAAAGGGAGGGGGGATTCAGATTTTACGAGGTCCAGTTTAGAATTGCAGCCGTCCGTAGGTGCCCTTTGAGAGCAAGTTTTGAAGGAGTCAAGGGATTCACATGAATCACACGAATCTTGTGGACCAGACCCATTGCAAGATGCTGTACTCTGTTGACTGTCCTAAGCCATTCTAGCCTGTCAAAGAGGGCAGGGGTGAGGTGGGTTCGGGGAGTGAGGCCAAGTATAGCAGCCTGACCAGTTTGTTTTGGGAAGTCTGGAGCCTTGTTTTAAGGGCCTGTGAGGTGCTGTGGTACCAGGAGGTGCATGCATAGTCAAAGAAACCTTGTACGAGGGCTCCTGTTAGGGTGTTCAATGAGTAGAAACCTTGTACGAGGGCTCCTGTTAGGGTCTTCAAGGTGTAGAAACCTTGTAGGCCTACGAGGGCTCCTGTTAGGGTCTTCAAGGTGTAGAAACCTTGTATGAGTGCTCCTGTTAGGGTCTTCAAGGCGTCTCATTTTGTATGTGCGTGGCAAACAGGATGTTGACAAAATGTCACCACTAGCATTTCAGAGATGTCTGATTATTGGAGAAGTACTGCTTAGGGAGCGGCCATACCAACACACACACACACACACACACACACACACACACACACACACACACACACACACACACACACACACACACACACACACACACACACACACACACACACACACACACCCACTAACATCACATAGATGTTCTGCTATGTGCAGAATGTTGTCAGGTGATCAGTGATGTCACACCATTAGGCCACTCCCATTTCCACCTGGACAAAAATAAATGCAATACTTCACCATTTTGCTTCCTTTGTTGCACGCACGCACGCACGCACGCACACACACACACACACACACACACACACACACACACACACACACACACACACACACACACAGACACACAGACACACACACACACACACACACACACACACACACACACACACACACACACACACACACACACACACACACACACACACAAGTGTAGAGCAAAGGCCTGCCTGTCTGTCTGCCTGCCTGTCTGCCTGCCTGCCTGCCTGCCTGCCTGTCTGTCTGCCTGCCTGCCTGCCTGCCTGCCTGGATATGGAATGAACAAATGACATGGAAGCTCCTGTCAATTACTTCCATGAGAGGTGGTGGAGTTAGTTGCTTTTATACACATGTGGAAGTGTCCTTGAATGAATGAATGAATGAATGAATGAATGAATGAATGAACCATTGTATAGCACTTTGCGCACTTGGAAATGCAGATCAATTAATTAATAAAGCATAGTTAAACTCAACGGACACGTTTGGGAGATCGGTTTGTACTGAGCACATGTTAGAACTTCCACCGGGCAACCAGTAGTGCCATTAGCATAGGACTTTAGGCACTACAGCTTCTGCTAATAGGCTAGTACAATTAGTATTAGTAGCAGTTAGTAGCCTAATTAATAGGACTTTAGGCACTACAGCTTCTGCTAATAGGCTAGTACAATTAGTATTAGTAGCAGTTAGTAGCCTAATTAATAGGACTTTAGGCACTACAGCTTCTGCTAATAGGCTAGTAAAATTAATATTAGTAGCAGTTAGTAGCCTAATTAATAGGACTTTAGGCACTACAGCTTCTGCTAATAGGCTAGTAAAATTAGTATTAGTAGCAGTTAGTAGCCTAATTAATAGGACTTTAGGCACTACAGCTTCTGCTAATAGGCTAGTACAATTAGTATTAGTAGCAGTTAATAGCCTAACCCCCATAAGAGAGGAGTTTTACGGCTCTAGCAGTGATTCAGGGACCCCCCATAAGAGAGGAGTTTTACGGCTCTAGCAGTGATTCAGGGACCCCCATAAGAGAGGAGTTTTATGGCTCTAGCAGTGATTCAGGGACCCCCCATAAGAGAGGAGTTTTATGGCTCTAGCAGTGATTCAGACCCCCCATAAGAGAGGAGTTTTATGGCTCTAGCAGTGATTCAGGGACCCCCATAAGAGAGGAGTTTTATGGCTCTAGCAGTGATTCAGGGACCCCCCATAAGAGAGGAGTTTTACGGCTCTAGCAGTGATTCAGGGACCCCCCATAAGAGAGGAGTTTTATGGCTCTAGCAGTGATTCAGGGACCCCCATAAGAGAGGAGTTTTATGGCTCTAGCAGTGATTCAGGGACCCCCCATAAGAGAGGAGTTTTACGGCTCTAGCAGTGATTCAGGGACCCCCATAAGAGAGGAGTTTTATGGCTCTAGCAGTGATTCAGGGACCCCCATAAGAGAGGAGTTTTATGGCTCTAGCAGTGATTCAGGGACCCCCATAAGAGAGGAGTTTTATGGCTCTAGCAGTGATTCAGGGACCCCCCATAAGAGAGGAGTTTTACGGCTCTAGCAGTGATTCAGGGACCCCCATAAGAGAGGAGTTTTACGGCTCTAGCAGTGATTCAGGGACCCCCATAAGAGAGGAGTTTTATGGCTCTAGCAGTGATTCAGGGACCCCCCATAAGAGAGGAGTTTTACGGCTCTAGCAGTGATTCAGGGACCCCCATAAGATAGGAGTTTTACGGCTCTAGCAGTGATTCAGGGACCCCCCATAAGAGAGGAGTTTTATGGCTCTAGCAGTGATTCAGGGACCCCCCATAAGAGAGGAGTTTTATGGCTCTAGCAGTGATTCAGGGACCCCCATAAGAGAGGAGTTTTACGGCTCTAGCAGTGATTCAGGGACCCCCATAAGAGAGGAGTTTTACGGCTCTAGCAGTGATTCAGGGACCCCCCATAAGAGAGGAGTTTTACGGCTCTAGCAGTGACTCAGGGACCCCCATAAGAGAGGAGTTTTACGGCTCTAGCAGTGATTCAGGGACCCCCCATAAGAGAGGAGTTTTACGGCTCTAGCAGTGATTCAGGGACCCCCATAAGAGAGGAGTTTTATGGCTCTAGCAGTGATTCAGGGACCCCCATAAGAGAGGAGTTTTATGGCTCTAGCAGTGATTCAGGGACCCCCCATAAGAGAGGAGTTTTACGGCTCTAGCAGTGATTCAGGGACCCCCATAAGAGAAGAGTTTTATGGCTCTAGCAGTGATTCAGGGACCCCCCATAAGAGAGGAGTTTTATGGCTCTAGCAGTGATTCAGGGACCCCCCATAAGAGAGGAGTTTTACGGCTCTAGCAGTGATTCAGGGACCCCCATAAGAGAGGAGTTTTACGGCTCTAGCAGTGATTCAGGGACCCCCCATAGGAGAGGAGTTTTACGGCTCTAGCAGTGATTCAGGGACCCCCCATAAGAGAGGAGTTTTATGGCTCTAGCAGTGATTCAGGGACCCCCATAAGAGAAGAGTTTTATGGCTCTAGCAGTGATTCAGGGACCCCCCATAAGAGAGGAGTTTTATGGTATAGCAGTGATTCAGGGTCCCCCATAAGAGAAGAGTTTTATGGCTCTAGCAGTGATTCAGGGACCCCCCATAAGAGAGGAGTTTTATGGCTCTAGCAGTGATTCAGGGACCCCCATAAGAGAAGAGTTTTATGGCTCTAGCAGTGATTCAGGGACCCCCATAAGAGAGGAGCTGGAAGTACCCTCACTAAAAACGCCGGGACAACGCTCCACACGTCCCAAACTCTTCTCCCTTCTGGCTCCAAAACTGTGGAATGCACTTCCCATTGCAGTCAGAACTGCAGCATCACTCCCAATCTTCCGCCGTAGCCTGAAAACCCACCTTTTCAGACTCCATCATGGCCCATAGCACTTACCCTAAACCCTTAGATAGCATTTCTGTTGGATTATATAGCATTTGATACAGACTTATAGCATGTTATGTAGACAGCACTGTAATTGTATTGTATGTAGTCATAGCACGCCATAGTACACATGTATAGCATAGTAGTAAAGATGTATAGTTTATATGTATAGTGTATGTATAGTTTCACTATATAGATATTCCACTGTTACTTTCTTAGCTTACGCATGTTTCATGATAAATACTTTTATGTGATGTATTCCCATGCTTTTGTTTTTGCTCAAATGTAAGTCGCTCTGGATTAAGAGCGTCTGCTTAATGCCTAAATTGTAAATTGTAAATTGAGTTTTATGGCTCTAGCAGTGATTCAGGGACCCCCATAAGAGAGGAGTTTTATGGCTCTAGCAGTGATTCAGGGACCCCCATAGGAGAGGAGTTTTATGGCTCTAGCAGTGATTCAGGGACCCCCATAAGAGAGGAGTTTTACGGCTCTAGCAGTGATTCAGGGACCCCCATAAGAGAGGAGTTTTATGGCTTTAGCAGTGACTCAGGGACCCCCATAAGAGAGGAGTTTTACGGCTCTAGCAGTGATTCAGGGACCCCCATAAGAGAGGAGTTTTATGGCTCTAGCAGTGATTCAGGGACCCCCCATAAGAGAGGAGTTTTATGGCTCTAGCAGTGATTCAGGGACCCCCATAAGAGAGGAGTTTTACGGCTCTAGCAGTGATTCAGGGACCCCCCATAAGAGAGGAGTTTTATGGCTCTAGCAGTGATTCAGGGACCCCCATAAGAGAGGAGTTTTACGGCTCTAGCAGTGATTCAGGGACCCCCATAAGAGAGGAGTTTTATGGCTCTAGCAGTGATTCAGGGACCCCCATAAGAGAGGAGTTTTATGGCTTTAGCAGTGACTCAGGGACCCCCATAAGAGAGGAGTTTTACGGCTCTAGCAGTGATTCAGGGACCCCCCATAAGAGAGGAGTTTTATGGCTTTAGCAGTGACACAGGGACCCCCATAAGAGAGGAGTTTTACGGCTCTAGCAGTGATTCAGGGACCCCCATAAGAGAGGAGTTTTATGGCTTTAGCAGTGACTCAGGGACCCCCATAAGAGAGGAGTTTTATGGCTCTAGCAGTGATTCAGGGACCCCCCATAAGAGAGGAGTTTTATGGCTCTAGCAGTGATTCAGGGACCCCCCATAAGAGAGGAGTTTTATGGCTCTAGCAGTGATTCAGGGACCCCCCATAAGATAGGAGTTTTATGGCTCTAGCAGTGATTCAGGGACACCCATAAAAGAAGAGTTTTATGGCTCTAGCAGTGATTCAGGGACCCCCATAAGAGAGGAGTTTTATGGCTCTAGCAGTGATTCAGGGACCCCCCATAAGAGAGGAGTTTTATGGCTCTAGCAGTGATTCAGGGACCCCCCATAAGAGAGGAGTTTTATGGCTCTAGCAGTGATTCAGGGACCCCCCATAAGATAGGAGTTTTATGGCTCTAGCAGTGATTCAGGGACCCCCATAAGAGAAGAGTTTTATGGCTCTAGCAGTGATTCAGGGACCCCCATAAGAGAGGAGTTTTATGGCTCTAGCAGTGATTCAGGGACCCCCCATAAGAGAGGAGTTTTACGGCTCTAGCAGTGATTCAGGGACCCCCATAAGAGAGGAGTTTTACGGCTCTAGCAGTGATTCAGGGACCCCCATAAGAGAGGAGTTTTATGGCTCTAGCAGTGATTCAGGGACCCCCCATAAGAGAGGAGTTTTACGGCTCTAGCAGTGATTCAGGGACCCCCATAAGAGAGGAGTTTTACGGCTCTAGCAGTGATTCAGGGACCCCCCATAAGAGAGGAGTTTTATGGCTCTAGCAGTGATTCAGGGACCCCCCATAAGAGAGGAGTTTTATGGCTCTAGCAGTGATTCAGGGACCCCCATAAGAGAGGAGTTTTACGGCTCTAGCAGTGATTCAGGGACCCCCATAAGAGAGGAGTTTTACGGCTCTAGCAGTGATTCAGGGACCCCCCATAAGAGAGGAGTTTTACGGCTCTAGCAGTGACTCAGGGACCCCCATAAGAGAGGAGTTTTACGGCTCTAGCAGTGATTCAGGGACCCCCCATAAGAGAGGAGTTTTATGGCTCTAGCTGTGATTCAGGGACCCCCATAAGAGAGGAGTTTTATGGCTCTAGCAGTGATTCAGGGACCCCCCATAAGAGAGGAGTTTTACGGCTCTAGCAGTGATTCAGGGACCCCCATAAGAGAAGAGTTTTATGGCTCTAGCAGTGATTCAGGGACCCCCCATAAGAGAGGAGTTTTATGGCTCTAGCAGTGATTCAGGGACCCCCCATAAGAGAGGAGTTTTACGGCTCTAGCAGTGATTCAGGGACCCCCATAAGAGAGGAGTTTTACGGCTCTAGCAGTGATTCAGGGACCCCCCATAGGAGAGGAGTTTTACGGCTCTAGCAGTGATTCAGGGACCCCCCATAAGAGAGGAGTTTTATGGCTCTAGCAGTGATTCAGGGACCCCCATAAGAGAAGAGTTTTATGGCTCTAGCAGTGATTCAGGGACCCCCCATAAGAGAGGAGTTTTATGGTATAGCAGTGATTCAGGGTCCCCCATAAGAGAAGAGTTTTATGGCTCTAGCAGTGATTCAGGGACCCCCCATAAGAGAGGAGTTTTATGGCTCTAGCAGTGATTCAGGGACCCCCATAAGAGAAGAGTTTTATGGCTCTAGCAGTGATTCAGGGACCCCCATAAGAGAGGAGCTGGAAGTACCCTCACTAAAAACGCCGGGACAACGCTCCACACGTCCCAAACTCTTCTCCCTTCTGGCTCCAAAACTGTGGAATGCACTTCCCATTGCAGTCAGAACTGCAGCATCACTCCCAATCTTCCGCCGTAGCCTGAAAACCCACCTTTTCAGACTCCATCATGGCCCATAGCACTTACCCTAAACCCTTAGATAGCATTTCTGTTGGATTATATAGCATTTGATACAGACTTATAGCATGTTATGTAGACAGCACTGTAATTGTATTGTATGTAGTCATAGCACGCCATAGTACACATGTATAGCATAGTAGTAAAGATGTATAGTTTATATGTATAGTGTATGTATAGTTTCACTATATAGATATTCCACTGTTACTTTCTTAGCTTACGCATGTTTCATGATAAATACTTTTATGTGATGTATTCCCATGCTTTTGTTTTTGCTCAAATGTAAGTCGCTCTGGATTAAGAGCGTCTGCTAAATGCCTAAATTGTAAATTGTAAATTGAGTTTTATGGCTCTAGCAGTGATTCAGGGACCCCCATAAGAGAGGAGTTTTATGGCTCTTGCAGTGATTCAGGGACCCCCATAAGAGAAGAGTTTTATGGCTCTAGCAGTGATTCAGGGACCCCCCATAAGAGAGGAGTTTTACGGCTCTAGCAGTGATTCAGGGACCCTCATAAGAGAGGAGTTTTATGGCTCTAGCAGTGATTCAGGGACCCCCATAGGAGAGGAGTTTTATGGCTCTAGCAGTGATTCAGGGACCCCCATAAGAGAGGAGTTTTACGGCTCTAGCAGTGATTCAGGGACCCCCATAAGAGAGGAGTTTTATGGCTTTAGCAGTGACTCAGGGACCCCCATAAGAGAGGAGTTTTACGGCTCTAGCAGTGATTCAGGGACCCCCATAAGAGAGGAGTTTTATGGCTCTAGCAGTGATTCAGGGACCCCCATAAGAGAGGAGTTTTACGGCTCTAGCAGTGATTCAGGGACCCCCCATAAGAGAGTAGTTTTACGGCTCTAGCAGTGACTCAGGGACCCCCATAAGAGAGGAGTTTTATGGCTCTAGCAGTGATTCAGGGACCCCCCATAAGAGAGGAGTTTTATGGCTCTAGCAGTGACTCAGGGACCCCCATAAGAGAGGAGTTTTACGGCTCCAGCAGTGATTCAGGGACCCCCATAAGAGAGGAGTTTTACGGCTCTAGCAGTGATTCAGGGACCCCCATAAGAGAGGAGTTTTATGGCTTTAGCATTGACTCAGGGACCCCCCATAAGAGAGGAGTTTTATGGCTCTAGCAGTGATTCAGGGACCCCCATAAGAGAGGAGTTTTACGGCTCTAGCAGTGATTCAGGGACCCCCATAAGAGAGGAGTTTTATGGCTCTAGCAGTGATTCAGGGACCCCCATAAGAGAGGAGTTTTATGGCTCTAGCAGTGATTCAGGGACCCCCATAAGAGAGGAGTTTTACGGCTCTAGCAGTGATTCAGGGACCCCCCATAAGAGAGGAGTTTTATGGCTCTAGCAGTGATTCAGGGACCCCCATAAGAGAGGAGTTTTACGGCTCTAGCAGTGATTCAGGGACCCCCCATAAGAGAGGAGTTTTACGGCTCTAGCAGTGATTCAGGGACCCCCATAAGAGAGGAGTTTTACGGCTCTAGCAGTGATTCAGGGACCCCCATAAGAGAGGAGTTTTACGGCTCTAGCAGTGATTCAGGGACCCCCATAAGAGAGGAGTTTTACGGCTCTAGCAGTGATTCAGGGACCCCCATAAGAGAGGAGTTTTATGGCTTTAGCAGTGACTCAGGGACCCCCATAAGAGAGGAGTTTTACGGCTCTAGCAGTGATTCAGGGACCCCCATAAGAGAGGAGTTTTATGGCTCTAGCAGTGATTCAGGGACCCCCCATAAGAGAGGAGGTTTATGGCTCTAGCAGTGATTCAGGGACCCCCATAAGAGAAGAGTTTTACGGCTCTAGCAGTGATTCAGGGACCCCCATAAGAGAGGAGTTTTATGGCTCTAGCAGTGATTCAGGGACCCCCCATAAGAGAGGAGTTTTACGGCTCTAGCAGTGATTCAGGGACCCCCATAAGAGAAGAGTTTTACGGCTCTAGCAGTGATTCAGGGACCCCCATAAGAGGAGTTTTACGGCTCTAGCAGTGATTCAGGGACCCCCATAAGAGAGGAGTTTTATGGCTCTAGCAGTGATTCAGGGACCCCCATAAGAGAGGAGTTTTGTGGCTCTAGCAGTGATTCAGGGACCCCCCATAAGAGAGGAGTTTTATGGCTCTAGCAGTGATTCAGGGACCCCCATAAGAGAGGAGTTTTATGGCTCTAGCAGTGATTCAGGGACCCCCCATAAGAGAGGAGTTTTACGGCTCTAGCAGTGATTCAGGGACCCCCCATAAGAGAGGAGTTTTACGGCTCTAGCAGTGATTCAGGGACCCCCATAAGAGAGGAGTTTTACGGCTCTAGCAGTGATTCAGGGACCCCCCATAAGAGAGGAGTTTTATGGCTCTAGCAGTGATTCAGGGACCCCCATAAGAGAGGAGTTTTACGGCTCTAGCAGTGATTCAGGGACCCCCATAAGAGAGGAGTTTTGTGGCTCTAGCAGTGATTCAGGGACCCCCCATAAGAGAGGAGTTTTATGGCTCTAGCAGTGATTCAGGGACCCCCATAAGAGAGGAGTTTTATGGCTCTAGCAGTGATTCAGGGACCCCCCATAAGAGAGGAGTTTTACGGCTCTAGCAGTGATTCAGGGACCCCCCATAAGAGAGGAGTTTTATGGCTCTAGCAGTGATTCAGGGACCCCCCATAAGAGAGGAGTTTTATGGCTCTAGCAGTGATTCAGGGACCCCCATAGGAGAGGAGTTTTACGGCTCTAGCAGTGATTCAGGGACCCCCATAAGAGAGGAGTTTTACGGCTCTAGCAGTGATTCAGGGACCCCCATAAGAGAGGAGTTTTACGGCTCTAGCAGTGATTCAGGGACCCCCCATAAGAGAGGAGTTTTACGGCTCTAGCAGTGATTCAGGGACCCCCCATAAGAGAGGAGTTTTATGGCTCTAGCAGTGATTCAGGGACCCCCATAAGAGAGGAGTTTTATGGCTCTAGCAGTGATTCAGGGACCCCCATAAGAGAGGAGTTTTATGGCTCTAGCAGTGATTCTCAACCTGTTTAATTTCAACGACCCCCTCCCCCAGTTGGACATGCATTAATCTACGGAACCCCCATTTAATGGCATTTCTTTATATCGTAAAATCAATGTTAATTTAACTCAGAGAGTGTACAAATAGAACCAAATGGACCTGTCGGGGTCCAGAAGTGGAGCATTTTCTCCATCCACCAGCTGTCTAAAAACCGGTTTTTCGGCTGCCGACAGCGCAAAACGGGTTTCTGCTCTGGTGTGACAGTACCCTGTGTGTGTGCTTGTTGGGGGAGGCGTAAAATGTGTGTGTGTCAATGTTATAATAGTTAACTAAAACTAACTAAAAAACTAGAATTAAAAAAACATTTCAGTTAACTGAAACTAATAAAAAATAAAAATAAATTAAAAAACGATAACTAAACTGAAACTGTATTGTGTGTCTTGATGAATTGAACAATGTGGACCCTGTTGTAAACAAGTGTAATGCTTAATTGGGTCGTCCACTCACAGTTAACAGTCTCTGTATTGAGTTTGTGCTTAAAATGTACTGTAAATTCTACAAACTGTTAATACATATTTCAATCAATCAATCAAATGTCCTCAAAACTAACTGAAATTATAGACAAAATACCCTTAGTTTTAGTTTTATCAATATTTATATTTATGTGGATATTTATAATATAATCCTTTAAAATTCATTCCATTAATTTCCTCATTTCGCCAACAAGTTTAACGTACGAAAAAAAACCTAAAACTAAACTATAACTAAACTAAAACTAAGCATTGGTACGTTAAACCTAAACCATAACTAAACTAAAACTAAGCATTGGTACGTTAAACCTAAACCATAACTAAACTAAAACTAAGCATTGGTAGGTTAAACCTAAACCATAACTAAACTAAAACTAAGCATTGGTACGTTAAACCTAAACCATAACTAAACTAAAACTAAGCATTGGTACGTTAAACCTAAACCATAACTAAACTAAAACTAAGCATTGGTACGTTAAACCTAAACCATAACTAAACTAAAACTAAGCATTGGTACGTTAAACCTAAACCATAACTAAACTAAAACTAAGCATTGGTAGGTTAAACCTAAACCATAACTAAACTAAAACTAAGCATTGGTATGTTAAACCTAAACCATAACTACACTAAAACTAAGCATTGGTACGTTAAACCTAAACCATAACTACACTAAAACTAAGCATTGGTATGTTAAACCTAAACCATAACTACACTAAAACTAAGCATTGGTATGTTAAACCTAAACCATAACTACCGTAAACTAAAACTAAGCATTGGTATGTTAAACCTAAACCATAACTAAACTAAAACTAAGCATTGGTACGTTAAACCTAAACCATAACTAAACTAAAACTAAGCATTGGTATGTTAAACCTAAACCATAACTACACTAAAACTAAGCATTGGTATGTTAAACCTAAACCATAACTAAACTAAAACTAAGCATTGGTATGTTAAACCTAAACCATAACTAAACTAAAACTAAGCATTGGTACGTTAAACCTAAACCATAACTACCGTAAACTAAAACTAAGCATTGGTACGTTAAACCTAAACCATAACTACCGTAAACTAAAACTAAACATTGGTACGTTAAACCTAAACCATAACTAAACTAAAACTAAGCATTGGTACGTTAAACCTAAACCATAACTAAACTAAAACTAAGCATTTTCACCTAAATAAAAACTAACTAAAACTAACAAACCCGCTCTAAAACTAAACTAACATAAAAATATGTCAAAACTAACTAAAACTAAACTATAATGAGAAAACCAAAACTATTATAACCTTAGTGTGTGTGTGTGTGTGTGTGTGTGTGTGTGTGTGTGTGTGTGTGTGTGTGTGTGTGTGTGTGTGTGTGTGCTTGTTGGGTGGGGGCGTGTGCATACTCAGTTTCTACCTTAATAGTTACCATAATAGTAATGGTGTTTGGTTTGGTCCAACTGTTTCCTATATTCAGTGTTTGGTTTTGGTCCAACTGTTTCCTATATTCAGTGTTTGGTTTTGGTCCAACTGTTTCCTATATTCAGTGTTTGGTTTGGTCCAACTGTTTCCTATATTCAGTGTTTGGTTTTGGTCCAACTGTTTCCTATATTCAGTGTTTGGTTTGGTCCAACTGTTTCCTATATTCAGTGTTTGGTTTTGGTCCAACTGTTTCCTATATTCAGTGTTTGGTTTTGGTCCAACTGTTTCCTATATTCAGTGTTTGGTTTTGGTCCAACTGTTTCCTATATTCAGTGTTTGGTTTTGGTCCAACTGTTTCCTATATTCAGTGTTTGGTTTTGGTCCAACTGTTTCCTATATATTTGGTTTTTAACCTTTAAACACATCTTACCTACTACTTATTTAAAAAAATGCTGCTATTTGTCCCAGAATTACTGCAAAAGGTGATGCTATTCGTTTCAAAAAGCTCAACCCTCGTGTGTGTGTGTGTGTGTGTGTGCGCGCGCGCCTCCTCCAACTGAAAATACTTCTCCCACTTTTCTATTTGGACTCTTGCCTTGTCAATGTAAGCGTGTGTTTCCTTGTCAATGTAAGCGTGTGTTTCCTCGTCAATGTAAGCGTGTGTTTCCTTGTCAATGTAAGCGTGTGTTTCCTTGTCAATGTAAGCGTGTGTTTTCTCGTGCCAACAAAGATACTTTGAATGGAATTTAATGGAACTTGGATTGTGGCTCTTAATGGAAGAATATGGAATTAATGCAATAAGGAGGATTCATATTTAAACTTGGTGTTTTAAGGATTTCTTTTTAGTCCTGATCTTTTGAAGAAAATGTCACAAACATTTGATATTTTACTCGTCTTAAATATAAACATAGCCTGATGAAGGCCGTATAGGCTGACATGTTGCTGGTTCAACTATTCAAATATTTCACTGCATTTGAAGACAGTGTTTCTTCTATTAAAGGTATATTCAGTGATTTCACTTAATTCCAATATCACCATTTTGTTGTGATAATCTTCCCTACTATAGAGTGTGCTGACCATATAAGGAGTTCCTCCCTGTCCCCAGTTAACCCCTGGGGTCAAAAAACCATAGGTTTTGTTTTTGGCTGGGTGGCCCGGCCTTCATCCAATCAGGATAGAGCCTTCTGCCAATCGAGTGGTGGCGGGCCTTTTTAGGCATTTAGTAGACGCTCTTAATCCAGAGCGGTTTACATTAAGCACACACTGTAGAGCGTGCATGTGCACATCTTGTTACCGGGGCAGACCGGGTTTTTTTTCCAAGGCACCCAAATCACTGAATGCTCCTTCTGACCTGAGATCAGATTCATACGAGGTTTCCACTGGACACACACTGGTCTGATTAACCCATTCTGACCTGAGATCAGATTCTAAAAATGTCAGTCGTTCTTTGATTTTTCAAAAATAGCAGACCTACAAGCTCGTAGGCTATGAGCTTGTAGATCTGCTGTTTTTCAATAGCTAAAGCACGACATGATGCTGACACCAAAATGGGTTCCCGTTCAGAATGGGTTAAAGATGGAGTGCTGTGTTTTATTTCCCATCAGGTAGGCCTACTATGATTAAACTAGGAGGAAGATTTCTTTCAAAAAAGTGTGCAGAAAGTGTTAAAATCATGTTTTTCTTTGGCCACACCCACCAGTTCATTAAGTATGCCTGGTTTTCACTTAGCATCACCCACCTGAACCTAAGCTCCGCCCACAGCTGTTGTTGTATGATAATGTGGGAGGGGTTAGGGTTAAAATTGTGTTATTTCAATTGGGCCTTTTGACTCAAAGGTTTTTCAGCTTTCAGGAAGAAACCAAAAATACACAGAATACATATTTACAATATTATAACCACACCTGGGGGTCTATTAGAGTAATGTTAACTCCATACTAAACACCTGGGGGTCTGTTAGAGTAATGTTAACTCCATACTAAACACCTGGGGGTCTATTAGAGTAATGTTAACTCCATACAGAACACCTGGGGGTCTATTAGAGTAATGTTAACTCCATACAGAACACCTGGGGGTCTATTAGAGTAATGTTAACTCCATACTAAACACCTGGGGGTCTATTAGAGTAATGTTAACTCCATACTAAACACCTGGGGGTCTATTAGAGTAATGTTAACTCCATACTAAACACCTGGGGGTCTATTAGAGTAATGTTAACTCCATACTAAACACCTGGGGGTCTATTAGAGTAATGTTAACTCCATACTAAACACCTGGGGGTCTGTTAGAGTAATGTTAACTCCATACTAAACACCTGGGGGTCTATTAGAGTAATGTTAACTCCATACTAAACACCTGGGGGTCTATTAGAGTAATGTTAACTCCATACTAAACACCTGGGGGTCTATTAGAGTAATGTTAACTCCATACTAAACACCTGGGGGTCTATTAGAGTAATGTTAACTCCATAGACACATGCAAAACAGAAAGTACAAAAATCACTGAACTCCATCTTTAAACTATTTCACTGCATTTGACGACAGTGTGCAGCTGTTTCTTCTTGTTCATGACGTTGGCCACTTGGTTGTCCTTGTTGTTGTTTTTGTTTTAGTCTAGTTTTAGTCGATTAAACATCATCAGATTTCTGTCGACTAAATCTGCAGTTGATTTTGTCAAGACAAATGCTTTTTTTATGGGCCTTGATTGATTGATTGAAGTATTAATCAACAGTTTGCAGAATTACAGTATACATTTCAAGCACAACTCAATACAAAAACTTGTTTACAATATGGTCCACCATGTTCAATTCATCATAACATTTAGAGACGTACAACTATACACTTCTACATAGCCAAAGACAGGAAATCATCATAATATTATTATTATTATTATAAAAGGAGGTAAAAAATAACATACAGTGAGGGGAAAAGGGGGGTGGGGGGGATTCAGATTTTACAGGGGCCAGTTTAGAATTGCAGCCGTCCGTAGGTGCCCTTTGAGAGCAAGTTTTGAAGGAGTCAAGGGATTTGCATGTCTTAATGACTGTTGGTGTTGGTAGGACGTTCTACATTTTGGTGGCATAGGAGCGAAATTAATTTAGTCCCTTGTTTGTGCCGAATCTGGGTTGCACATGGTTTGTTGAACTCTGGTGTGGGTGTGGATTTCGTTGACATTAAGGAAGTATCTAGACAGGTACATGCAGGTATCTTGGTGGTGTTTCGAATCTTGTGGACCAGACCCATTGCAAGATGCTGTACTCTGTTGACTGTCCTAAGCCATTCTAGCCTGTCAAAGTGGGCAGGGGTGAGGTGGGTTCGGGGAGTGAGGCCAAGTATAGCAGCCTGACCAGTTTGTTTTGGGAGGTCTGGAGCCTTGTTTTAAGGGCCTGTGAGGTGCTGTGGTACCAAGAGGTGCAAGCATAGTCAAAGAAACCTTGTACGAGGGCTCCTGTTAGGGTCTTCAAGGTGTAGAAACCTTGTACGAGGGCTCCTGTTAGGGTCTTCAAGGTGTAGAAACCTTGTACGAGGGCTCCTGTTAGGGTCTTCAAGGCGTCTCATTTTGTATGTGCGTGGCAAACAGAATGTTGACAAAATGTCACCACTAGCATTTCAGAGATGTCTGATTATTGGAGAAGTACTGCTTAGGGAGCGGCCATACCAACACACACACACACACACACACACACACACACACACACACACACACACACACACACACACACACACACACACACACACACACACACACACACACACACACACACACACTAACATCACATAGATGTTCTGCTATGTGCAGAATGTTGTCAGGTGATCAGTGATGTCACACCATTAGGCCACTCCCATTTCCACCTGGACAAAAATAAGTGCAATACTTTGCCTTTGTTGCACGCACGCACGCACTCTCTCACACACACACACACACACACACACACACACACACACACACACACACACACACGTGCAGAGCAAAGGCCTGCCTGTCTGGCTGCCTGCCTGCCGGTTTGAGAGGGGGAGTGGTGGTGGAGTTAGCTGCTTTAGCAGACAGTTTAAGAGGAGGAAAGGTGGTGTTGTCACTTATAGGCACACTGTTACATTAAACCTGTGCACAAAAACTGGCCTAAGGTTTTTTTGGACTGCTCTTTTCTGTCGACAATACGTCTCTTTGGCAAACATAGCAGATCTACAAGCTCACAACAACACGGTTATGAGCTTGTCTGCCAAATGCCTAAGTTGTAGATCAGCATTTTTTGGCTCACAAGTCACAACACGTCTGTCTGTCTGCCTTTATAATGTGGTCCATGTGCACCATCTATTGGACACAGTGTGAAACTACACCACTTGTTTTTGCCTGCTGTAGGCTAGTGTTTCAGCAGTAGAGCGACCACTTGGTTAGCTTTGACACTACTGTTGTTGGCCTCCGAATGGAGAGCCTGCAGTCAGTCGCGGAGAGGAGGATCGGGGCTAAACTGGACTCCATGCGGGCAAATCCCTCCCACCCCTTAAATGAGGTGCTGGACGAGCACCTTCAGCCGTAGGCTCACACTCCCCCTGATGCACACGGAACGCTACAGACTCTCCTTCATGCCAACTGCCATCAGACTTTTTAATGCAAAGTCATAAGAACTGCCCCCCCCCCTCCCAAAATGGCATATGGTCCTTGGTTGTCTGGTCTTGTGTAATATGTCATTTGTGTCTGTTCTGTGTTGCTCTGTCTGTCCAGTAGTTTTTAGCTTTTTAGTTTCTATGCACTTTATGCTGTTGTAACACTTCAATTTCCCCTCGGGGATTAATAAAGTATATCTCATCTCATCTCATCTCATCTCATCTCATCTCATATTTAATGGAAACTACAACTTATAATGTAGTCATTTATCATTTAATGGAAGCTACAATTTATATTGTAGTCATTTATCAGCCGCTCTTAATCCAGAACGATTTACAATAAGAAAGACCAACACATGGTAATTAGAAAATACGTAGAAATAAATAGTCATCTAGGATCAATATAGGTATAAGAACCTAACAGCTGTCTAACAGTAGAATATCAATTAAACTATAAGTATATACACTCTACAATGCTATGTCTAGACCAGTGTTTTTAACAATATATAGAGCTATTTAACACTGTTACTGAACACACACTATATAGCAATGATTACTAATATAGAGCTATTCAATTGTTTTTATTTTATTTATTTGACAGGTACAAAGCTCATTAATCAACATGTCAGTTTTCACATCAATGTAAATGGGCCAGAGTTAGCCGAAGCTACATTTCATCTGTAGTCCCTGGGCAGGCTCTTAAAAAATGAATGATAAAAAGGACAAAGTGTAGTGTGCCTGCACACAACACCATGCGTTGATGCCATGTGTGCATTATGTGCAAGCACCCATCACTACGTCCATACAAAAACACAGTACAATACAGATAAAATAAAGACACACAACACCATGCGTTGATGCCATGTGTGCATTATGTGCAAGCACCCAACACTACGTCCATACAAAAACACAATACAATACAGGAACAGATGGACATGGTACAGGGGACAGAACAACGGCAAGTGAAGTGAGAAATGACACCGGTGATAAATACTAAATAGTGCTGATAGTTAGTTACTCATGATTACAGATTTGAGTTGTTTTTAGCCACCTTTTCAGGTTGAATTTGAAGGTCAGATAGTTGGAGGTCTCTCTTAATTCTGTAGAGAGACTGTTCCAGTGATGGGAGGCTCTAACAGAGACTGTTCCAGTGATGGGAGGCTCTAACAGAGAAGACTGTTTTACCAAACACACTACGTCTGATTGGCACTTCACAGTCCCCTCTGGTAGTCGCCCTTGTTGTTCTGTCACCACTGTCCCTTCGATCTATGAACTGGTTCAGTGGTGGAGGTGCAAGTCCATTTAAGATCTTAAAAATGAGGCAGGCATCGGCAAAGTGTTTAAAGCCGTCAAAATTAAATAAGTTGTACTTTTGAACTATATGGCAATGGTGGTAACGGTTGGGCTTTTGATCCAGTGTTTTTAATGTCTGTTTGTAAAGTGATTCTATGGGTTTTAAAGTTGTCTGGTTTGTCTGTGACCAGGTTGTGAAACGGTAGGTTATGTGTGAAAAAATCATAGCACGCATGAAGAGTTTGGCTGCATCTGTTGTTAGATATGGTCTTATGTAGGCTTACCACTTACCATACGTCCTCTTTTGCCCGGACAAGTCCTCTTTTGGGGGGCTGTCCGGGCAGTCCGGGGGGGTTTTATAAATTCCTTCAAATGTCCAGGGTTTTACACGTATCGCCTGTATATGGGCACGTTCGGAAATGCCGCACCGGAGCGCACTCGCCCATTAGTTTGCATTGCACAGTGCGCTCAGTGCGGTATTTCCGAACGAGCCCTGTGTATCGCTACGCTCACAGACCATTCAGACCAATGTGTATTACAATGCATGTTCAATGGTTCGTAGTGGAAAAACACTGTGAGAGGTGGACTTCCAGCCCGAACCCCGTAATGTGTATTATTCATAACTCTAGTCTGCATGCGCTGCAGTATTGTATAGTACACTCTCAGAGTTACAGACCTGTAAGGGTCCATGATTTGGTTCCATTTGTACACTCAGAGTTACAGACCTGTAAGGGTCCATGATTTGGTTCCATTTGTACACTCTCAGAGTTACAGACCTGTAAGGGTCAATTTGGGTCCATGTGTTACACTCTCAGAGTTACAGACCTGTAAGGGTCCATTTGGGTCCATGTGTTACACTCTCAGAGTTACAGACCTGTAAGGGTCCATTTGGGTCCATGTGTTACACTCTCAGAGTTACAGACCCATAATGGGTCCATTTGGAACCCCCTCAAGGAACCATGAGGGTCCCTGGATCACACCTTTGAGGCTTTGAGAGCCACTGTTATTAAGTACATAACTAATATAGAGCATATTTGATCAAATTTAGGAGCCAAACTTTTTTGACAAATTAATTTAATTCAAACAGAACCGCGCACGCACGACACATGCACATGCACAGCGTGCATGTGAACGTGCACACGCACATGCACTCTTTTTGGTAATTCAGAATATGGTATGCCTAGTCTTATGTGTCTGAAATTGGATAAAGTGAATCTGATTTTATTGGCTACATTTTTAACATGCTTTTTAAATGTCAAGTTTGAGTCTAGTGTAATTCCAAGATATTTAAATGCTGATACTACCTGAATACAACTACCTTCAATTGTCATTTACTGACAAAGGGTTGAAAACCACTGCTGTGCATGAACACAGTTAACCCATTATTTGCTTCTGGGAGGTGGGGTCCCTGAAACAACATATTTTCAGATGGGGGTCGGCGGCCAATTTCATATATTTTTGGGGGTCCTTGACATGAAATATTGAGCTCCACTGATACAGAAACATGAGGTTTTTCAGAAAAAGAATGACATTTAAAAAAAGATTATTTTTTTAGTCTGTTTTGATTGATTTAAATATTTATTAACAGTTTGCAGAATTACAGTACATTTCAAGCACAAACTCAATACAAAGACTGTTAACTGTGAGTGGACGACCCAATTAAGCATTACACTTGTTTACAACAGGGTCCACTTTGTTCAATTCATCAAAACATTTAGAGACGTACAAATAGACACTTCTATATAGTTAAAGAACAGAACAGGAATTCATCATAAAGGAAGTAAAAAGGGAAAAGAAACATATACAGTGAGGGGAAAGGAGTGGGGGGGGATTCAGATTTTAAAGGGACCAGTTTCGAATTGCGGCCGTCCGTAGGTGCCCTTTGAGAGCGGTTTTGAAGGAGTCAAGGGATTCACATGTCTTAATGACTGTTGGTAGGGCGTTCCACATTTTGGTGGCATAGGAGCGAAAATAATTTAGTCCCTTGTTTGTGCCGAATCTGGGTTGTACATGGTTTGTTGCACTCCGTCTGGTGTTGTGGGTGTGGACTTCGTTGACATTAAGGAAGTATCTAGACAGGTACATGGGTATCTTGGTGGTGTATCGAATCTTGTGGACCAGACCCATTGCAAGATGCTGTACTCTGTCGTCGACCCTAAGCCATCCCAGCCTGTCAAAGTGGGCAGGGGTGAGGTGGGTTCGTGGGGTGAGGCCAAGTATAGTAGCCTGACCAGTTTGTTTTGGGAGGTCTGGAGCCTTGTTTTAAGGGCCTTTGAGGTGCTGTGGTACCAAGAGGTGCATGCATAGTCAAAGAAACCTTGTACGAGGGCTCCTTTTAAGGTCTTCAAGGTGTAGAAAACTTGTACGAGGGCTCCTGTTAGGGTCTTCAAGGTGTAGAAACCTTGTACGAGGGCTCCTGTTAGGGTCTTCAATGTGTAGAAACCTTGTACGAGGGCTCCTGTTAGGGTCTTCAAGGTGTATAAACCTTGTACGAGGGCTCCTGTTAGGGTCTTCAAGGTGTAGAAACCTTGTACGAGGGCTCCTGTTAGGGTCTTCAAGGTGTAGAAACCTTGTACGAGGGCTCCTGTCAGGGTCTTCAAGGCGTCTCATTTTGTATGTGCGTGGCAAACAGGATGTTGACAAAATGTCACCACTAGCATTTCAGAGATGTCTGATTATTGGAGAAGTACTGCTTAGGGAGCGGCCATACCAACACACACACACACACACACACACACACACACACACACACACACACACACACACACACACACACTAACATCACATATATGTTCTGCTATGTGCAGAATGTTGTCAGGTGATCAGTGATGTCACACCATTAGGCCACTCCCATTTCCACCTGGACAAAAATACTTCACCATTTTGCTTCCTTTGTTGCAAGCACGCACGCACGCACACACGCACACACACACACACACACACACACACACACACACACACACACACACACACACACACACAAGTGCAGAGCAAAGGCCTGCCTGTCTGTCTGCCTGCCTGCCTGCCTGTTTGCCTGCCTGCCTGTCTGCCTGCCTGCCTGCCTGTCTGTCTGCCTGCCTGCCTGCCTGCCTGCCTGGATATGGAATGAACAAATGACATGGAAGCTCCTGTCAATTACTTCCATGAGAGGTGGTGGAGTTAGTTGCTTTTATACACATGTGGAAGTGTCCTTGAATGAATGAATGAATGAATGAATGAATTAACCATTGTATAGCACTTTGCACACTTGGAAATGCAATTCAATTAATTAATAAAGCATAGTTAAACTCAACGGACACGTTTGGGAGATCGGTTTGTACTGAGCACATGTTAGAACTTCCACCGGGCAACCAGTAGTGCCATTAGCATAGGACTTTAGGCACTACGACTTCTGCTAATAGGCTAGTAAAATTAGTATTAGTCGCAGTTAGTAGCCTAATTAATAGGACTTTAGGCACTACAGCTTCTGCTAATAGGCTAGTAAAATTAGTATTAGTAGCAGTTAGTAGCCTAATTAATAGGACTTTAGGCACTACAACTTCTGCTAATAGGCTAGTCAAATTAGTATTAGTAGCAGTTAGTAGCCTAATTAATAGGCTACAAATTGATGACATCACAGTATAGGGCTTGGTCAATGTCAAGGCCAGCCCAGGAATTTAACCCTGTCCCTGACTGAGCTCAGCTGTAGTTAACCCTGTCCCTGACTGAGCTCAGCTGTAGTTAACCCTGTCCCTGACTGAGCTCAGCTGTAGTTAACCCTGTCCCTGACTGAGCTCAGGTGTAGTTAACCCTGTCCCTGACTGAGCTCAGGTGTAGTTAACCCTGTCCCCGATTGAGCTTGTCCCTGAGGCCCGGTGGGCCCAGGGCCCGGACCCAACAGGCCCGTTGGATAATCCTCCCCTGCGTGCACCCCCTGAAGCCCCCCTCCCCCTGCCCCCCCATGTTTTCAGTATAGACCGATTCCGTAGCGGGTCTCATGGTCACAGCCTACGTATTTCCTGTAGGCGGACTCGACGTAGCTGCGGGGGTAAAACCCTCACCAGGCGCACCTCTTCCACTACAGTGAACGGCAGAGTGACTGATGTTAGTTTGCCTCAAACTTTACTCCTTTACCTGCTTTTTTACTAACACTAACATTACAAAGATGCCCAGAACATCGAGATGAACCTGTGTAGTTTATGGCTGCTCCAACAGTAGTGGCAACATAAAAAATAAATAAAAACGGAATGTCTAATATCCACCGCGCTGGCGGGGACCAGAGCCATTGAATAATGGTTGAGACGAAGCAGTGAAAGATACATAACGCCAGTCTTACCCAATACCAAATATTTCTGTTTTATTAACACAAGGCTGCTGTACTTTATACCTTATACTTTAAATGACAATGTAATTCAGCCAGGGGTGCCGTGGATGAAAAGATTACAGGGGTGATCTGAAGCAAACAAGAGAACCACTGCTTTACTTTATTTCTTCAGACGATTTTTCAATGTTTTGTTAACAATTTCGACATGGCTTTACAATTCCCTCCCGGGGGGGGGGGGGGGGGGGGGGGGGGGGGGGGGCGTTTGACTCTGTGAAAGAAGAAAACTACAAGTGAATACCCGCCCAGTGGATGGGCTGCAGGCTGCATCTGTTCCATTGGCTATTGCCTATCACTGCCGGGTGACACACTTCATTTCTATGCTTGTCGGCAGCTTACATCTGCCGCGGAGGAGAGCGTCAGCTGTAGGCTGGCCGTTGCGCAAGTCGTCGGCGGAAGTGGAGCATTTTCTCCATCCACCAGCTGTCTAAAAACCGGTTTTTCGGCTGCCGACAGCCGCAAAACGGGTTTCTGCTCTGGTGTGACAGTACCCTGTGTGTGTGCTTGTTGGGGGAGGCGTAAAATGTGTGTGTGTCAATGTTATAATAGTTAACTAAAACTAACTAAAAAACTAGAATTAAAAAAACATTTTAGTTAACTGAAACTAATAAAAACTAAAAATTAATAAAAAAACGATAACTAAACTGAAACTGTATTGTGTGTCTTGATGAATTGAACAATGTGGACCCTGTTGTAAACAAGTGTAATGCTTAATTGGGTCGTCCACTCACAGTTAACAGTCTCTGTATTGAGTTTGTGCTTAAAATGTACTGTAAATTCTACAAACTGTTAATAAATATTTCAATCAATCAATCAAATGTCCTCAAAACTAACTAAAACTAACTGAAATTATAGACAAAATACCCTTAGTTTTAGTTTTTATCAATATTTATATTTATATGGATATTTATAATATAATCCTTTTAAATTCATTCCATTAATTTCCTCATTTCTCCAACAAGTTTAACGTACGAAAAAAAACCTAAACCATAACTAAACTAAAACTAAGCATTGGTACGTTAAACCTAAACCATAACTAAACTAAAACTAAGCATTGGTACGTTAAACCTAAACCATAACTAAACTAAAACTAAGCATTGGTACGATAAACCTAAACCATAACTAAACTAAAACTAAGCATTGGTACGTTAAACCTAAACCATAACTAAACTAAAACTAAGCATTGGTACGTTAAACCTAAACCATAACTACACTAAAACTAAGCATTGGTACGTTAAACCTAAACCATAACTAAACTAAAACTAACCATTGGTACGTTAAACCTAAACCATAACTAAACTAAAACTAAGCATTGGTACGTTAAACCTAAACCATAACTAAACTAAAACTAAGCATTGGTACGTTAAACCTAAACCATAACTAAACTAAAACTAAGCATTTTCACCTAAATAAAAACTAACTAAAACTAACAAACCCGCTCTAAAACTAAACTAACATAAAAATATGTCAAAACTAACTAAAACTAAACTATAATGAGAAAACCAAAACTATTATAACCTTAGTGTGTGTGTGTGTGTGTGTGTGTGTGTGTGTGTGTGTGTGTGTGTGTGTGTGTGTGTGTGTGTGTGTGTGTGCTTGTTGGGTGGGGGCGTGTGCATACTCAGTTTCTACCTTAATAGTTACCATAATAGTAATGGTGTTTGGTTTGGTCCAACTGTTTCCTATATTCAGTGTTTGGTTTGGTCCAACTGTTTCCTATATTCAGTGTTTGGTTTGGTCCAACTGTTTCCTATATTCAGTGTTTGGTTTGGTCCAACTGTTTCCTATATTCAGTGTTTGGTTTTGGTCCAACTGTTTCCTATATTCAGTGTTTGGTTTGGTCCAACTGTTTCCTATATTCAGTGTTTGGTTTGGTCCAACTGTTTCCTATATTCAGTGTTTGGTTTTGGTCCAACTGTTTCCTATATTCAGTGTTTGGTTTGGTCCAACTGTTTCCTATATTCAGTGTTTGGTTTGGTCCAACTGTTTCCTATATTCAGTGTTTGGTTTGGTCCAACTGTTTCCTATATTCAGTGTTTGGTTTTGGTCCAACTGTTTCCTATATTCAGTGTTTGGTTTGGTCCAACTGTTTCCTATATTCAGTGTTTGGTTTGGTCCAACTGTTTCCTATATTCAGTGTTTGGTTTTGGTCCAACTGTTTCCTATATTCAGTGTTTGGTTTGGTCCAACTGTTTCCTATATTCAGTGTTTGGTTTTGGTCCAACTGTTTCCTATATTCAGTGTTTGGTTTGGTCCAACTGTTTCCTATATTCAGTGTTTGGTTTTGGTCCAACTGTTTCCTATATTCAGTGTTTGGTTTTGGTCCAACTGTTTCCTATATATTTGGTTTTTAACCTTTAAACACATCTTACCTACTACTTATTTTAAAAAATGCTGCTATTTGTCCCAGAATTACTGCAAAAGGTGATGCTATTCGTTTCAAAAAGCTCACCCCTCGTGTGTGTGTGTGTGTGTGCGCACGCGCCTCCTCCAACTGAAAATACTTCTCCCACTTTTCTATTTGGACTCTTGCCTTGTCAATGTAAGCGTGTGTTTCCTTGTCAATGTAAGCGTGTGTTTCCTTGTCAATGTAAGCGTGTGTTTCCTTGTCAATGTAAGCGTGTGTTTCCTCGTCAATGTAAGCGTGTGTTTCCTTGTCAATGTAAGCGTGTGTTTCCTCGTCAATGTAAGCGTGTGTTTCCTTGTCAATGTAAGCGTGTGTTTCCTCGTCAATGTAAGCGTGTGTTTCCTTGTCAATGTAAGCGTGTGTTTCCTTGTCAATGTAAGCGTGTGTTTCCTTGTCAATGTAAGCGTGTGTTTCCTCGTCAATGTAAGCGTGTGTTTCCTTGTCAATGTAAGCGTGTGTTTCCTCGTCAATGTAAGCGTGTGTTTCCTTGTCAATGTAAGCGTGTGTTTTCTCGTGCCAACAAAGATACTTTGAATGGAATTTAATGGAACTTGGATTGTGGCTCTTAATGGAAAAATATGGAATTATTGCAATAAGAGGAGGATTCATATTTAAACTTGGTGTTTTAAGGATTTATTTTTAGTCCTGATCTTTTGAAGAAAATGTCACAAACATTTGATATTTTACTCGTCTTAAATATAAACATAGCCTGATGAAGGCCTTATAGGCTGACATGTTGCTGGTTCAACTATTCAAATATTTCACTGCATTTGAAGACAGTGTTTCTTCTATTAAAGGTATATTCAGTGATTTCACTTAATTCAAATATCACCTCTTTTTTGTTCTGTTGTGATAATCCCTACTATAGAGTGTGCTGACCATATAAGGAGTTCCTCCCTGTCCCCTGTTAACCCCTGGGGTCAACAAACCATAGGTTTTGTTTAGATGTTCTGCTATGTCCAGAATGTTGTCAGGTGATCAGTGATGTCACACCATTAGGCCACTCCCATTTCCACCTGGACAAAAATAAATGCAATACTTCACCATTTTGCTTCCTTTGTTGCAAGCACGCACACACACACACACACACACACACACACACACACACACACACACACACACACACACACACACACACACACACACACACACACACACACACACACACACACACACACACACACACACGAGAGCAAAGGCCTGCCTGCCTGTCTGCCTGCCTGACTGCCCGTCTGCCTGTCTGTCTGCCTGTCTGTCTGCCTACCTGTCTGCCTGCCTGTCTGCCTGCCTGACTGCCCGTCTGCCTGTCTGTCGGTCTGTCTGTCTGTCTGCCTGCCTGTCTGACTGCCTGTCTGCCTGCCTGACTGCCCGTCTGCCTGTCTGCCTGTCTGTCTGCCTACCTGTCTGCCTGCCTGCCTGCCTGCCTGTCTGTCTGTCTGTCTGCCTGCCTGCCTGTCTGCCTGCCTGGATATGGAATGAACAAATGACATGGAAGCTCCTGTCAATTACTTCCATGAGAGGTGGTGGAGTTAGTTGCTTTATAGCAGACAGTTTGAGACCCAACAGGCCCGTTGGATAATCCTCCGCTGCGTGCACCCCCTGAAGCCCCCCTCCCCCCCCACACAACTCTCACACTGTTACATTAAACCTGTGCACAAAAACTGGCCTAAGGTTTTTTTGGACTGCTCTTTTCTGTCGACAATACGTCTCTTTGGCAAACATAGCAGATCTACAAGCTCTCAACAACACGGTTATGAGCTTGTCTGCCAAATGCCTAAGTTGTAGATCAGCATTTTTTGGCTCACAACACGTCTGTCTGTCTGCCTTAATAATGTGGTCCATGTGCACCATCTACTGGACACAGTGTGAAACTACACCACTTGTTTTTGTCTGCTGTAGTGTTTCAGCAGTAGAGCGACCACTTGGTTAGCTTTGACACTATTTCATGGAAACTACAACTTATAATGTAGTCATTTATCATTTAATGGAAACTACAACTTATAATGTAGTCATTTATCATTTAATGGAAGCTACAATTTATATTGTAGTCATTTATCAGCCGCTATTAATCCAGAACGATTTACAGTAAGCAAGACCAACACATGGTAATTAGAAAATACGTAGAAATAGTCATCTAGGATCAATATAGGTATAAGAACCTAACAGCTGTCTAAGAGTAGAATATCAATTAAACTATAGGCCTAAGTATAGAGCTATTTAACACTGTTACTGAACACACACTATATAGCAATGATTACTAATATAGAACTTTTCAATTTTTTTTATTTTATTTATTTGACAGGTACAAAGCTCATTAATCAACATGTCAGTTTTCACATCAATGTAAATGGGCCAGAGTTAGCCGAAGCTACATTTCATCTGTAGTCCCTGGGCAGGCTCTTACAAAATGAATGATAAAAAGGACAAAGTGTAGTGTGCCTGCACACAACACCATGCGTTGATGCCATGTGTGCATAATGTGCAAGCACCCAACACTACGTCCATACAAAAACACAATACAATACAGATAAAAGAAAGACACACAACACCATGCGTTGATGCCATGTGTGCATAATGTGCAAGCACCCAACACTACGTCCATAGAAAAACACAATACAATACAGGAACAGATGGACATGGTACAGGGGACAGAACAACCGCAAGTGAAGTGAGAAATGACACCGGTGAGAAATACTAAATAGTGCTGATAGTTAGTTACTCATGATTACAGATTTGAGTTGTTTTTAGCCACCTTTTCAGGTTGAATTTGAAGGTCGGATAGTTGGAGGTCTCTCTTAATTCTGTAGGGAGACTGTCCCAGTGATGGGAGGCTCTAACAGAGACTGTCCCAGTGATGGGAGGCTCTAACAGAGACTGTTCCAGTGATGGGAGGCTCTAACAGAGACTGTTCCAGTGATGGGAGGCTCTGACAGAGACTGTTCCAGTGATGGGAGGCTCTAACAGAGACTGTTCCAGTGATGGGAGGCTCTAACAGAGACTGTTCCAGTGATGGGAGGCTCTAACAGAGACTGTTCCAGTGATGGGAGGCTCTAACAGAGACTGTTCCAGTGATGGGAGGCTCTAACAGAGACTGTTCCAGTGATGGGAGGCTCTATAACAGAGACTGTTCCAGTGATGGGAGGCTCTAACAGAGACTGTTCCAGTGATGGGAGGCTCTAACAGAGAAGACTGTTTTACCAAACACACTACGTCTGATTGGCACTTCACAGTCCCCTCTGGTAGTTGCCCTTGTTGTTCTGTCACCACTGTCCCTTCGATCTATGAACTGTTTCAGTGGTGGAGGTGCAAGTCCATTTAAGATCTTAAAAATGAGGCAGGCATCTGCAAAGTGTTTAAAGCCGTCAAAATTAAATAAGTTGTACTTTTGAACTATGTGGAAATGGTGGTAACGGTTGGGCTTTTGGTCAAGTGTTTTTAATGTCTGTTTGTAAAGTGATTCTATGGGTTTTAAAGTTGTCTGATTTGTCTGTGACCAGGTTGTGAAACGGTAGGTTATGTGTGAAAAAATCATAGCATGCATGAAGAGTTTGGCTGCATCGGTTGTTAGATATGGTCTGTAAATCCCTGGAACATGTGACGCGTTTAAACCTAAACACCATGTGTGTAATAATAAAATGCCAAATGTTTATTAATGGTCATAAAATACAGTAGCACTCAAACACCTCACGAGAACACCTAGTGTTCAAATTCTAAACACCTATAATATGACTGACTTTGATTGTAAAAACTAAACACGTTTATGTGTTTAAAAAGTGTTACAGGCGATTAAACATGTTCTTCTGTTTATAATCTAAACACTGTGACACATTTAAAAAGTGTTACAAATATGTGTTTAAAACTGTTTATAACCTAAACGCTTGGGTTTAGTGTGTACATAAGACCATATCTAACAACCGAGGCTTACCACTTATCATACGTCCTCTTTTGCCCGGACAAGTCCTCTTTTGGGGGGCTGTCCGGGCAGTCCGGGGGGGTTTTATAAATTCCTTCAAATGTCCGGGGTTTTACACGTATCGCCTGTATATGGGCACGTTCGGAAATACCGCACCGGAGCGCACTCGCCCATTAGTTTGCATTGCACAGTGCGCTCAGTGCGGTATTTCCGAACGAGCCCTGTGTATCGCTACGCTCACAGACCATTCAGACCAATGTGTATTACAATGCATGTTCAACGGTTCGTAGTGGAAAAACACTGTGAGAGGTGGACTTCCAGCCCGAACCCCGTAATGTGTATTATTCATGACTCTAGTCTGCATGCGCTGCGCGCTGACAGCACTTGTCCCGACCGCAGGCTGCAGACAGACTGTTGTTCTCTCTGTGAGGAAAGCTTGAAATGCCAAAGAACTATCTCATCATCATTGACATGCAGAAAAAGTAGGCTACTGTTTTCTTAGCTTTGTGACTGACCAATGAGTTTTATGTCCTGCAAGCCCATGTCATGTCAACAACACAGACAAGCTCATGTCATGTCAACAACACAGACAAGGCAGCTGTGCGCGAGGTGAGTCCTGCAAATTAAATTGACCCAATATTATTTTGTACAACCTAGCAAAGCATAAGATAATGGTTTGGAGAATAGGCTGGTCTCTCTTTTTACAAGAGATAAGCCATTGCCTACAGGTTATTAAACTTTTTAATTTCAAGGACCCCCATAACTCTGAGAGTAAAACCCATAAAAAGAGTCCCATTTTATTCCATTTGTACAGTATCAGAGTTAAAAGTTATAAAAGGGTCCATTTGGTTCCATTTGTATAGTACACTCTCAGAGTTACAGACCTGTAAGGGTCCATGATTTGGTTCCATGTGTACACTCTCAGAGTTACAGACCTGTAAGGGTCCATGATTTGGTTCCATGTGTACACTCTCAGAGTTACAGACCTGTAAGGGTCCATGATTTTGTTCCATTTGTACACTCTCAGAGTTACAGACCTGTAAGGGTCCATTTGGGTCCATGTGTTACACTCTCAGAGTTACAGACCTATAATGGGTCCATTTGGGTCCATGTGTTACACTCTCAGAGTTACAGACCTATAATGGGTCCATTTGGGTCCATGTGTTACACTCTCAGAGTTACAGACCTGTAAGGGTCCATTTGGGTCCATGTGTTACACTCTCAGAGTTACAGACCCATAAGGGTCCATTTGGAACCCCCTCAAGGAACCATGAGGGTCCCTGGATCACACCTTTTAGAGCCACTGCTTTAAATAAACACATAACTAATATAGAGCATATTTGATCAAATTTAGGAGCCAAACTTTTTAGACAAATTAATTTAATTCAAACAGAACCGTGCACGCACGACACATGCACGACGTGCATGTGAACGTGCACACGCACATGCACTCTTTTTGGTAATTCAGAATATGGTATGCCTAGTCTTATGTGTCTGAAATTGGATAAAGTGAATTTGATTTTATTGGCTACATTTTTAACATGCTTTTTAAATGTCAAGTTTGAGTCTAGTGTAATTCCAAGATATTTAAATGCTGATAATACCTGAATACTACTACCTTCAATTGTCATTTACTGACAAAGGGTTGAAAACCACTGCTGTGCATGAACACAGTTAACCCATTCTGGGCCGGAACCCCTTTTGCTGTTTTAAACATTATGTTATAATTTAGCTATTGAAAAATAGCAGACCTACAAGCTCATACTGTAGCTTGTAGGTCTGCTATTTTTGAAACATCATGAACATGTGGGGCAAAGCTTTGAATATATACTCTTTCAGAGCGAACGTTTTAACTCAAATCTTTGCTTCTGGGAGGAGGGGTCCCTGAAACAACTCATTTTCAGATGGGGGTCGGCGGCCCCAATTTCATATATTTTTGGGGGTCCTTGACATGAAATATTGAGAACCACTGATACAGAAACATGAGGTTTTTCAGAAAAAGAATGACATTTAAAAAAAGTTTTTTCTCTTTTTTAGTCTGTTTTGATTGATTGAAATATTTATTAACAGTTTGCAGAATTACAGTACATTTAAATATTTATTTACAGTTTGCAGAATTACAGTACATTTAAATATTTATTAACAGTTTGCAGAATTACAGTACATTTCAAGCACAAACTCAATACAAAGACTGTTAACTGTGAGTGGACGACCCAATTAAGCATTACACTTGTTTACAACAGGGTCCACTTTGTTCAATTCATCAAAACATTTAGAGACGTACAAATAGACACTTCTATGTAGCTAAAGAACAGAACAGGAATTCATCATAAAGGAAGTCAAAAGGGAAAAGAAACATATACAGTGAGGGGAAAGGAGTGGGGGGGGATTCAGATTTTAAAGGGACCAGTTTCGAATTGCGGCCGTCCGTAGGTGCCCTTTGAGAGTGGTTTTGAAGGAGTCAAGGGATTCACATGTCTTAATGACTGTTGGTAGGGCGTTCCACATTTTGGTGGCATAGGAGCGAAAATAATTTAGTCCCTTGTTTGTGCCGAATCTGGCTTGTACATGGTTTGTTGGTGTGGACTTCGTTGACATTAAGTAAGTATCTAGACCGGTACATGGGTATCTTGGTGGTGTATCGAATCTTGTGGACCAGACCCATTGCAAGATGCTGTACTCTGTCGTCGACCCTAAGCCATCCCAGCCTGTCAAAGTGGGCAGGGGTGAGGTGGGTTCGGGGGGTGAGGCCAAGTATAGTAGCCTGACCAGTTTGTTTTGGGAGGTCTAACCCCCCTGTACAAAAAAGGGAGTAAATTAGAACGCGGCAACTACCGCCCTATTTCTATTCTAAGCTCCATCTCGAAAGTGATGGAAAAAATAGTCTATGAACAGGTTGAAAAGTATCTTGCCACTAATAAATTGATGTACGAGTTCCAATATGGTTTCAGAACATCCCACTCCACTGACACATGCCTCCTCTATTTGAGCGACCACATCAAACACGAGGTGGATGCTGGAAAATACTGCGGCATGGTCATGCTGGACCTCCAAAAGCTTTTGACACCGTGAACCACTCCATACTGGTTAACAAGCTTAAAGCTATTGGTTTTGATAGCACATCAGTGAGCTGGATGCAATCCTACCTGGAGGGGAGAGAACAGATGGTGGAGGTGAACGGAACACTGTCCCGTCCCCCCCCCCCTCTCAGTGAGCTGTGGCGTTCCACAATGAAGCATACTAGGGCCTTTACTGTTCCTAATATATGTAAACGACATGACATCAGCCTGTGACTGCAACTTGTTCCTGTTCGCAGACGACTCAGCACTGCTGGTCTCGGACAGGAACAAACTGCAGGTTGAAAAGACCCTCAGCTCTGAACTCGGTAGAATCTGCACCTGGCTCGCTGATAACAAACTATCCTTACACCTGGGAAAAACTGAATCCATTCTCTTCGGATCAAATAGTAATCTCAGCAAGGCAGATGGCTTCTTGGTTAGAGTGGGTGACAATATTATCACACGAAAAGATGAAATTACCTACCTAGGTTCCATCCTGGAGGCCAATCTTTCCGGTGATAATCGGGGTCTGTTTTGATTGATTGAAATATTTATTAACAGTTTGCAGAATTACAGTACATTTAAATATTTATTTACAGTTTGCAGAATTACAGTACATTTAAATATTTATTAACAGTTTGCAGAATTACAGTACATTTCAAGCACAAACTCAATACAAAGACTGTTAACTGTGAGTGGACGACCCAATTAAGCATTACACTTGTTTACAACAGGGTCCACTTTGTTCAATTCATCAACACATTTAGAGACGTACAAATAGACACTTCTATGTAGCTAAAGAACAGAACAGGAATTCATCATAAAGGAAGTCAAAAGGGAAAAGAAACATATACAGTGAGGGGAAAGGAGTGGGGGGGGATTCAGATTTTAAAGGGACCAGTTTCGAATTGCGGCCGTCCGTAGGTGCCCTTTGAGAGCGGTTTTGAAGGAGTCAAGGGATTCACATGTCTTAATGACTGTTGGTAGGGCGTTCCACATTTTGGTGGCATAGGAGCGAAAATAATTTAGTCCCTTGTTTGTGCCGAATCTGGCTTGTACATGGTTTGTTGGTGTGGACTTCGTTGACATTAAGGAAGTATCTAGACCGGTACATGGGTATCTTGGTGGTGTATCGAATCTTGTGGACCAGACCCATTGCAAGATGCTGTACTCTGTCGTCGACCCTAAGCCATCCCAGCCTGTCAAAGTGGGCAGGGGTGAGGTGGGTTCGGGGGGTGAGGCCAAGTATAGTAGCCTGACCAGTTTGTTTTGGGAGGTCTGGAGCCTTGTTTTAAGGGCCTTTGAGGTGCTGTGGTACCAAGAGGTGCATGCATAGTCAAAGAAACCTTGTACTGTTAAGGTCTTCAAGGTGTTTTTGTTGACCAGTTGAAGAGATCCTGTAAAGGAATCTTGTTCTTTGATTTACTTTTTTGATTACGTTGGTGGCCATTTTATCACCGGAAAGATTGGCCTCCAGGATGGAACCTAGGTAGGTAATTTCATCTTTTCGTGTGATAATATTGTCACCCAATCTAACCAAGAAGCCATCTGCCTTGCTGAGATTACTATTTGATCCGAAGAGAATGGATTCAGTTTTTCCCAGGTGTAAGGATAGTTTGTTATCAGCGAGCCAGGTGCAGATTCTACCGAGTTCAGAGCTGAGGGTCTTTTCAACCTGCAGTTTGTTCCTGTCCGAGACCAGCAGTGCTGAGTCGTCTGCGAACAGGAACAAGTTGCAGTCACAGGCTGATGTCATGTCGTTTACATATATTAGGAACAGTAAAGGCCCTAGTATGCTTCATTGTGGAACGCCACAGCTCACTGAGAGGGGGGGGGGGGGGGGGGGGACAGTGTTCCGTTCACCTCCACCATCTGTTCTCTCCCCTCCAGGTAGGATTGCATCCAGCTCACTGATGTGCTATCAAAACCAATAGCTTTAAGCTTGTTAACCAGTATGGAGTGGTTCACGGTGTCAAAAGCTTTTGGAGGTCCAGCATGACCATGCCGCAGTATTTTCCAGCATCCACCTCGTGTTTGATGTGGTCGCTCAAATAGAGGAGGCATGTGTCAGTGGAGTGGGATGTTCTGAAACCATATTGGAACTCGTACATCAATTTATTAGTGGCAAGATACTTTTCAACCTGTTCATAGACTATTTTTTCCATCACTTTCGAGATGGAGCTTAGAATAGAAATAGGGCGGTAGTTGCCGCGTTCTAATTTACTCCCTTTTTTGTACAGGGGGGTTACTTTGGCCAGTTTAAAATCTTGGGGGACCTGTCCCTGTTTGATGGAGAGGTTTACTATGTGGGTGATGACTGGAGCTATGGAAATGGCTGAGTCTCTGAGAAATTTGGAGGGAATATTGTCATGGCCAGTGGCCTTGTGGGGTTGGAGGGCACTTAGTTTTTTAAGTACCTCCTCAGTTGTTGCCATTTTAAAATCATCTTTACAAACACCTAGGTTTTTGTAGAAGGCTTGTTTTTGTTTTCCTCTGCTTTATCATTGATAAAGTTACTTTTGGCTGTTTTGGTCAATTACACTGTTTCTTAGCTTGTTACATTGGGTTTTTAGGATGCACAGTTTGGTTTGGAGATCACTGTCGAAGCGCTTGCGCTTGGCTAGCTTGGTCTTGCATTTAAGAAGTTCAGAGCATTTGTTGTCTCTGGCTTTCATTGCAGTCAGTATGTCCGAATTCATCCATGGCTCCGAGCGGGTTTTGACCCTGGTGGTTCTCAGAGGAGCCATGTTGTTTAGTACTGATGTAAATTTGGTTTTAAAGCCAAGATATGCTTCTTCGACTAGTGAGCTTCTGAGCTCATCGGACCAATCCAGACTCTCCAGTTCGGGGTCGACCCATAATTCCGACGGCCCATTTTTCAGACGGTCAATAACAATATCAATTATATTAACCAACAAGCCCAGCTCTACAAACAAAAGCTTTATTTGTGTTTAAACACACAAAGCCATTGTGCGTAATGTGCGTAAACCACAAGCGCACACACACACACACACACACACACACACACACACACACATGCACGCACACACACACACACACACACACCACCGTCAGTCCGCAACTGCGTTCCAACAAGCTGAACTATAAAGCTAAATTATATCATTTTATTATGAGATCCCGTTAGCCTACATGCTTTGAGCCGAGGGCCCATCGCAGGCTGAGAGAGAGAGAGAGAGAGAGAGAGAGAGAGAGAGAGAGAGAGAGAGAGAGAGAGGCGCATTGCTGTAGCTACTTGCTGGCTATGTTTAGGACTCATAATCAATCAGAATTATTTTAATGATCATCTACTGTAGGTCTAGGCCTATGTTGGTATATACCATTAGGAGAGATAACAGGCCAAACGTTGAATTGTGTAGAACTTCTTGAGAATTAAGCAGGGCAGATGTGTGACAATAACTTAACTCTCGAGAGTGTCAAATTAAACCATTTGGTTTCATTTTACACCCACAAGAGTTAAAGATAAGGGCCCATTTGGTTCATCCTTTAGCTGCATGGGGACCACCTGGAACCCCCTCAAGGCCAGTGGTCCCCCTGGTTGAAAACCACTGATTTACACTAACTCTGTATGGGCTTTAGAACCAGCAGGCATGCAGCTTTACATTATATTATGAGAGCTGTATATTTGTAACGTGACATAGACACGCGGTACGTCGGCCGTTATCTGGGTTCTTTCAACCCAGAGTCCATCGCTTTGATGTCACTTTCATTTCATTCATTCATTCATTCTTTGATACCACGGCAAATGGAGAACACTTCTACTCTCTGTCTCTCTCTCTACGGCTCTTCATATGGCAACATGAAAACCATACATAGACGCGTCCCAATTGAAACCGTTCTTAATAAGAACAAGGAGAACAATAAGAAAGTATAATTCCCGGACGGCCTCACGGCTTCACAGCTGTGGGTCTTCTAAAGGATATATGCTGGATCACAGGAAGAAATAATGCACCTGTGACTCATATATAAGCTGATCGAAGGAGTAGATTATATGGTTTTATATACACCACCATGCCTATTTCTGTCGTTCATAGTTCTCTATTTCAATCTCTGGGTCCTTGGTGGACTCGTCCAGCTTTGTTTCAGAGAAACGTAGGATGTCACCGTGAAGCAGCAGAAGAAGCAGCAAGGACGACATAAAGATGGGGAGGTGCGGATCACGGGGATGGAGACGTCACAAGGTCTGTTTATTTACTCACCAAACTAACTGAAGTTAGGGTTTAAATACATTGTAGAAATTCACTGTAAGAACGACGAAGACTGCAGCCATTAGTATTGGTGGTGAATTCAGAGAGATCAGTTGTTGATCAAATATTACATTATTGTATCTGAAGTTGTTGTATTTTACCTAAATATTTTGCTGATACATTTGAATGTCAAATACATGTATGAAGATTATGAAATATACATGGCATCTAGAACACACACACACACACACACACACACACACACACACGCTGGGATGGCAGGGCTGGTGCATATGCACTGAGAAGAGCCTCGTCCAGTGACTGGTAGAAGGAATCCTTGACCTCACTCTGGGATGGCAGGGCTGCTGCACTGAGAAGTGTGGCAAAGCGGTGCTTAACCAGCGGGATACGGAGGGTCATTAGTCTCTCACTAATGCCAACAGGTGTTTCAGTGAGTCTTGGTAGTAGTGTGTTTTTCATGGCTGGTCCCACACCATGCAGATGTTGTCCTCCTGACGGGCAACCCCTCCAAAACAACCTATAGCGGAATGGTAACGGAATGGCCCGATAGATGCAGTATCCTTTCCAGGAAATGTTGAGTAGACAATTTTTAGGCCACCTTTTCTAGGCCCTTCCCCACTTGGGGTGAGCAGTGTTGCCCCTAAATAGGGCTGCTCAAGCACACAGGGGTCTGGCCGAAAACAGCTTCCACTCAATCCACGCTGTTAGCGACCAATAACCTGTGTTGCTGACGTGCAGGGTTCTGTTAGCGACCCATAACCTGTGTTGCTGATCTGCAGGGTTCTGTTAGCGACCCATAACCTGTGTTGCTGACAGTAGCAAGCAGAAAGCAGCATGCTACATGCACCATCTACAAACATCTCTATCCTACTATACTACCGCACTAGACACGTCACCCTGTGTGAATTCCGTACTGTTCCCATAGTATGTGCAGTGATTGAATGAACTCCATTCAAGTGACTAGAAATATGATTATTGTGTCTTTCATTGTGAACACGGCTTTAGAGAACAAAGCTGAGATGTTAACATCCTCTCTCCGTTTGCCCCAGGAACCATCCATGGATTTACTTGAGGAACACATCTTGAAGACTCTGAAGGAGCTGAAACCCAGGGAGTTCGAGGACTTCAAGGTTCACTTGCAACACCCTGATATCTTTGAAGGCCTCGTTCCTCTCCCTGATATCTTTGAAGGCCTCGTTCCTCTCCCACCGCTTCCAACCCCAGAGTTTCTAATCCCACAGTGCCTCCTTGAGAAGAACAACAAGAAGGGCATCGCTCATCTGATGGTGCTGAGCTACCCCGGTCATGCTCCTCAGATCATGGCGAATGTTCTGAAGAAGATCCACAGGAATGATCTACTGCACAGGTTACCACACATGGCCAAAGGTAGGTGAACCTACTTCAAAGGGGAGATTGTGGTTAGACAGCAAGGAAATAATCAAATATAATGTTTGCTTTCTGGAAGCATTTGAACTTGAGTACTCACTTGACCTACTAGTACATTCTTCCCTGCTGCAATAACAGTTAATTACCTTGCTAAACCTTAATGCAATCAACTTAACATCAGTTTAATAGCCAGATAATAGTTAATTACTGCCTGGTAACAGCAGGTTTCTTATACAATTCTGTTGTCTTTTGTAACTCAACAGTAGCTGTGACATCAGACCAGCATGAAGCTACAGGCGCTGACCCAACAATGCCAAGTTCAACGTCAACAAGTGGAGGAGTCTCTAAAGCTGAAGGTGAGCTGAAACTATGAATAGATGTCTTCAATAAACTGATTAACCACTTGAACCCCAGCTTCCCTATTCTGAGGAGAACATTATCCACAAATAGCAGATTTACAAGCTCACAACACATTGCAATGTGTCATGTTGTTCTCTAAAGCAATGATTACTGTCACAATGTAGAGCTATTTAACACTGTTACTGAAGACACACTCTATAGCAATGATTACTGTCACAATATAGAGCTATTTAACACTGTTACTGAACACACACTCTATAGCAATGATTACTGTCACAATATAGAGCTATTTAACACTGTTCCTGAACACACACTATATCAATGATTACTGTCACAATATAGAGCTATTTAACACTGTTACTGAACACACACTCTATATCACTGATTACTGTCACAATATAGAGCTATTTAACACTGTTACTGTCACAATATAGAGCTATTTAACACTGTTACTGAACACACAGCTCCGGGGCCACGTCGAAACAAAAAGGATCCCCATAAAGTCGTTGTTACATCCCAGACTGGCACGTCGTCTTCAACAAGTACAGCGCAGAAATGTCGAAACAAAAAGAATCATCAAGAAGTCGTTGATCAGTCCCAGGCTGGAACGTCGTCTTCAACGAGCACAGCTGGGCTCCGCCGAAGCAACAGGGCCAATGTAAAGAATGCCCCAGTGGGCGACAGGGCCGCGGCTAATGTACAGAATGCCCCAGTGGGCGACAGGGCCGCGGCTAATGTACAGAATGCCCCAGTGGGCGACAGGGCTAATGTAAAGAATGCCCCAGTGGGCGACAGGGCCGCGGCTAATGTAAAGAATGCCCCAGTGGGCGACAGGGCTAATGTACAGAATGCCCCAGTGGGCGACAGGGCCGCGGCTAATGTACAGAATGCCCCAGTGGGCGACAGGGCCGCGGCTAAGGTACAGAATGCCCCAGTGGGCGACAGGGCCGCGGCTAAGGTACAGAATGCCCCAGTGGGCGACAGGGCTAATGTAAAGAATGCCCCAGTGGGCGACAGGGCTAAGGTACAGAATGCCCCATTGGGCGACAGGGCCGCGGCTAAGGTACAGAATGCCCCAGTGGGCGACGGGGCTAAGGTACAGAATGCCCCATTGGGCGACGGGGCTAAGGTACAGAATGCCCCATTGGGCGACAGGGCTAAGGTACAGAATGCCCCAGTGGGCGACGGGGCTAAGGTACAGAATGCCCCATTGGGCGACAGGGCCGCGGCTAAGGTACAGAATGCCCCAGTGGGCGACAGGGCTAAGGTACAGAATGCCCCAGTGGGCGACAGGGCTAAGGTAAAGAATGCCCCAGTGGGCGACGAAGACTCTTGCCCGTCCACGGAGGACGAGGACTGGTTGCCGTCGCCGCAAAAGAAAGGATCTATAAATCGCCGTGATAGTGGTAAGACATTTATTTCATTGTAGCCTGCAATGTTCCAGTCTGATTCACTAAAAGTATACTACTACATGTATTTGCTACTGTACTCAAACGCGACGCATTGAATGGGGGGTGGGGGGCTTACACTGTAATCTCCATAATACTACTGTGCTATGCGCCAAATACAGGGGGTCAATTGTGTGTGTGTGTGTGCTGCCTGGTTACACTCACATGCACTATAATTCATAACTCATACTGTAGCTAAATGTGTATGCTGCATTGTGATGATAATGAAATGTATTTTCCACAATTGTCAATTCAGACGAGGAGCAGCTTGATGATGATGTTGAGGGGGAGGAAGAGGAGGACGAGGAGGACGAGGAGGAAGAGTGGGAGACGGATGATGAAGCCTGTATGTCAAGTAAGAAGTGAAACATTTTTATTTGACATTTTCAGAAGCTTGCATTGTATCGTCAATATATTTGCATTATGTGGTTCTATAGTGTGCTGAGACATTCTATGTTTACATGTGTCGTGCTGTGACACATTGAGCTTGTAGATCTGCATAAAATGACTTGTCTTTTAGTTCTAAATATGCATGTCCTGCATTTTCACTGTTCTCACTTCAGACGAGGAGGGGGAGCAAGCACAGAGTGATGGCACTGTACCCTGTGTGTCCGGTGTCACTGTACCCTGTGTGTCCGGTGTCACTGTACCCTGTGTGTCCGGTGTCACTGTACCCTGTGTGTCCGGTGTCACTGTACCCTGTGTGTCCGGTGTCACTGTACCCTGTGTGTCCGGTGTCACTGTACCCTGTGTGTCCGGTGTCACTGTACCCTGTGTGTCCGGTGTCACTGTACCCTGTGTGTCCGGTGTCACTGTACCCTGTGTGTCCGGTGTCACTGTACCCTGTGTGTCCGGTGTCACTGTACCCTGTGTGTCCGGTGTCACTGTACCCTGTGTGTCCGGTGTTGCAGGTAAGAATTTTCATAACAGATAACAGCATTCTATGTGATCATATAGTTTACTGCGACATTACACTGTATGTCTGTGCACATTGTAAACGCTTGTAATACAAATAATCACACCTGTGTGAAGTGAGCACACGCTCACTTCACACTTCACACTTTAACACAACATATAGCACAACATTACCTGTGGGCATTGAAAGATGACCTTGCATCCCATACTAAGCCCATGGCAGAAGCAGCAGTATAAAGCTGTATAACCTGTTAACACTGTTACTGAACACACACTATAGCAATGATTACTGTCACAATATAGAGCTATTTAACACTGTTACTGAACACACTCTATAGCAATGATTACTGTCACAATATAGAGCTATTTAACACTGTTACTGAACACACTCTATAGCAATGATTACTGTCACAATATAGAGCTATTTAACACTGTTACTGAACACACTCTATATCAATGATTACTGCCACAATATAGAGCTATTTAACACTGTTACTGAACACACTCTATAGCAATGATTATACTGTCACAATATAGAGCTATTTAACACTGTTACTGAACACACACTCTATAGCAATGATTAGTGTCACAATATAGAGCTATTTAACACTGTTAAACAGCAGGTTTCTTATACAATTCTGTTGTCTTTTCTAACTTAACAGTAGCTGTGACATCAGACCAGCATGAAGCTACAGGCGCTGACCCAACAATTTCAAGTTCAACGTCAACAAGTGGAGGAATCTCTAAAGCTAAAGGTGAGCTGAAACTACGAATAGTTCACCCCCCCCACTCTCTCAAACGGTGACAGGTGCATACAAATACTTGCTAATATATGCCATTAACACAGAGATGGGAAGTATTAGCATTGTAAAACGTACAGTAGCATGTTTAAATGTGCTTGGCAACAGAGTATCAGCAACAACTCCATTTACATTCCCCTCATCTTCAGAGAAACATTTTGTGGAGCAACACTGGTCAAAGCTCATTCAGAAAGTGACCATGGTCGATCCCATCCTGGATCTGCTCCTTCAGAACGCTGTCATCACCAGAGAGGGCTACAATAATGTCAGGTCTAAGTCCACCACTCAGGAGATGATGAGGGAACTCCTGAACGGACTCCTGAACACCAGAAAAGCCAAAGACCTTTTCTACAAAGGTCTAGAAGAACATCAGAAGCCTCTCCTTGATGAGCTGTAAGTAACTCTCATTTACAATAGTTTGTTTTTGTTTTTAAAGTGAAAGGTGCACATTCTAACGAACATGTGTAACGGAAATTTCTATTTCTATTTCTATTATTGAATCTTTCTATCAAAGAGGTCCACACTCTAATTAATGTTTACCCAGAACTTTCATAGTTAATTATATGTTCACTGTGGTGCTAACATTGTATGAGGTGATCTTTGTTCTTTTTTAAATGTGTATTCTTTATGTGGTTAAAGGACAACTTCACCATTTCCAAACTATCTTTGTTTAATTGCTCCTCACTAATGCTGAAGATAAAATGCTACTATTTATTTCTATTTGTCTTATAGGAGAGCTGTGGACACTTCAGAAACATCAGGTGAGTGCTGTTAAGTTAAATAGATAAATTGTGATCATAATTACATCATTAATTTATTTGTATATCACTTTTCTGAATAGAGTTTTAGGATCTTTTTAAAAACAGCAAACAACACATCAGAAAACTGCATTCAGAACAAGATATACAATTAGAGCTGTAAAGAGGGCACCTCGGTGCCTGGACAGTAAAAGCCTGATCAACCTGGGGATCAAGGCCAGTCTTAGGAGCTGGGATGGAGCTCCATACGCCAGCCCATTATCGTCCACCCCTACTTAGGAACAACCCAAAGAGCAGCCAGGATGGTGTGATGTTTGTTAGTATTACCTATACTGTAACTGTACCATCTGTACACTGTGTTTATAGCCTTCATTTATTTACTACTACTAATACCATCTGTACACTGTGTTTATAGCCTCCATTTACTACTACTAATACCATATTTTAGGGCTACACGATTTTGCCTAAAAAAATAACCGATTATTTTCTCTGAAACCTCAATTTCGATTTCAACAAATGTGAATTTTCCTATTGGAATAAATCCCAAACCTTAAGGATCCCTGGCTAATAAGACAAATATGCCTTAAAACATTATACTTGCCCTCTATGAATACATTTTTTTATTTTAAAACACCAACATTTTATTTATTTCATAAAGAGAGAATCTTTCAATCAATAGGGACTGCTCCCATGGCAGGATGCTGATATGTCCATGTGTGGTCCAGCCCTAGCTCTGGTCCATAGCCTTAAGCAGTAAGGCTATGGACCAGAGCTAGTCCAGCCCTATGGAATGCATATGCTAATAAAACAACTTAATACTCCCTAAGAATAATGAGCATCACAGCTATATTTAAATACTTTTTTATTAGCATGTGCATTCCATACATTCCCTGGGGCTGGACCACACATGGACATACAGTATGTCATATGACATCCTCAACTTGGACAGGAGCAGTAGTGAAAGATTCTTTATTTATGAAAGAAAATATTTATGGTGTTTTTATTTTTTTGATATAGAGGGCAAGTATAGTGTTTTAAGGCATATTTGTCTGGCCAGGGATCCTTTTAAACAAAGAAAGATAAATCCCCTTTGGGATTAAACAAGTGAAAAGGTTTACAATATGTCCAAATTAATTCTTAAAAAAAAACATTTTGGGAAAAATAGCCAATTTAATGTTGCTGTTATGGCTGATAACCGATATTACCGATGTCGATATGATCTCATTCTGTATTGAAAAATTATAATACCTTTGTCCATTCTGAAAAATACATGTAACAGGGTGTCTGCACTGCAGGCTTAGGGAAGTCGGATTTAACTTTAAAACCTTTTATATTTAATATTGTGAGCTTGTAGATCTGTTCAAGCACTTACTTTGGACTTTTGTCTTTTCTGACATCAGACCAGCATGGAGCTACAGCCGCTGACCCACCAATGTCAAGTGCAACGTCTACAGGAGCAGCTGAAGGTGAGCTGACTGTGTGTGTGTGTGTGTGTGTGTGTGTGTGTGTGTGTGTGTGTGTGTGTGTGTGTGTGTGAATACAGAAACAGGGGCAGACATATCTGAATGGTAGAGAGGCATTCTGGGAATCAGAAGCTTTCCAGTTAATTCAGCCAGACTTAGAGTTTAACAACATTGATAAAAAACATGTTAAGCTTAATGTTGAGACCGTTTTAAGAACCTTGACTGGCTGACTGGTTGTCTGGCTGGCTGGCTGGCTAGCTGGCTGAGTCGGCTGACTGACTGACTGGTTGTCTGTCTGGCTGGCTGGCTGACTGACTGGCTGGTTGGCTGACTGGTTGGCTGGCTGGCTGGCTGGCTGGCTGGCTGGCTGACTGACTGACTGACTGACTGACTGACTGACTGATTTAAATGGTAAATGTTATATTGTTTTGTAGAACTTGATCTGGCAGATCTCTTTCTCCTGAAGCTGTTTAAGAATTGCTTTGTTCATTACAGATCTGTTGGTGAAAATAGCAGGCTGTCCCATTACTGGCTACGAACGCACGCTTCAGAAGTTTCAGAACAAGATGAAAAACACATATCTATGTGTAAAATTGGACAATGAGTCCAAGATGAAGTTTGCCGACGTCTGTGTCCCGATCTACAACATAAACAGCAGCTTCACAAGCATGCACAGGTATCATGAGGTCAGACAGATGGAGATGAACAGGGCAGGACTGGACGAACCAATCCAATTCCTCTGGGAATTGTATAATTCTGAAATAAATGAAAGAGTAGTGCTCACTGTTGGTGTCGCAGGAATTGGAAAATCCTTTCTCTTACACAAATTTATTCACGACTGGACCATGGACCGTTCCCCCCGAGACCCCCATCTCGTGTTCCCATTGACGTTCCGCCAGTTAAATCTTCACGAGGGAGAAAGCTTTTCTCTGGCGAAGCTACTTCACGAATGTGTCAAGGAAACCAGAGGGATTACGGAAGATGCACTGAATGACATCTTCAGAATAGTGCAGGAGTCAAACGACTACAAAACATGTCCCTGCAAAGTCATGTTCATGTTTGATGGGCTGGATGAAAACAGGTTTCCGTTGGATTTTGAGAAAGATTCCATCATCACGAATCTTGAGGAATCCCTGCCGGTCGCGGAGCTGATTGTAAACCTGATCAAGGGTGAACTGCTTCCCTCCGCTCGCATCTGGATCACCTCACGGCCTGCAGCAGTGGATCAGATCCCTGATCCACTGGACCTTGTTGACAGGATGACAGAAATAAGAGGGTTCATCACAGATGACCAGAAGAGGGAGTACTTCAAGAAGAGGTTCATGAAGATCTTCAATGATGAGAACAAGGCCAACTCGATGACCAGCTTAATCATCTCACACATCAAGAAATCAAAGATCCTCTCCACTATGTGTGAAATCCCAGTCTTCTGTTGGATCTTTGCTTTTGTTGTACAGCACAGAAACATGGAAGACAAGCTCCCTGAGACCCTGGTTCAGATGTACTGTGAATTCCTGACGGTTCTGACGAAGCAGATGGAGAAGAAGTATGGTAAATCAGATAAGACGACGAAACAGATAAAAGAGGAGCTCATGAAGGCAGAAGGACCGTTCATTCTGAAGCTGGGCGAGTTGGCATTCAACCAAATGATCGAAGATCAGATCCTGTTCTACCAGAAAGACCTGGAAGCCTGTGGTCTTGATGTGAACAAGGCATGTGCACAAGGCATGTGCACATCATTCTTCAGAGTAGATGGTACTTCTTACCACAAAACAGTCTACTGCTTTGTTCACCTGAGCATCCAGGAGTTCCTGGCTGCAGTCTACCTGTTCCACTGTTTCACACAGAAGAACATTGAGGTCCTGAAAACATTCTTGGGAGGAAAAGAAGAAATGACCCTGGATGACTTCCTGAAGAGAGCCATGGGAAAATCCATGAAGAGTGAGAGTGGCCACCTGGACCTCTTTGTCCGCTTCCTTCATGGTCTCTCACTGCAGTCCAACCAGAGTCTGTTAGGAGGTCTGCTGGGTCAGACAAAGAACAGTCCAGAGGAGATCCAGAGAGCCATCAACAACCTGAAGAAGATGAATGTCCGTGACTGCTCTCCTGACAGATGCATCAACATCTTCCAATGTCTGATGGAGATGGACGACCCGTCAGTAAGTCAGGGGATCCAACAGTACCTGGAGTCAGAGAGCAGATCAGGGAAGGAACTCTCTGAGACCCAGTGTTCAGCTCTGGCCTCCATGCTCCTGATGTCAGAGCAGGTTCTGGAGGAGTTGGACCTGGACAAATACAACACAAGCCAGGCGGGGCGACTGAGACTGATCCCAGCTGTGAGGAACTGCACAACAGCCAGGTTAGTAGTCCTGTGAATAACAAAATGACTGAGCACCATTCACTCATATATTACTACTGTATTCATTCATTACAAATACTACATTTAAAATTATTATAACTACTACATTCATTCATTACAAATTAATACAAATAATAAACAGACATGCACGCACGCACACACATGCATACTGTACACACGCATGCATGGACGCACGCACGCACGCACACAGAGGTGGAATCATCACAAATTAACCCATTTCGGACGGGAAACCTTTTTGGTGTTTTAAGCATTATGTTATACATCTTAAGTATTGAAAAATATCAGTTCTATTTCATACCTACTGACCGGCAGAGGGGCGGTGTTTTCAACACCCGGATATGCATCACACGCTCGCGCATTGGTCGAATATTAATACCAACACTGTCACTCGTGACCACCTGTGGGCGTGAGCCATGGATATAGGTGCTCAGTCCACAGGGATCATCCTCTTTCATCTTTTCGCCTCGAAAAGCGCAGGTCGTTAAACACTGAACAGCTACGCTTTGTGTCTCAAAACCAACGCGGTTGGAGCTGCCTTGTGCCCTCCAGAGACGCGTGGTCTGTTTTCTTTGTTTTCCATTGACTGGGGTTTCCCCCGTGCGTTCGGATGTTCGATAAGTTTGTCACTGTGAGGTAAGTTGTAGTGACAGACTGCAGCATTGAGGGTGTCTCTCGCCCCGCCGCTGCTGCTGGCGTGCGTTCTGTAGGAACAACGAAGTGTTTCTGTGAGCAGCTCGCACGTGAGTAACCTATTCTTTGTACTGTTGTTTGACAACGTATGTTTGGAACCAGCGCCGCAGGTTGCGCGCTGTGTTTGTGCTAACGTAGCAACGAGAGTGTTCCTCGCTCCACCGCTATCGTTGTAGCTGGATGGTATACTTATTACTTTCTACTATTGTTTGTCAACGTGTGTTTGACTTTGAAACCGGCGCCGCACGTCTGCGCGCTGTGTTGTGCTAACGTAGCAACGAGAGTTTTCCTCGCTCCACCGCTATCGTTGTAGCTGGATGGTATACTTATTACTTTCTACTATTGTTTGTCAACGTGTGTTTGACTTTGAAACCGGCGCCGCACGTCTGCGCGCTGTGTTTGTGCTAACGTGAGCAACGAGAGTGTACTTCGCTCCACCGCTATCGTTGTAGCTGGATACTATGGGTTACTGTCCCGTTTAAAAGTTACGATCCTGACACGCACAGAGTAACTTGTTCTGCTGCCTGCCAGTGCCACCGTATTTCAGGAAGGGCTGCTACGGTGTGGTTATTTATTTATTTTCTTATTAATTGCCTTATTCTGGCATTAATATATATATAGGCTTTGAGAGTGCCCTACGCTCTGCAGCCTGCCACCGTATTTCAGAAAGGGCTGCTACGGTGTGAATACTTCAGCTAATTAATTAATTAATTAACTCATTCAGTGCCGTTTCGGTGTAGTGTCCATATAGGCATTAAGAGAGTGTTCCTCGCTCCGCTGCCTTGGTAACTACTGTCACGGCGTACCGTCACCTAACACAAGCACTGAGAGTGTGTCTCGCTCCACCGCGTCACCTAGCACAAACGCTGAGAGTGTGTTTCGCTCCACCGCGTCACCTAACACAAACGCTGAGAGTGTGTCTCGCTCCATCGCGTCACCTAGCACAAGCACTGAGAGTGTGTCTCGCTCCACCGCTTGCCATCATGGACAGCATCTCTACTGCATGCTCGGCCTTACTGAGTCTGGAAGATGGCCATGATATGTGCCCGACCTGCCTCGGCATCGCCCATCTAAGACAGGCACTGACAGAGGAGGCCTGTACCAACTGTGCCAGCATGTCCTATGCGGCGAGGATTGCGAGGCTGGCTGCAGTGGAGAATTTCTTTAACGACACAGCTTGCCCAGAAATGCCCACCCTGAGCCCGGTGAGTGATCCCCGTAAACGCAAGGGTGTGGCGGCAATGGCCAAGGGCTCAAAGAAGCCCAAAGTAGCCACTGTGGTTAAAGAAGCCACAGTCACCAGCGTTGACCCCTTGGCTCACAAGGTGGACACGTTGGCCTCTGAGTTTGCACAGATTAAGGCCCTCCTGCTCAATCTGCAGCCTGGTGTTCCTACCACCAATACAATGGCTTCAGTGCCTCGGCACCGGGGTAGAGATGACCACAATGGTCATGCCAGGGAGAACAGAGGGTGGAATGAAGATGCCATTTCCATCGCAGCCTCTGATTCCCTCTTCACTAGTCTTGATGACCTGGAAGAGGACGAGGGGGGGGCATATTCGCCCCACTGCTCAGAGACGAGCTCTCTGGGGCCGGAGAGGGGATGCTGCTCAGATGTCTGGGGACGACGTCTCTTTAACCAAGCAGACCATCCTGGTGGCTTTGTCACGGCTGGGGCTTGACACCTCTGGGAATACAGCCCCAATTCAAAATGCCTTTTTTAAGGGCACTGACCAGCCGCCGTCCTTCAGTGTGCCGCCCTCTGCAGACTTCATAAGGGAACTCCATTCGTCTTGGGGGGACCCGAAGTCCAAGCTCCACATCACACAGGACTCCAGGGCCTTGTTGGCCATGGAGGGTGCGGCCGCATTGGGTTTGGACCACATGCCAACAATTGGTGAGACCGTTGCGTCTCTGGTAGTGTCCCCAGACGAGGCCCTCAGGCCCGATGCTCGTTGTCCACGAGCGCAGTGCAGAGTCACGGACGACTTCCTGACAAAGAGCTACGACACAGCAGCTCGTATGGCGCGTCTCGGCAACTCCCTGTCACATCTTGTCATGGCCCTATCCCAGTCTCTCCAGACGGCGGGGGCTGATGCCCCGACACAGAGCCTGAGCGACATTTCCCTCAGGACCTTTAGCTATATGACCAGGGAACTTGGCAGACTGATGTCCACTCTGACCATGGCCCGTCGCCAGGTATGGCTCGCCCAGGCCCCATTGTCGAGCAGATGCAGAGATTCGCTCCTCAAGCTGCCCGTCGTGCCAGGGGCGGTGTTTGGGCCCCCAGCTCAAGAAGCCCTGGAGCATGGTGTTCAGACAAGGAAGTCCAGGAAGCAGTATGCAGACCTGCGTCAGGGATCTGACAGGTCTGCGTCCCGGGCTGGCAGATACTCGGCTTCTTCCTACCCAGCAGCGGGTGCTAGACGTTCCTCGGGAGGCAGGGATTCCTTCCCTCGGCAGGACCGACCCCAACAGAACCCCCCGCAGGCCTCCTTTCGGGCACCCACAGGCAGGGCGCCTAGGCGTGGGGCCTCTAACAGGCGTTTCTCCGGACCATCTAAGGCCCGGGGGAGTCGGACATGACCCCCCGGACCCAGGCCCCAGCAGGTTCACCCCACAACATCTCAGCCGCTGGGAAGCCTTGACCACAGACCCCTGGGTGCTAGCGACGCTGTCCAGGGGCTACAGGATCCAGTTCAGACGTCGGCCTCCGCCATTCAACGGGGTAAGAATGACCGTGGTCGACGACCCACTGAGGTCTCAAGCCCTCAGTCGGGAAATTACAGAGCTCCTACAAAAGGGAACCATAGAGCGTGTACCCGGTGCAGCTCAACTAAGAGGGTACTACTCCTTTTACTTTCTAGTTCCAAAAAAGGATGGCAGGCTTCGGCCGATCCTCGACCTCAGGCGGTTAAACCAGCACCTGAAGGTGTTTTCTTTTCGGATGCTGCGCACGGTGGACGTTCTCCAGTCTGTGTCAGCGAACGACTGGTTCACAAGCATCGACCTGAAAGATGCTTATTTCCACGTGCCAGTGGCACCACACCACAGACAGTTCCTTCGCTTTGCCTTCATGGGGCAGGCTTACCAATTCCGGGTGCTCCCGTTCGGTCTCTCTCTCTCCCCCCGGGTCTTCACCAGGTGCATGGCAGCGGCACTTGCCCCACTGCAAGCCAGAGGTATGCGGATCCTTCCATAACTGGACGATTGGCTCCTGGCCGCCTCAAGTCGAGAGAGGGTGCTCTGCGACACGTCTGCCCTGCTGGACCATGTGGCACAGCTGGGACTCACGGTGAATTTCACCAAGAGCGCTCTGACTCCTCGTCAGGACGTGGTATTCATTGGCATTGCCATCAACTCTGTCTCAATGAGAGCTTGCCCCTCCCCGCAGCGGGTGGACAGCTTGTCTCCCGTGTCCAAGGGGGTACAAGGTTGACCTATGGCCTGCTACTCCGGTTGCTAGGCATGCTGACGGCGGCATCCACAATCGTGCCCCTGGGACTCCTCTCTTTGCGCCCCCTACAGAGGTGGACCAACGCCTTGGGCCTCGACCCCAAGAGGCACCAGAAGAGGCTGGTGAGTACGTCCAGCCAGTGCCGGCGGTTGCTGGATCCTTGGAAAAAACGGCAAGACCTTTGCCGCGGTGTCGTCTTGGGCTCAATACCCTCCCGCCGGGAGGTTATTGTGACGGATGCATCCCTCTCAGGCTGGGGGGCCGTGTGGGAACACATAACTGTCAGAGGGACCTGGGACCCACGGCGGAGGCAGCAGCACATAAATGTACTCGAGCTCCGGACAGTGTGGCTTGCCCTCAGGCATTTTCTCCCTGCCCTAGAAGGGAAACATGTCCTTGTCCGGACAGACAATACATCGACTGTCTACCATATAAACCATCAGGGAGGCGTCAGATCCGAGCAGTCTCTGCAGGAGGCCCAGAGACTCCTTCGGTGGGCGTTCCCTCGCTTGGCGAGTCTCAGAGCGGTGCATCTCCCAGGGCTGAACAACCAGGCTGCAGACCTGCTTTCACGTGGATGCCCTCCTCCGGGGGAGTGGAGGCTGAATCCCTCAGTGGTTCGGGAGATATGGAAGAGGTTCGGGAAAGCTGGGGTGGACCTGTTCGCCTCGAGCGCGTCGACGCACTGTCCTCAGTGGTTCTCCCAGTTCGAACCATCCAGCCCGTTGGGCCAGGACGCACTGGCCCACCCCTGGCCTCGGTACTGTCTGCTGTACGCGTTCCCTCCACTCCCACTACTCAAGCTCACGCTGCACAGGATCGCCACAGACGGGCACACAGTGCTGCTGGTGGCACCATACTGGCCTGGGAGGGTTTGGTTCCCCATGGTCCAGCAACTTCTAGACGGGACGCCTTGGCCTCTGCCGTCGAGGCAGGATCTCCTCTCGCAGGTAGGGGGCCGCATCTGGCACCCCCGTCCGGACCAACTTCGGCTCCATGTCTGGCCCCTGAAGGGCCGGACCTCCTACTAAACTCCTGTGATCAGGCAGTTATCCACACCATGCTCAATGCTAGGGCGCCCTCCACTAGAGCGCTTTATGCGAACAGATGGAAGCTGTTCTGTGGCTGGTGTGAGGAGCAATGTGTGGACCCAGCCACGTGCTCTGTCCCGGTGCTGCTCCGCTACCTGCAGACGCTGCTGGATAAGAGTCTTCAGCCCAATACAGTGAAAGTGTACCTGGCCGCCATTTCAGCCCGGCATGTGCCAGTCGACGGGCGTACCCTGTGGTCTCACCCATGGGTGGGTAGCTTCCTGAAAGGGGCCGTTAGGTTGCACGTCCCACACGTCACCCGAGTGCCTTCATGGGATTTGCCTATGGTGCTGGAAGCCCTGTGCTCAGCACCTTTCGAACCACTGGAGCGAGCTGACCTCAAGTGGTTATCAGTCAAGACTGCCTTCCTCCTCGCCATCACATCCGCCAAGCGGGTGGGGGAGCTCCATGCCCTGTCAGTAGCTAGCGAGTGTGTTAGGTGGGCTGCGGACGGATCTGGGGTCACACTGTGGCCCAACCCCTCTTTCCTCCCCAAGAGGATCTCAGCCTTTCACGTCAACCAGCCAGTCAGGTTGGCGGCTTTCACCTCGCAGCCGGGAGCGGAGGGGCTATTCCCTGCCGCTGGGTTGTGCCCCATCCGGGCCCTGAGGCAGTACATCGCCAGGACGACAGGCCTTCGGAAGTCAGACGCCCTCTTCCTGTGCTATGGAGGACACAGAAAGGGGTGTGCCGTCTCTAAACAGCGGCTTTCCCACTGGGTGGTGGACGCCGTTTTACAGGCCTACAAGCACCGGGGGCTGCCGGCTCCCCCTGTCAGGTGCCACTCAACTCGGAGTGTCTCCACCTCCTGGGCCGCGTTGAGGGGTGTCCCGCTGGCCGATATCTGTGCCGCAGCGACTTGGGCCTCTCCGTGCACGTTTGCCCGCTTCTACAGGGTGAATGTGACCGCCCCTCACCATGTGGCGACGGCAGTGCTGTCCGCCTCTTCACCATGCAACTGAGGTTCGGTGATTGCAGGTTCCTCGTGACCATGTTGGTATGAGTCATCCAGGTGTTGAAAATACCGCCCCTCTGGCGGTCAGTAGGTATGAAATAGAACGCAAGTTATCTATATAACTATGGTTCTATGAATACCGGATGACCGCCAGAGTTCATTGTCACTCGGAATCCCGACGAAAAGATTTCCTGAGGATGATCCCTGTGGACTGAGCACCTATATCCATGGCTCACGCCCACAGGTGGTCACGAGTGACAGTGTTGGTATTAATATTCGACCAATGCGCGAGCGCGTGATGCATATCCAGGTGTTGAAAACACCGCCCCTCTGGCGGTCATCCGGTATTCATAGAACCATAGTTATATTGATAACTTGCGATCTACAAGCTCGTAGCGCCACACCTAGTGCCGCGATATGTATGTTAGTTAGTATGTAGTCATGTCATACTACATACATACATAACTATTGAAAAAGCCCATCTACAAGCTCATAGCGCGCCGCGCTACAAGCTTGTAGATCTGCTATTTCTTTTAAATCGTGAAAATGTGGTGTAAATCTTTGAATATTCTTTCAGAGCAAACATTTTTAACTCAAATCTTTGCTTCTGGGGGGTCCCTGGAACAACATATTTTCAGATGGGGGTCCGCAGCCAATTACATATAATTCTGGGGGTCCTTGACATGGAATAGTTTGAGAACTAGTGCACTGAACATAGAAACAGGGTGATGATTTAGAACTGTGATGATTTAGAAGCCATTTTCTAAGAATCAGCCTCAGGTCTAAATGTGTTAAAAGACTGCTTGGTCACAACTGCTGGTTCATTCACTGCAGTGTTTAATGTAAACCAGTGGTTCTCAAACCAATGACTTTGTATGAATTAATATGTATTATGTGTAACAGACCTCTATCTGAATGTATTGTGTGCCAGGGACCCCCACACCATCATTGTGTTAATTTATTATTGTCAATTATTTTACTTACTGTAAATATGTTTTTGAAAATAGCTGATCTGCAACATCGCAATGTGACACAATGTGAGCTTGTAGATCTGCAATAGAAGATCTCTCAGTTTACTTCCTTGACAGTGAGTTAACTTGGTCTGACCTGTTTTGATCATCTCTGATTTTACATTTAATCTGTCATTACAGACTTGTTGGTTTTGGCAAAGAACTCGAGAAGGAACACATTGAAGTTGTGGCTTCAGCTCTCAGTTCTAATCCGTCCCATCTGAGACACCTGGACATCAGTTCCAACCACCTGGAGCCAAATATGGACCTGCTCTGTGACGCACTGAGGAGTCCACATTGTAGACTGGAGACTCTACGGTCAGATATTATTGATTCATGTGATTATAGTATTAATATTGAATACGTGTGAATAAGGTTGATATCATAGTAACACACTTTGACGAGAATAATGATAAGGTACAGTCAGGCGCGTAGTGTGGATTAAGTGATTGACTGGGAAAATTAGCATGGGGAGGGGGGTCTTCTAGTGACCCCGTAAGAGAACATTTTAGCATTTTTCATGATTTATCAACATGTTTTAAAACATAGCCGATAATAAAAATAATTGTATTGTCTTTTGCTCCAGCAGATGTCCTTCTTGTGTCTGTGACATCACCAGTTATCAGCTTCACTGTCTTCTATCCAGAACAATGTATTTTATAGCAGGCAATCAAACATGTGGTGTTTTATTTCTCATTTAGACTGATGAACTGCTGGTTGACAGAGAGAAGCTGTGAACTTCTGGCCTCAGCTCTCAGATCTAATCCTCATCTGAGAGAATTAGACTTGACCTTCAACGTCTTGCCGGTGTCTGGACTGGAGAACTTCTCTGGACTGGAAACGCTCAAGTGAGTAGACTTGGTCTGTCTGTCTGTCTGTCTGTCTGTCTGTCTGTGTCCCTTTCATGCCCATACATGGAGTTCCGTGTGAGGCATGCCCAAATATGGAATCCAGGGTAATCTATGACCTCATAGACTAGAGTTTGGAATCATAATTATGATGACATGTATTTTTGAGGGGCTCCTATAGACAGCTTATGTCCCCACAAAATCATTAAATGTCATCGACAATGAAGGAAAAATGTACGTCATCTTGACCCCCAAGTCTCATATTTTCCATCGACAATGAAAGGAGACATTAGGTCAAATGTCCGCCAAGTATGACGTCAATTTGTGAGAACAGGAAACAAGCATTCTGATTGGCCAGTATGAGATGATCCATGATGATGTACGATGATAAGAGCGCCCCTCACTTCACATGGGTGTGATTTTCACAACCATTGTGACCGACTTCCCACTCTGCACATCTGAACATTACTCCCTCAAGTCAACTTTAAATTGATTGATTTAGTTAATATTTACACACAAATCAATAATGCTGGATGTAAGGAATATAATTTTTATTGAAACAATACAATTATATGAAAAGATTATATTGTAGCATACTTCACATGTAAACTGTAATTTGGCATAAAAATGCCTAAGCATTCTGAGAACTCATAAAGCAGATCTACAAGCTCAATTAGCAGATCTACAAGCTCAAACATCAGATCTACAAGCTCAAATAGCAGGTCTAACAGGAGAGGACACAGAAGGTTCCCTCTCAGTCATTTCATAACAGTTTCCATTTGAGTGTCCTCAGTGTATCGTTGTATGACCACAGCCTGCTGGCCAGTACCATGGGAAGAAATCATATTAGAAATGTAAATACAACAGTATTTTAACGTCCTCTGGTCCAATACATTGATGCATTGTTGTTCTACTTCCTACAGAGTGAAACATGGAGGAGAACTCTGGACTAATCCTCAACTCCCTACACAATGTGAGTGTCTGTCTGTCTGTCTGTCTGTCTGTCTGTCTGTCTGTCTGTCTGTCTGTCTGTCTGTCTGTCTGTCTGTCTGTCTGTCTGTCTGTCCGTCCGTCCGCCCGCTATGTGTTGCTACTGGCATGTGCAGTGGTGGAAAGTAACTAAGTACATTTACTCAAGTTCAGAAAACGGAAAAGTACATTTTGTAGAATCTGGTCTCAGGTCTTAATGGGTTAATTGGTTTTCTGCAAAACGTATCAGTGTTGATTTTAACAGCAACGTTTAGATTGTAGTTTAGTCATTTTGAATAAAGCTTAATTGAGTTTTAGTTACATTTTAGTCATCTGAAATGTTTTTGTGTTAGTCTAGTTTTAGTTGACTAAATATCATGAGACAGGTGGTAGTGGGGTGGAGGAGGGTGAGACAGCTTGTAGCGGGGTGGAGGAGGGTGAGACAGGTGGTAGCTGCGTGGAGGAGGGTGAGACAGGTGGTAGCGGGGTGGAGGAGGGTGAGACAGCTTGTAGCGGGGTGGAGGAGGGTGAGACAGGTGGTAGCGGGGTGGAGGAGGGTGAGACAGCTTGTAGTGGGGTGGAGGAGGGTGAGACAGGTGGTAGCGGGGTGGAGGAGGGTGAGACAGGTGGTAGATGGGGTGGAGGAGGGTGAGACAGGTGGTAGCGGGGTGGAGGAGGGTGAGACAGCTTGTAGCGGGGTGGAGGAGGGTGAGACAGCTTGTAGCGGGGTGGAGGAGGGTGAGACAGGTGGTAGCGGGGTGGAGGAGGGTGAGACAGGTGGTAGCGGGGTGGAGGAGGGTGAGACAGGTGGTAGCGGGTTGGAGGAGGGTGAGACAGGTGGTAGCGGGGTGGAGGAGGGTGAGACAGGTGGTAGCAGGGTGGAGGAGGGTGAGACAGGTGGTAGCTGGGTGGAGGAGGGTGAGACAGCTTGTAGCGGGGTGGAGGAGGGTGAGACAGGTGGTAGCGGGGTGGAGGAGGGTGAGACAGCCTGTAGCGGGGTGGAGGAGGGTGAGACAGGTGGTAGCGGGGTGGAGGAGGGTGAGACAGCTTGTAGCGGGGTGGAGGAGGGTGAGACAGCTTGTAGCGGGGTGGAGGAGGGTGAGACAGGTGGTAGCCGGGGTGGAGGAGGGTGAGACAGGTGGTAGCGGGGTGGAGGAGGGTGAGACAGGTGGTAGCGGGGTGGAGGAGGGTGAGACAGGTGGTAGCGGGGTGGAGGAGGGTGAGACAGGTGGTAGCGGGGTGGAGGAGGGTGAGACAGCTTGTAGCGGGGTGGAGGAGGGTGAGACAGGTGGTAGCGGGGTGGAGGAGGGTGAGACAGCTTGCAGCGGGGTGGAGGAGGGTGAGACAGGTGGTAGCGGGGTGGAGGAGGGTGAGACAGGTGGTAGTGGGGTGGAGGAGGGTGAGACAGGTGGTAGCGGGGTGGAGGAGGGTGAGACAGCTTGTAGCGGGGTGGAGGAGGGTGAGACAGGTGGTAGCGGGGTGGAGGAGGGTGAGACAGCTTGTAGCGGGGTGGAGGAGGGTGAGACAGGTGGTAGCGGGGTGGAGGAGGGTGAGACAGGTGGTAGCGGGGTGGAGGAGGGTGAGACAGGTGGTAGCGGGGTGGAGGAGGGTGAGACAGCTTGTAGCGGGGTGGAGGAGGGTGAGACAGGTGGTAGCTGCGTGGAGGAGGGTGAGACAGGTGGTAGCGGGGTGGAGGAGGGTGAGACAAGTGGTAGCGGGGTGGAGGAGGGTGAGACAGGTGGTAGCAGGGGTGGAGGAGGGTGAGACAGGTGATAGCGGGGGTGGAGGAGGGTGAGACAGGTGGTAGCTGTGGTGGAGGAGGGTGAGACAGGTGGTAGCTGTGGTGGAGGAGGGTGAGACAGGGGGTAGCTGTGGTGGAGGAGGGTGAGACAGGGGGTAGCGGGGTGGAGGAGGGTGAGACAGGTGGTAGCTGGGGTGGAGGAGGGTGAGACAGGTGGTAGCCGGGGTGGAGGAGGGTGAGACAGGTGGTAGCTGTGGTGGATGAGGGTGAGACAGGTGGTAGCCGGGGTGGAGGAGGGTGAGACAGGTGGTAGCTGTGGTGGAGGAGAGTGAGACAGGTGGTAGCTGTGGTGGAGGAGGGTGAGACAGGTGGTAGCTGTGGTGGAGGAGGGTGAGACAGGTATAAATACGTTTAATATTTAATGTTTTCTACTGTGTTGTTTTCTCATCAGATTCCCATCGTCTCACTCTGGACCCAAACACAGCAAGCAGAACACTCTGTCTGTCTGACGACAACAGGAAGGTCACAGGGTCAAAGAGGGGGGGGGGGCTTCAGCCATACGCTGACCACCCTGATAGATTTAGTGATGGTGATCGTCAGGTTCTGTGTTCAGAGGGTCTTTCTGGAGGCCGTTACCTGTGGGAGGTAGAGATGAGGGGAGAGGTTGGGATAGGAGGGGCTTACAGAGCAATCAGCAGGAGAGGAGAGGGTGGGCAGCTTGGATTCAATGATCATTCCTGGAGTCTGTTCTGTAGTCGAGGCCTTTACGCTGTCATTCACAATAGTAGGTGGACTCTCCTCCCTGTTCGTCCCTCTGTCTCCAGCAGAGCAGTGGATGAGAGCGGTCAGTCTGTCTACAGAGTAGCAGTGCATCTAGACGGCCCTGCAGGGACTCTGTCCTTCTATGAAGTGTCCTCTGACTCACTGACACACCTTTATACCATCCAGACCAGATTCACTGAAGCTCTCTACCCTGGGTTTAGGCTTCCTTATGAAGACTCCTCAGTGTGTCTTTGTTAGGACAGACAACGTCTCTGATCAGAGAGAGAGAGAGAGAGAGAGAGAGAGAGAGAGAGAGAGAGAGAGAGAGAGAGAGAGAGAGAGAGAGAGAGAGAGAGAGAGAGAGAGAGAGAGAGAGAGAGAGAGAGACATTGTTTATAAGAGAGAGAGAGAGAGACATAGCAGATCGGTGCCGCGCTACGCCTCCACACCTCACCAGGTGTATTGACCCTCTCATAACGACTACGCAGACAGCCACGCAGACAACCACGCAGACAGCCACGCCTCACCAGGTGTATTGACCCTCTCATAACGACCACGCAGACAACCACGCAGACAGCCACGCCTCACCAGGTGTATTGACCCTCTCATAACGACCACGCAGACAGCCACGCAGACAGCCACGCCTCACCAGGTGTATTGACCCTCTCATAACGACCATGCAGACAGCCACGCAGACAGCCACGCCTCACCAGGTGCATTGACCCTCTCATAACACACGTCTCTGCTTCTGGTGGCTGATATTGTCCTTCTAATGAACGTTAGACTGGTTGGAAACACACGTCTCTGCTTCTGGTGACTGATATTGTCCTTCTGATGAACGTTAGACTGGTTGGAAACACACGTCTCTGCTTCTGGTGGCTGATATTGTCCTTCTGATGAACGTTAGACTGGTTGGAAACACACGTCTCTGCTTCTGGTGGCTGATATTGTCCTTCTGATGCGTGAGGAGGCCATGTTTTTATTACTTTTTCCATGTATTTTATTTCATAAAAAAAAAAAAAAAAAGATAAAGAAATTGGATCAGTTGTACTCTGTAATGTCCTTGTTACAATATTGACGTATACAATTGTAAATGTCTAGCGTTCATAATTTACATTAGCGTTCATAAAGTACATTGTAAATGTCTATAGCGTTCATAAGCAGCTACACATGTTATTATTATATTCCTAATGCTCTGGAAGCATTTCTGAAACTATAACATCAAATAAATGCTTATTGATGATAGAAGTGTCCGGATTGATTTCTATGTAGTTTTGGGGTGAGTTTGTCAAGGTGCACTGAGGTGGTGCTGGGGACCCTCAGGGGTCCTTCAGGGGGTTCCGGGGACCCTCAGGGGTCCTTCAGGGGGTCCGGGGACCCCCATGGGTCCTCCAGGGGGTTCCGGGGACCCTCAGGGGTCTCCAGTGTTTCTCTTTTCTGAATGACAGTTTAGTGGTAAGAGTTTAACCCATTCTGAACGGGAACCCATTTTGGTGTTAGCATCATGTTATGCTTTAGCTATTGAAAAATAGAAGATCTACAAGCTCATAGCGCGCCACCGAGTGGCGCGCTACGAGCTTGTAGGTCTGCTATTTTTTGAAAAATCGAAGAACGACTGACATTTTCTTTTAGAATCTGATCTCGGGTCAGAATGGGTTAATCAGACCAGTGTGTGTGTGTCCAGCGGAAACCTCGTATGAATCTGATCTCAGGTCAGAATGGGTTTAAGGGAATTCCCTCTCAACTCATACCTGCTGTCCCAGAAATGGACACCGGGCTCGGCTGTAAAGTCATATATTATCTATCTGGTGAACAAAGACCTGGATCATATCTCCTCTGTGCCTCCTGTACACTAACGTTGGTAACTGTAAGTGTCTTAATGTATAGACCTGGATCATATCTCCTCTGTGTGTCCCTCCTGTACACTAACGTTGGTTTTTCAAAAATCTACAAGCTCTACAAGCTCATAGCGCGCCACTCGGTGGCGCGCTATGAGCTTGTAGATCTGCTATTTTTCAATAGCTAAAGCACGACATGATGCTAACATACTATGTACATACTAGGTACTATGTTTACCCAGGGTAACTGGACTAAGGAAAGGAAAGGTACTATGTTTACCCAGGGTAACTGGACTAAGGAAAGGAAAGGTACTATGTTTACCCAGGGTAACTGGACTAAGGAAAGGAAAGGTACTATGTTTACCCAGGGTAACTGGACTAAGGAAAGGAAAGGTACTATGTTTACGCAGGGTAACTGGACTAAGGAAAGGAAAGGTACTATATTTACCCAGGGTAACTGGACTAAGGAAAGGAAAGGTACCATGTTTACCCAGGGTAACTGGACTAAGGAAAGGAAAGGTACTATGTTTACCCAGGGTAACTGGACTAAGGAAAGGAAAGGTACTATGTTTACCCAGGGTAACTGGACTAAGGAAAGGAAAGGTACTATGTTTACCCAGGGTAACTGGACTAAGGAAAGGAAAGGTACCATGTTTACCCAGGGTAACTGGACTAAGGAAAGGAAAGGTACTATGTTTACCCAGGGTAACTGGACTAAGGAAAGGAAAGGTACTATGTTTACGCAGGGTAACTGGACTAAGGAAAGGAAAGGTACTATATTTACCCAGGGTAACTGGACTAAGGAAAGGAAAGGTACCATGTTTACCCAGGGTAACTGGACTAAGGAAAGGAAAGGTACTATGTTTACCCAGGGTAACTGGACTAAGGAAAGGAAAGGTACTATGTTTACCCAGGGTAACTGGACTAAGGAAAGGAAAGGTACTATGTTTACCCATGCAGGGTAACTGGACTAAGGAAAGGAAAGGTAATATGTTTACCCAGGGTAACTGGACCAAGGAAAGGAAAGGTACTATGTTTACCCAGGGTAACTGTACTAAGGAAAGGAAAGGTACTATGTTTACCCAGGGTAACTGGACTAAGGAAAGGAAAGGTACTATGTTTACCCAGGGTAACTGGACTAAGGAAAGGAAAGGTACTATGTTTACCCTGCAGGGTAACTGGACTAAGGAAAGGAAAGGTACTATGTTTACCCAGGGTAACTGGACTAAGGAAAGGAAAGGTACTATGTTTACCCAGGGTAACTGGACTAAGGAAAGGAAAGGTACTATGTTTACCCTGCAGGGTAACTGGACTAAGGAAAGGAAAGGTAATATGTTTACCCAGGGTAACTGGACTAAGGAAAGGAAAGGTACTATGTTTACCCAGGGTAACTGGACTAAGGAAAGGAAAGGTACTATGTTTACCCAGGGTAACTGGACTAAGGAAAGGAAAGGTACTATGTTTACCCAGGGTAACTGGACTAAGGAAAGGAAAGGTACTATGTTTACCCAGGGTAACTGGACTAAGGAAAGGAAAGGTACTATATTTACCCAGGGTAACTGGACTAAGGAAAGGAAAGGTACTATATTTACCCAGGGTAACTGGACTAAGGAAAGGAAAGGTACTATATTTACCCAGGGTAACTGGACTAAGGAAAGGAAAGGTACTATGTTTACCCAGGGTAACTGGACTAAGGAAAGGAAAGGTAATATGTTTACCCAGGGTAACTGGACTAAGGAAAGGAAAGGTAATATGTTTACCCAGGGTAACTGGACTAAGGAAAGGAAAGGTACTATGTTTACCCAGGGTAACTGGACTAAGGAAAGGAAAGGTACTATGTTTACCCAGGGTAACTGGACTAAGGAAAGGAAAGGTACTATGTTTACCCAGGGTAACTGGACTAAGGAAAGGAAAGGTACCATGTTTACCCAGGGTAACTGGACTAAGGAAAGGAAAGGTACCATGTTTACCCAGGGTAACTGGACTAAGGAAAGGAAAGGTACCATGTTTACCCAGGGTAACTGGACTAAGGAAAGGAAAGGTACTATGTTTACCCAGGGTAACTGGACTAAGGAAAGGAAAGGTACTATGTTTACCCAGGGTAACTGGACTAAGGAAAGGAAAGGTACTATGTTTACCCAGGGTAACTGGACTAAGGAAAGGAAAGGTACTATGTTTACCCAGGGTAACTGGACTAAGGAAAGGAAAGGTACTATGTTTACCCAGGGTAACTGGACTAAGGGAAGGAAAGGTACTATGTTTACCCAGGGTAACTGGACTAAGGAAAGGAAAGGTACTATATTTACCCAGGGTAACTGGACTAAGGAAAGGAAAGGTACCATGTTTACCCAGGGTAACTGGACTAAGGAAAGGAAAGGTACCATGTTTACCCAGGGTAACTGGACTAAGGAAAGGAAAGGTACTATGTTTACCCAGGGTAACTGGACTAAGGAAAGGAAAGGTACTATGTTTACCCAGGGTAACTGGACTAAGGAAAGGAAAGGTACTATGTTTACCCAGGGTAACTGGACTAAGGAAAGGAAAGGTACTATGTTTACCCAGGGTAACTGGACTAAGGAAAGGAAAGGTACTATGTTTACCCAGGGTAACTGGACTAAGGAAAGGAAAGGTACTATGTTTACCCAGGGTAACTGGACTAAGGAAAGGAAAGGTACTATGTTTACCCAGGGTAACTGGACTAAGGAAAGGAAAGGTACTATGTTTACCCAGGGTAACTGGACTAAGGAAAGGAAAGGTACTATGTTTACCCAGGGTAACTGGACTAAGGAAAGGAAAGGTACTATGTTTACCCAGGGTAACTGGACTAAGGAAAGGAAAGGTACTATGTTTACCCAGGGTAACTGGACTAAGGAAAGGAAAGGTACTATGTTTACCCAGGGTAACTGGACTAAGGGAAGGAAAGGTAGGCCTACTATGTTTACCCAGGGTAACTGGACTAAGGAAAGGAAAGGTACTATATTTACCCAGGGTAACTGGACTAAGGAAAGGAAAGGTACCATGTTTACCCAGGGTAACTGGACTAAGGAAAGGAAAGGTAATATGTTTACCCAGGGTAACTGGACTAAGGAAAGGAAAGGTACTATGTTTACCCAGGGTAACTGGACTAAGGAAAGGAAAGGTACCATGTTTACCCAGGGTAACTGGACTAAGGAAAGGAAAGGTACTATGTTTACCCAGGGTAACTGGACTAAGGAAAGGAAAGGTACTATGTTTACCCAGGGTAACTGGACTAAGGAAAGGAAAGGTACTATGTTTACCCAGGGTAACTGGACTAAGGAAAGGAAAGGTACTATATTTACCCAGGGTAACTGGACTAAGGAAAGGAAAGGTACCATGTTTACCCAGGGTAACTGGACTAAGGAAAGGAAAGGTACTATGTTTACCCAGGGTAACTGGACTAAGGAAAGGAAAGGTACTATGTTTACCCAGGGTAACTGGACTAAGGAAAGGAAAGGAAAGGTACTATGTTTACCCAGGGTAACTGGACTAAGGAAAGGAAAGGTACTATGTTTACCCAGGGTAACTGGACTAAGGAAAGGAAAGGTACTATGTTTACCCAGGGTGACTGGACTAAGGAAAGGAAAGGTACTATGTTTACCCAGGGTAACTGGACTAAGGAAAGGAAAGGTACTATATTTACCCAGGGTAACTGGACTAAGGAAAGGAAAGGTACCATGTTTACCCAGGGTAACTGGACTAAGGAAAGGAAAGGTACTATGTTTACCCAGGGTAACTGGACTAAGGAAAGGAAAGGTACTATGTTTACCCAGGGTAACTGGACTAAGGAAAGGAAAGGTACTATGTTTACCCAGGGTAACTGGACTAAGGAAAGGAAAGGTACTATGTTTACCCAGGGTAACTGGACTAAGGAAAGGAAAGGTACTATGTTTACCCAGGGTAACTGGACTAAGGAAAGGAAAGGTACTATTATGTTTACCCAGGGTAACTGGACTAAGGAAAGGAAAGGTACTATGTTTACCCTGCAGGGTAACTGGACTAAGGAAAGGAAAGGTACTATGTTTACCCAGGGTAACTGGACTAAGGAAAGGAAAGGTACTATGTTTACCCTGCAGGGTAACTGGACTAAGATCAAGAACTTGTTTACAGCCAGGCCCTGCTCATAGAACATTTCATGGTAGGGGTTCAATGCCTTGCTCAAAGGGCACTTCAGCGGTGGTAATTCCAACGTGCCGGTCCGGGGATACGAACTATAGCGATCTTCCGATATCAAGACCGCTCCGCAAACCGTTCGGCCAGCCCTACAGTCCTGAGCACCGTCATGTGAACGAATATGGCTATCAGCGACGCTGCTGAGTGACATTCTTGCTGTTTCATTCATGGTTCCAAGACATGAGTCATAGGCTTGTGATTGTAACATAACTGCACCCATACTGTTTGTGTCCTTGTGCATTTTCCTTTGTGTGGGCATAAATCAATTCTTAAAGTGTGTGTGTGTGTGTGTGTGTGTGTGTGTGTGTGTGTGTGTGTGTGTGTGTGTGTGTGTGTGTGTGTGTGTGTGTGTGTGTGTGTGTGTGTGTGTGTGTGTGTGTGTGTGTGTGTGTGTGTGTGTGTGTGTGTGCGTGCGTGTGAGAAAGAGAGAGAGGAGACTATGTGTTTTCAGTGACAGTCTAGATCTTTGTGTAGAAATGGCATTGCTAGTCAGATCTTCTTATATTCTTATGGTATTAGTCTATCTTTAGGCTACAGTTTAAACACTTTAGTTTATATTATGGTATTAGTCTATCTTTAGGCTCAATAAGTGCATGGTAGGCTACAGTTTAAACACTTTAGTTTATATTATGGTATTAGTCTATCTTTAGGCTACAATTTGAACACTTTATTTTAGAACAACTGCCCTCGTATAATCAACGTCTACTTCAGTTCTAGCCAGTGTTGTTTTCGTCGACTAAAACTAAGACGAAAAATGTTCGTCGACTACCTTTTTCCACTGACAAAAACTAATGGAAACTAAATGAGAACTAAGCTATGATGACTAAAACTAAGACTAAATATACTGACAATTTCGTCGACAAATAGAAACTAGACTAAAATGTTAGGAAGGGACTAGTGGACAAGAGATCCAGTATAAGTCATTTTACACTTGGTTGCATGCTGAAAATAGCAGATCTACAAGCTCACAACGCGTCGCAACGCAATGCGTTGTGAGCTTGTAGATCGGCTATTTTCAGCAAGTGTAAAAACACTCATTACGACGGCATCAAGTCCCGCCAAAATACATTTTAGTCGACTAAATCAACTGTAGATTTAGTCGACTAAAATCTCATGACATTTAGTCGACTAAAACTAGACCAACACTAAGACATTCCAGGTGACTAAAATGTGACTAAAACTAAATGAAATTTCAGTCCAAAGACTATGACTAAAACTAAAATAGAAATGACTAAAACAACACTGGTTCTAGCAAACGGAGCTGAGCGGGAGAACCTTGTCTATTAAGGATCTCTTCTTACAAACGGATACATTTAATATTTCATACAGTATATAGTTATGTTGGCAATTTCCCCAGTGCAGAGATATTTGCTTTATAAATCAATTGCAATCCTGGTCTCTATACTGCCTCCCCCTGGCCAGCCGGGGCGCCTGATGGAGGGGAAAGGAACTGGTCTCTATACTGCCTCCCCCTGGCCAGCCGGGGCGCCTGATGGAGGGGAAAGGAACTGGTCTCTATACTGCCTCCCCCTGGCCAGCCGGGGCACCTGATGGAGGGGAAAGGAACTGGTCTCTAAACTGCCTCCCCCTGGCCAGCCGGGGCGCCTGATGGAGGGGAAAGGAACTGGTTGGAATAACGTGTTCCTTCCACGCGCTACGTCCAACCAGGGAAACTCCCCCCTGTCAGGTGTAAAGGAGCAACTTGGACACTCAGGCATGAAGGAAGCATGAGTTCAAGTCCGTTGCTCTCCCCTTGTCCCCCATATATGGGGACTAGGTTGGTCTCCCCTTGTCCCCCATATATGGGGACTAGGTTGATCTCCCCTTGTCCCCCATATATGGGGACTAGGTTGGTCTCCCCTTGTCCCCCATATATGGGGACTAGGTTGGTCTCCCCTTGTCCCCCATATATGGGGACTAGGTTGGTGGAGGGTGTGTAGAGCCCAGGATCACATTAGATGATTGACACAGGGGTGAAAAATGGGTTACAAAATCGTGGGATAAAAAATACATTAAAAAAAAAGGAGAAAACTAAATGGAATCTAAATGAAAAGTAAGCTATATGACGACTAAAACTAAGACTAAATATGCTGACAATTTCATCAACAAACAAAGAACACCTTATGTAAACCATACTGCAGTAACCCATGGGAAGATAATAATTCAAATGTATCATTTGTTGAAAGTGATTTTTTTTGCTATGTTTTTCTTTGTTTTTTATTTCTTATTTTATATTTTGTTTTACTATGTTTTATTTTGAGTTATAGTGTTTGTAAACAATTGTAAGTATTGCCTTTGTTAAATGTTAAATGTTTGTCTGTGTCGGACCCCAGGAAGACTAGCTTGTTTCAAGGCAAAAGCTATAATGGGGATCCTTATAATTTAAACAATAAACAAATTCAAACACTAAAATGTTAGGAAGGGACTATAGTGGACAAGAGATCCAGTATAAGTCATTTTACAATGTGTTGCATGCTGAACATAGCCAATCTACAAGCTCACAACGTGGCGCGCTGCGACGCGTTGTGGGCTTGTAGATCGGCTATTTTCAGCAAGTAAAAAAAACCCAGTCATTATAATCAGACCCAGTGTGTGTGTCCAGTGGAAACCTCGTATGAATCTGATCTCAGGTCAGAATGGGTTATAATCAGACCAGTGTGTGTCCAGTGGAAACCTCGTATGAATCTGATCTCAGGTCAGAATGGGTTCATCAGACCCAGTGTGTGTCCCAGTGGAAACCTCGTATGAATCTGATCTCAGGTCAGAATGGGTTCATCAGACCCAGTGTGTGTCCCAGTGGAAACCTCGTATGAATCTGATCTCAGGTCAGAATGGGTTAATCCCTGGCATTGAGCCAGCGGTGATTTGGACGGTGCGTTTTGAGTTGTATAATATAATAAATAAAGAAATAAAAACGTTATTTGTATATATAGTCATAGTCTTTTGACTATAGCATGTTCATTTAGTTTTAGTGAAACTAAATGAACATGACTATAGCATGTTCATTTAGTTAAATGAACATGCTATAGTCATGTTCATTTAGTTTTAGTCACATTTCTGTCATCTGGGTCTATAAAGTTTCAGCCCACTAAATACTATTTTAACCCATTCTGACCTGAGATCAGATTCATACGAGGTTTCCACTGGACACACGATTTTTTTTCAAAAATAGCAGACCTACAAGCTCGTATCGTATCGATATGAGCTTGTAGATCTGCTATTTTTCAATAGCTAAAGCATAACATGATGCTGACACCAAAATGGGTGCCCGTTCAGAATGGGTTAAATGTTTGGTTTTTGTTGTGCCTTTTTTCGCCTTTCATTCTATATTTTTGAGCGGTGCAACCACTCCAAGGAACAGCAATGTCCGTCTACACACTCTACACCTATGTGTGCCCCTGTGACGTTAACGAGCACAAGAATGAGTACCAGTACACACTCTACACCTATGTGTGCCCCTGTGACGTTAACCAGCACAAGAATGAGTACCAGTACACACTCTACACCTATGTGTGTCCCTGTGACGTTAACCAGCACAAGAATGAGTACCAGTACACACTCTACACCTATGTGTGTCCCTGTGACGTTAACCAGCACAAGAATGAGTACCAGTACACACTCTACACCTATGTGTGTCCCTGTGACGTTAACCAGCACAAGAATGAGTACCAGTACACACTCTACACCTATGTGTGTCCCTGTGACGTTAACCAGCACAAGAATGAGTACCAGTAGGGGCGCTGTTGTGATGTAAACATGGGGGTTGCACCACTCAGTTCACACGGGTGTGATTTTTTTTATAGAGGGACAGACAGTATCCACACTTTTCCTGGGCTGTGTGTGCTCCAGTTCCTGTCAATTTGATCCAATGAAAGCCAATGAAACTGGTCAGATGACCAATGATATCCAATGAAATCAACAGGAACTGGAGCACACACAGCCCATGAAAAGTGTGGATAGGCTGTCAGGAAATGGGGGGGGGGGGGGGGGGGGGGGAGATGGGGGAGTGACATGCTGTGACACTGCTAGACTTGGGCTACCGGCCAAGGTGCCTGGACCGCTGAGCCACGGCCCAGGCCTATTTTAATCGACTAATTGTACATTTTATTTTGTCGCCTCAAATGTATTTTGGCGTGCTGCGATGTTGTCGTAACGGCTGGTTTTTACACGCTGAAAGAAGTGCAACCAAACATGAAATGACTCGACTAAATGTATTTTACTCCTACTAGATCTCCTCCCCACCATAACATGGTACTATAGTTTTTATTTGTTGACGGAATTGTCAATATATTTAGTCTTAGTTTTAGTCATCATAGCTTAGTTTGTATAAACCCGTTTATAAAATGGGTTATACAAATAACCCGTGTACAAATGGAACCATAATATGGACCCTAACGGGTCTATTTTGGTTCCATGTTTACACTCTCAGAGTTACAGACCTCAATCAATCAAAACGTTTGTTTAATCAGTGTATTTTCCCATTGAACTGACTCAAACGCCCAAACTGGTACGCCCGGTACTATTTCATATTTCCCTTATGTTTGATACATTTTCTTATCACATCCATGGTATGAAAACAATGTTAAGGAGTTGCTTCAATGAAATATAATTGCTTTAAGCTGAAAACGATATGTTTAATGGTGTTTTTTTTTAGCGTTGTTACATTTATTTACAACTAATCCGATATGCGCTGCAAATGTAACACTGGAACAGCGTCCACGTTCGGTTTTTAATAACTCCCGACCTCCCGTTTTATCAATTAAAAAACTTGAAGTGGTTTATGGTAGCAGACATGTGTAGCCTAGGTCCGTTGCATGAAAATATTACATATGTAGATAAACGGATCTCTGAGTAAAAAAAATAAACGTGCAAAGTGTTACAACCACATGGCGGCTCTCCCCTACAGTATGTGTAAACTGTGTTTTATATTCTACATAGAAGTGTATTCTGAAATAATGTGATAACCTTTTGTGTCCAAGTGAAAGGTTTGCCACCTGCTGGCGTGTTTTGAGTTTGCAACTCACTCACTCATTGTATCAGCAGCCTGATTGGTAGTTGGGTTCAGCTTGGTGTGTTTTCAGTGTGCTGATGCTCAGTGTGTGAAATGTTTGGTGCTGTGCAGAGCTCACTTTCTGCCTTTCCTTTGACTAGAAGCCCTCAGAAGGCCACGTCTGTAAGTCTATTGTATAATGTTGTGTCAGGAAGTTTGCATGTGAATGCCATATCATTTATTGTATTTTGTATTTCTGTTACTTAAGTAAAGTAAAGATGAATGACGACACACCTAGTTTGTCTTCTTGAACTTTTGAATGGTTGATCTGTTCATGTTTGGTTTCATGGTCCGCTGTGTTGTCTGCTGCTAGTAATGCTAATAATACATACTTTATTTGTAGAGCACCTTTCATGACATGAAATGCAGCTCAAAGTGCTTTACAGAACAATGGAGAAAAGAAAAGCAAGGCATAAACATTAAAACACAAGAGCAGTAATGCAATACAGTCAGGACATGAATAAGAATTTATTTTATTTATGTATTTATTTTACAATTAAAAGCAAGAGTGTAGAAGTGGGTCTTAAGCTGTGCTTTAAAAATGTCTACAGAGGCTGCCTGTACGTCGAAGGTACAGTGGGAGTTTGTTCCATGCCGTCGGCCCGTAGAAGCAAAAAGCTGCTTCCCCGTATTTTTTAGTTGCCATTTTTTCAGGCAAGGCGAGCAGGCCAGCAGCGGAAGACCTTAGGGGGCGGTTTGGGACATATTTAGGCAGGCAGTCAAGTATACAGGTAGGAAGGTGTGAGACCATTGAGAGCTTTATAGACAAGTAAAAGTAGTGAGTTGTGAAGTGTCCAGTATGTGGCTCTTGGTCGGCATACTTTCTTTCATTCTAAATTACTTTCTTATTATCCACGTGTTTCCCCGCCAGGCCAAGGCTGTGTGTGTGTGTGTGTGTGTGTGTGTGTGTGTGTGTGTGTGTGTGTGTGTGTGTGTGTGTGTGTGTGTGTGTGTGTGTGTGTGTGTGTGTGTGTGTGTGTGTGTGTGTGTGTGTGTGTGTGTGTGTGTGTGTGTGTGTGTGTGTACATTTTTGTTTTGATTGTATTACTGTATTGTTGTATTGTTCTTTCTGCTTTGGCAATGTAAACGTATGTTTTCTCATGCCAATAATGCCCTTTGAATTGAATTGCCGTGTTGCCATGTCTGCTTAATATAAGCAACCTTTGACTTGTTTCTCTGTAAAGTCACTTATAGTAAATCATTGGTAGTTGCTGGTTGATGGTTTTTTTTGTCTTGATTCTAAAGTGTACAGTAGTTGCTTATTATTTGGGCTTGCTTCCACATGTCTTCACATCAAGGAACCCCAGATGAATATGTAATTGTCCACAGACATCCATCTGCACATTATGTTGTGCCTTTTCTTATTGAAATGTTTAAAAACAAAATATTCAAAATATTTCTATTTATTCTCAATGTGTGTCTTTAAATAACAGACACTATACACAACCTCACAATGAGCTTGTAGATCAGCTATTTTTCATTTGTGGTACATGTTTTCATAGACCTGGTCACTTGTTTTTTCTTGCAAAACATGGCAACACGGCACGAGGAAGAGGAACTTATGCACACGCACACACACACACACACACACACACACACACACACACACACACACACACACACACACGCAAACGCAAACGCAAACGCAAACGCAAAAGCCAAATTCCAATACCCCAAAATCTCGGCCACTCGCTCGCTCTCACTCGGTCACTCCGGCATGGCAAATGATGGTGAAATTGGTGACCTGTCGAAATATGTGACCATCTTGTGGACTTCACACAACTTACATGGAGGTCTTTAAATATACGTGGCCTGAATACCGCTATATTGAACTCTGCTAATAAACAAACTGCAACGATTTACATTCGGACACTGATGTCATGTGATGTCAACACGATCGTCACATATTTCAGCAGGTCACCAATTTCACCGTAACACCTCCATGCTGGAGTGAGTGAGCGAGTGTGAGTGAGCGAGTGGCCGAGATTTTGGGTATTGGAATTTGGCTAAAGACTTTATATGGGCCGTATGAAAAAGGCGGATACTAAAAAGCGTATATGGTGTTTCTCTCAACCTGCTCCACAGGTAGATGACCCCAGAGACCCCCCCCCCCCCCCCAGGCTCAGCTCTCTTCTCCTAGAGGACCCGCTCTGCATGCTCTGGACCCCAAAGAGAGACTGCCCTAAATAAATCCCTGCAGGGCCTCTATAGACTACACATCCAAGGCTGAGTCAGTGAGAAGATGGCAGCCATGGAGAATGAGGCTGGGTCCTGGTGGTCGGTGCCGTTGGTACTGGGAGGAGAGAGTACTGGCCCAGCTGTGGCCCGGTGTATGGAGGATGGAGGAGAGTACTGGCCCAGCTGTGGCCCGGTGTATGGAGGATGGAGGAGAGTACTGGCCCAGCTGTAGCCCGGTGTATGGAGGATGGAGGAGAGTACTGGTCCAGCTGTAGCCCGGTGTATGGAGGATGGAGGAGAGAGTACTGGTCCAGCTGTGGCCCGGTGTATGGAGGATGGAGGAGAGAGTACTGGTCCAGCTGTAGCCCGGTGTATGGAGGATGGAGGAGAGAGTACTGGCCCAGCTGTAGCCCGGTGTATGGAGGATGGAGGAGAGAGTACTGGTCCAGCTGTAGCCCGGTGTATGGAGAGGATGGAGGAGAGAGTACTGGCCCAGCTGTAGCCCGGTGTATGGAGGATGGAGGAGAGAGTACTGGCCCAGCTGTAGCCCGGTGTATGGAGGATGGAGGAGAGTACTGGCCCAGCTGTGGCCCGGTGTATGGAGGATGGAGGAGAGAGTACTGGCCCAGCTGTAGCCCGGTGTATGGAGGATGGAGGAGAGTACTGGCCCAGCTGTAGCCCGGTGTATGGAGGATGGAGGAGAGTACTGGCCCAGCTGTGGCCCGGTGTATGGAGGATGTAGGAGAGTACTGGCCCAGCTGTAGCCCGGTGTATGGAGGATGGAGGAGAGAGTACTGGCCCAGCTGTAGCCCGGTGTATGGAGGATGGAGGAGAGAGTACTGGTCCAGCTGTAGCCCGGTGTATGGAGGATGGAGGAGAGAGTACTGGTCCAGCTGTAGCCCGGTGTATGGAGGATGGAGGAGAGAGTACTGGCCCAGCTGTGGCCCGGTGTATGGAGGATGGAGATGTCTGGAGACCAGTGTTGTTTTCGTCGACTAAAACTAAGACGAAAAATGTTCGTCGACTACCTTTTTCCACTGACAAAAAAACGAATGGAAACTAAATGAAAACTAAGCTATGATGACTAAAACTAAGACTAAATATACTGACAATTTCGTCGACAAATAAAAACTAGACTAAAATGTTAGGAAGGGACTATAGTGGACAAGAGATCCACTATAAGTCATTTTACTCTTGGTTGCATGCTGAAAATAGCTGATCTACAAGCTCACAATGCTTGAATGTGAGCTTGTAGATCGGCTATTTTCAGCAAGTGTAAATACACTCATTACGACGGCATCAAGGCCCGCCAAAATACATTTTAGTCGACTAAATCAACTGTAGATTTAGTCGACTAAAATCTTATGACATTTAGTCGACTAAAACTAGTCTAACACTAAGACATTCCAGGTGACTAAAATGTGACTAAAACTATAAATGAAGTTTCAGTCCAAAGACTATGACTAAAACTAAAATAGACATTTGCTGCCAAAAACAACACTGCTGGAGACGATGCCGCTGGAGAGGGCTCATCAACAGTGGTGGAAAGTAACTAAGTACTTTTACTTAAGTACTGTACTTAAGTACAATTTTGAGGTATTTGTGCTTTACTTGAGTATTTCCAATTTCCAGTACTTTTACTTCTACTCCACTACATCTCAGAGCCAACATTTGTACTTTTACTACACTACAATTATTTGAAAACTTTAGTTACTTTAGTTACTTTGGCGATTTTAATTTTGATTAGAAAACATAAATTAACCACTTCAACCCAATACATTTTGGCCATTTGAAAATAGCCGATCTACAAGCTCACAATGCGTCGCGTTGCGACGCATTGTGAGCTTGTAGATCGGCTATTTTCAATAGACTTTGTACACATTTTGAACTCGATATTCTGCAATATGAGTACTTTTACTTTTAGTACTTTAAGTACATTTTGATGCCGATACTTTTGCACTTTTACTCAAGTACATTTTCAATTCCGTACTTTTACTTGTAAAGGAGTAGTTCTAAATTGCAGTATTGGTACTTTTACTTAAGTAAAACAATTGAGTACTTTTTCCACCACTGCTCATCAAGAACCAGCCGGACAGACAGACGGAGGCTCTCTCTGATGAACTGATGAAGTCAAGCAGAAGACGGACAGACGGACAGACGGAGGCTCTATCTGATGAACTGATGAAGTCAAGCAGAAGACGGACAGACGGACAGACGGAGGCTCTCTCTGATGAACTGATGAAGTCAAGCAGAAGACGGACAGACAGACAGGCGGAGGCTCTCTCTGATGAACTGATGAAGTCAAGCAGAAGACGGACAGACGGACAGACGGAGGCTCTATCTGATGAACTGATGAAGTCAAGCAGAAGACGGACAGACAGACAGACGGAGGCTCTATCTGATGAACTGATGAAGTCAAGCAGAAGACGGACAGACGGACAGACGGAGGCTCTCTCTGATGAACTGATGAAGTCAAGCAGAAGACGGACAGACGGACAGACGGAGGCTCTATCTGATGAACTGATGAAGTCAAGCAGAAGACGGACAGACGGACAGACGGAGGCTCTATCTGATGAACTGATGAAGTCAAGCAGAAGACGGACAGACGGACAGACGGAGGCTCTGTCTGATGAACTGATGAAGTCAAGCAGAAGACGGACAGACGGACAGACGGAGGCTCTATCTGATGAACTGATGAAGTCAAGCAGAAGACGGACAGACGGACAGACGGAGGCTCTCTCTGATGAACTGATGAAGTCAAGCAGAAGACGTCTCAAGGTAGGAATAATTGTGCTTTAGTCTTTTGCTGCTGCTGCTGTTTGTGGCGTCTGCTTAGCCGCAATTTGCAACTCTAGATTTTTTTTATAATGGGATGAATCTAGAGTTGCAACACCCTCCATTGGCTCCCCACTCATCTTTTTTGGTTTGCGATCTGCTTGTCTTAAACGACGTTAAACTCACCAACATTGCAGCTGACGTCCAAGCTTGAATTATCCTCTTTCAATCTGCTGAGCTTGTTTTTCATAAAAATCCACCGTAGACATGTTATGAGATACTTTCTGTCAAGACATCCTCTGCCAGTGATTATTCTTCTAAGTGCTGGAGTTTGGAAGCGCTCGTTTTTATTAACGGGTCGCGCTGCTGCCTCCTGCATTATGTGCAAATTCGAAACAGGTGGAACGCAGGGCCGTTCAGTGACGTACGACGAGTGCTTCCAAACTCCAGCACTTAGAAGAAATAATCACTTGCAGAGGATGTCTTGACAGAAAGTAGCTCATAACATCTCTACGGTGGATTTTTATGAAAAACAAGCTCGGCAGATTGAAAGAGGATAATTCAAGCTTGGACGTCAGCTGCAATGTTGGTGAGTTTAACGTCGTTTAAGACAAGCAGATCACAAACCAAATTGGGGAGTCAATGGAGGGTATTGCAACTCTAGATTCATCCCATTATAAAAAAAATCTAGAGTTGCAAATTGCGGCTAGTGTCTGCTGTGTGTAGTTTGATTCTGCTGTGTGTAGTTTGATTCTGCTGTGTGTAGTTTGATTCTGCTGTGTGTAGTTTGATTCTGCTGTGTGTAGTGTGATTATGCTGTTTGTGATTATGCTGTGTGTAGTTTGATTCTGCTGTGTGTAGTTTGATTCTGCTGTTTGTGGTGTCTGCTGTGTGTAGTGTGATTCTGCTGTGTGTAGTTTGATTCTGCTGTGTGTAGTTTGATTCTGCTGTTTGTGATTATGCTGCGTGTAGTTTGATTCTGCTGTGTGTAGTTTGATTCTGCTGTTTGTGATTCTGCTGTGTGTAGTGTGATTCTGCTGTGTGTAGTTTGATTCTGCTGTGTGTAGTTTGATTCTGCTGTGTGTAGTTTGATTCTGCTGTGTGTAGTGTGATTCTGCTGTTTGTGATTATGCTGCGTGTAGTTTGATTCTGCTGTGTGTAGTTTGATTCTGCTGTTTGTGATTCTGCTGTGTGTAGTGTGATTCTGCTGTGTGTAGTGTGATTCTGCTGTGTGTAGTTTGATTCTGCTGTGTGTAGTGTGATTCTGCTGTGTGTAGTGTGATTCTGCTGTGTGTAGTTTGATTCTGCTGTGTGTAGTGTGATTCTGCTGTGTGTAGTTTGATTCTGCTGTGTGTAGTGTGATTCTGCTGTGTGTAGTTTGATTCTGCTGTGTGTAGTTTGATTCTGCTGTGTGTAGTTTGATTATGCTGTGTGTAGTTTGATTCTGCTGCTTGTGGTGCGACGCGTTGTGAGCTTGTAGATCGGCTATTTTCAGCAAGTGTAAAATAAGTCATTACGACGGCAACAAGGCCCGCAAAAATACATTTTAGTCGACTAAATCACCTGTAGATTTAGTCGACTAAAATCTTATGACATTTAGTCGACTAAAACTAATAATAAACTTTATTTATATAGCACCTTTCATACATAAATGTAGCTCAAAGTGCTTTACAGGGCAGACAAGATAATAAAAACAAAGGCAAAACAAAACCGCATTAAAACAGGCATGCAGTTAAAACAATAGGACAATAATGCAGTGTCAAATCAGGAGAAGGCAGTGGTACAAAGATAAGAACAGATAAAGCAAGGCAACGACATTAAAAGAAACAAGCAGTACTAAAATACAGTGAGAACATGAATAATAAAAGATCACTTAAAAGCAATGTTGTAGAGGTGGGTCTTGAGCTGAGCTTTAAAAATGTCTACAGAGGCTGCCTGTCGAAGGTACAGTGGGAGCTTGTTCCATGCCGACGGCCCGTAGAAGCAAAAAGCTGCTTCCCCGTATTTTTTTGTTGCCATTTTTTTTTAGGCAAAGCGAGCAGGCCAGCAGTGGAAGACCTTAGGGGGCGGTTTGGGACATATTTAGGCAGGAGTCCTGTCTCGTTGTCTGGGCCAGCCATCTTACGTCAATATCAGACCCGGAGAACGCTTTGTCCATATTTCTTTTACAGTCTAAGGTTTCAACAGTCTATTGTATGTGAAGCTGCCTATACTGTATAGGCCTATATTGTATTTGAAGCTGCCTATACTGTAGGCCTATATTGTATTTGAAGCTGCCTATACTGTAGGCCTATATTGTATTTGAAGCTGCCTATACTGTATAGGCCTATATACGTGTTTTTCCTTTCTTTTTGACAGTCTTGTTTTAAAAGCTTAATTATTATATATCATAATGTCTTCAGAGAGAGTCATTAAGTTATGCCTTCAATCCTGTACTTATGTTCTTCCCCATGGAACCAGTTGTCAGCTGTGAGCTTGTAGATCGGCTATTTTCAGCAAGTGTAAAATCAGTCATTACGACGGCATCAAGGCCCGCCAATACACATTTTAGTCGAATAAATCAACTGTAGATTTAGTGGACTAAAATCTTATGACATTTAGTCGACTAAAACTAGACTATAGCACTAAAACATTACAGGTGACTAAAATGTGAGTAAAACTAAATAAAACTATTCAAGAGACTATGGGCTCCATTTTCCTCACCGCTAAACTTCTTTGCCTTTTTTTTTACTATTTTGCAAACCATTTTTGAATAGTTCAACTAGCCAATAAACATAGACACATTGTGAGCTTGTAGCCATTTTAACTATTCAAAAATGTTTTGCAAAATAGTAAAAAAATAAAAAAAAGGTTTAGGGATAAGGGGTTTAGCGGTGACATAAATTGAGCCCTATATGACTAAAACTAAAATAAATACATTCTGCCAAAAACACAGGCTGTATTCCCTTGTTGCTAGATGGACTCTTAAAGGCCAAAAGCCAATATCTATTTTCCGACCGCTGCACCTCCATATTCACTGGTGTGGTTCATTGATTGTTGGTGGTGAGAGGAGAGCCTCTGAGCCTCTGAGCTTGTAGGTCTGCTATTTTTAAATCGTGAAAATGTGCCTGAAATCTTTGAATATATATTTTCTTTCAGAGTGAACGTTTTTAACTCAAATCTTTGCTTCTGAGAGGTCTCTGGAACAACATATTTTCAGATGGGGGTCGACGGCCAAATACATCTATACTGTAGTTTTGGGGGTCTTTGACATGAAAATGTTTAAAAACGACCGACACAGAAACATGGGGTTTTTCAGAGAACTTGTCAGGAATTAGAAGGCATTTGTAGAATGGTCCTCAGGTCTACCACTTTGTTCAAGTCTTCTCCTATATAGCGGTCCCTGGTCCCTGGTCCTGGTCCCTGGTCCCTGGTCCTCAGGTCTACCACTTTGTTCAAGTCTTCTCCTATATAGCGGTCCCTGGTCCCTGGTCCTGGTCCCTGGTCCCTGGTCCCTGGTCCTGGTCCCTGGTCCCTGGTCCCTGGTCCTCTCAGGTCTACCACTTTGTTCAAGTCTTCTCCTATATAGCGGTCCCTGGTCCCTGGTCCCTGGTCCCTGGTCCCTGGTCCCTGGTCCCTGGTCCCTGGTCCTCAGGTCTACCACTTTGTTCAAGTCTTCTCCTATATAGCGGTCCCTGGCACAAACACATCTCCAGATGATGATGTGCGTCAGGTTTTATTTCATATAGCCTGTGATGTCTTGTTAAAAAGCAGCTCTGGGTGTTTGCAGAGGAATCAATTCATTGTTCCTTCCGAGGTGTGAGAGATAAGGGAGTTATATGAATGTCTTTCATACGCGTGATTCACACACTCTTAGATGTGTGTGTGTGTGTGTGTGTGTGTGTGTGTGCGTGTGCGTGTGCGCGTGCGCGTGCGTGCGTGTGTGTGCGTGCGTGTGAAAAGGAGGGGGTGGTTCTCAGATGTTAGAGATAATGGAGACGGTATAGTAGCCTACATGCCCCCCAGCATGTAAACAAATGCCACCTACGTTCTCTCTCTCTCTCTCTCTCTCTCTCTCTCTCTCTCTCTCTCTCTCTCTCTCTCTCTCTCTCTCTCTCTCTCTCTCTCTCTCTCTCTCTCTCTCTCTCTCTCTCTCTCTAGCGATCCTGAGCGATTTACAACGAGCAAGGACGACAACACAAGGTTAATTACATTAAAATGCATAGAGATATTTGTCTTCTCGTATCATAAGTAAACCGGCGTCCATCGAATATCCAAAGAAAATCAATTGACATCCATTAACCCATTCTGAACGGGAACCCATTTTGGTGTTAGCATCATGTCATGCTTTAGCTATTGAAAAAATAGCAGATCCACAAGCTCTTAGCGCGCCACAGAGTGGCCCGCTACGAGCTTGTAGGTCTTGAAAAAGGTTTTGAAAAATCGAAGAACGACTGACATTTTTAGAATCTGATCTCAGGTCAGAATGGGTTAATCAAACCAGTGTGTGTCCGGTGAAATGTATAGGGTTGAAGTTGCTAATGTATGTTTGCTAATCAAAATTAAAATCTCCAAAGTAACTAAAGTAACTAAAGTTTACTTAGTAACTAGTAACTAAAGTTTACTTAGTAACTAGTAACTAAAGTTTACTTAGTAACTAGTAACTAAAGTTTTCAAATAATTGTAGTGGAGTAAAAGTACAAATTGTCGCTCTGAGATGTAGTGGTGTAGAAGTAAAAGTATTGGAAATTGGAAATACTCAAGTAAAGTACAAATACCTCAAAAGTGTACTTAAGTAACAGTACTTAAGTAAAAGTACTTACGCCTGGACTGGTCAGGTGTGCATAGTGTATTTTCAGTGTGGAACACTAGCAGTCATAATATTATGAAGTATAAACCATCTTTAACCCATTCTGAACGGGAACCCCTTTTGGTGTTATAGCATTATGTTATGCTTTAGCTATTGAAAAATAGCAGATCTACAAGCTCATAGCGCGCCACCGAGTGGCGCGCTACGAGCTTGTAGGTCTGCTATTTTTGAAAAATCGAAGAACGACTGACATATAAACATCGCTTTTTCAGAAAACTGTCAGGATGTAGAAGACATTTATAGAATCTGATCTCAGGTCAGAATGGAAAACTGTCAGGATGTAGAAGACATTTTATAGAATCTGATCTCAGTTCAGAATGAAAACTGTCAGGATGTAGAAGACATTTTATAGAATCTGATCTCAGGTCAGAATGGAAAACTGTCAGGATGTAGAAGACATTTTATAGAATCTGATCTCAGGTCAGAATGGGTTGAGATGGGTGTGTTTCATCGTTGCGTCCAGCAGGTGGCGCCCACTGACCAGGGATTGGCCTCAGGATCAGCAGGCCGAGGTGGATGCTGTGCACACACTATTATAATAATAATAATAATAATAAGAAGAAGAAGAATAATACTTTATCTGTAGAGCACCTTTCATGACATGAAATGTAGCTCAAAGTGCTTTACAGAACAATGGAGAAAAAAGAGAAAAGCAAGGCATAAACATTAAAAAAAACAAGAGCAGTAATGCAATACAGTGAGGACATGAATAACAAAAAAAGATCAATTAAAAGCAAGGTGTGTGGAGTTTGCAATGTAACAATATCAACAATATAATATCGTAAAACCCACTGTTAACGGGTCCATTTGGTTCCATTCGTATAGACTATAATAATAATAATAATAAAACTTTATTTGTATAGCACCTTTCATGACATCAAATGCAGCTCAAAGTGCTTTACAGAACAATGGAGAATAAAATAAAAGCAAAGCATAAAAGAAAAGCAAGGCAACGACATTAAAAAACAAGCAGTAATGCAATACAGTGAGGACATGAATAACAAAAAATATAAGATCACTTAAAGGCAATGTTGTAGAAGTGGGTCTTGAGCTGAGCTTTAAAAATGTCTACAGAGGCTGCCTGACGAAGGTACAGAGGGAGCTTGTTCCATGCCGATGGCCCGTAGAAGCAAAAAGCTGCTTCCCCGTATTTTTTAGTTGCCATTTTTTTAGGCAAAGCGAGCAGGCCAGCAGTGGAAGACCTTAGCGGGCGGTTTGGGACATATTTAGGCAAGCAGTCATATAGGTAGGAAGGTGCGAGACCATTGAGGGCTTTATAGACTAAAATAATTTTAAAATCAATCCTAAAAACAACCGGAAGCCAGTGCAGTGATGCCAAAACTGGAGTAATATGTTCTCTCATCTTAGTTCTAGTTAAAACTCTGGCTGCTGCATTTTGGACAAGTTGTAATCTGTCAGTTGTTTTCTTAGGCAGTCCTGAAAAAAGTGCATTGCAGTAATCAAGCCGAGAGAAAACAAAGGCGTGGATTAGCGTTTTCTATAGAGTTACAGACCCATAAGGGTCCATTTGGTTCCATTCATATAGAGTTACAGACCCACAAGGGTCCATTTGCTTCCATTCATATAGACTATAGAGTTACAGACCCACAAGGGTCCATTTGGTTCCCCGGACTCCACTTTGGGAACCCGTGCTGTAAAGCTGACCCAGCCTTTATTTGCCCTGTGGGGTGATAACGAATGACTGAGAGGGTGACATCATCCTTGAGTTGATAAGTGATAAGTATGAGGGCTGGTGCAACAACTCCATAGATAGATGACCAATCCATGCACTCAAATGTGACCAGATTTGACGGAGAGCCTTCCATCGCTAACTTAATACCACAGGCAGACTCTTCACATACTAGAGCATGTCTGAAATAAGTGTCGGAGCTGAAATCAACATGTAAATATGAAATAAATGCATAAACATGTAACTAGGTGTAATGTTAGAAACCACAGAAGACATGTAAATATGAAATAAATGTTTAAACATGTAGCTAGGTGTAATGTTAGAGACCACAGAAGACATGTAAATATGAAATAAATACTTAAACATGTAGCTAGTAGGTTTAATGTTAGAGACCACAGAAGACATGTAAATATGAAATAAATGCTTAAACATGTAGCTATAGGTGTAATGTTTAGAGACCACAGAAGACATGTAAATATGAAATAAATACTTAAACATGTAGCTATAGGTGTAATGTTAGAGACCACAGAAGACATGTAAATATGAAATAAATGCTTAAACATGTAGCTATAGGTGTAATGTTTAGAGACCACAGAAGACATGTAAATATGAAATAAATGCTTAAACATGTAGCTATAGGTGTAATGTTAGAGACCACAGAAGACATGTAAATATGAAATAAATGCTTAAACATGTAGCTAGTAGGTGTAATGTTAGAGACCACAGAAGACATGTAAATATGAAATAAATGCTTAAACATGTAGCTAGTAGGTGTAATGTTAGAGACCACAGAAGACATGTAAATATGAAATAAATGCTTAAACATGTAGCTAGATGTAATGTTAGAGACCACAGAAGACATGTAAATATGAAATAAATGCTTAAACATGTAGCTATAGGTGTAATGTTAGAGACCACAGAAGACATGTAAATATGAAATAAATGCTTAAACATGTAGCTAGTAGGTGTAATGTTTAGAGACCACAGAAGACATGTAAATATGACATAAATGCTTAAACATGTAGCTATAGGTGTAATGTTAGAGACCACAGAAGACATGTAAATATGAAATAAATGCTTAAACATGCAGTAGGTGTAATGTTGGAGACCACAGAAGACATGTAAATATGAAATAAATGCTTAAACATGTAGCTAGTAGGTGTAATGTTAGAGACCACAGAAGACATGTACATATGAAATAAATGCTTAAACATGTAGCTATAGGTATAATGTTAGAGTCCACAGAAGACATGTAAATATGAAATAAATGCTTAAACATGTAGCTATAGGTGTAATGTTAGAGAACACAGAAGACATGTAAATATGACATAAATGCTTAAACATGTAGCTATAGGTGTAATGTTAGAGACCACAGAAGACATGTAAATATGAAATAAATACTTAAACATGTAGCTAGTAGGTGTAATGTTAGAGACCACAGAAGACATGTAAATTTGAAATAAATGCTTAAACATGTAGCTAGATGTAATGTTAGAGACCACAGAAGACATGTAAATATGAAATAAATGCTTAAACATGTAGCTATAGGTGTAATGTTAGAGACCACAGAAGACATGTAAATATGAAATAAATGCTTAAACATGTAGCTATACGTGTAATGTTTAGAGACCACAGAAGACATGTAAATATGAAATAAATGCTTAAACATGTAGCTAGGTGTAATGTTAGAGACCACAGAAGACATGTAAATATGAAATAAATGCTTAAACATGTAACTAGGTGTAATGTTAGAGACCACAGAAGACATGTAAATATGAAATAAATGCTTAAACATGTAGCTAGTAGGTGTAATGTTAGAGACCACAGAAGACATGTAAATATGAAATAAATGCTTAAACATGTAGCTATAGGTGTAATGTTAGAGACCACAGAAGACATGTAAATATGAAATAAATGCTGAAACATGTAGCTATAGGTGTAATGTTAGAGACCACAGAAGACATGTAAATATGAAATAAATGCTTAAACATGTAGCTATAGGTGTAATGTTAGAGACCACAGAAGACATGTAAATATGACATAAATGCTTAAACATGTAGCTATAGGTGTAATGTTAGAGACCACAGAAGACATGTAAATATGACATAAATGCTTAAACATGTAGCTATAGGTGTAATGTTAGAGACCACAGAAGACATGTAAATATGGCATAAATGCTTAAACATGTAGCTATAGGTGTAATGTTAGAGACCACAGAAGACATGTAAATATGAAATAAATGCTTAAACATGTAGCTATAGGTGTCATGTTAGAGACCACAGAAGACATGTAAATATGAAATAAATGCTTAAACATGTAGCTATAGGTGTAATGTTAGAGACCACAGAAGACATGTAAATATTAAATAAATGCATAAACATGTAGCTATAGGTGTAATGTTAGAGATCACAGAAGTGAACCTTTTTCAAGCCTGTTTTCTCAACTCTCTGTTTCTCTGCCAGACATTACTCTATAAGTCATATCTCCAACACTGGTGGGTCAAACTGAACAACCAATATGTCAATTTGAAGCTATGATTCCCTGCTTTCATATGACATGAAAAAATGAAAATTCAAAATAATCCAAATAAGTCAAATTTTGTCACGTAAATGTTTTATTTTTATTTTTATGTAGGCCTGAGTAAAAGTACGAATAGTATCGGCATCAAATTGACATGGCAATCAATTGGCAGAGGCAGAGGCTGGGAAATTGTACAGGGGAGGGGACTTTGGCTCATTACTGTATATACGTCCATTGGCAGAGCCTGACCGGAGCCTTTTGTGGTGTTTCTGGACAACGGCGTATCCCACCGACTCGAGGCCGGGCACTGCACTCCCTGTGGGGGTGTGGAACGCGTGTGTCGAATGTGAAGTCGGTGGGGCGAACGGTTCTCGAGTTAAGCACATTACAACCGTACACGCACGCACGCACACACACACACACACACACACACACGCACGCACACACACACGCAGAATGCATTTATAGTAGGATGGATTGATCAGGTATTAATATATATATATATAGAGAGAGAGAACTCTGATTATAAATGTGGTTTATGTGAATTGTGGATAATGTGTAATGATTTCAAAGTGAATTATACAAGTGTTAAAGTATTGTCTCTGGACACGGGGCTGTTATAATTGTGGAATCAATTAGGGTTGGTATGGTCCAGTGGGAGGGGCCTAGCCTGTATATAAGAAGGGGGACCTGCCCCTGTGGATCAGTCGATGTAGGGCTGAAGACCAGGAGGCCTGACCTGTTCAGCCATCTCAACCTGGTCGCAGGTTGAAATAGAACGGACTGGTACACTGCCGTTCCGTTCATAGAATACTAGTAGGTACAGCAGTCCGTTCATATCATACTAAAAGTCCCACCAGTGAAACCTATGGATTCGTGTCCCGGATGATGTCACGGGACTTAAATAAAAACCCACACCGCAAGTCCGTTCATAGCGTACTATTATGCCCACCATTGAAACCTATAGGTTAAAAAAATTAAAACAAATTGAAATGATCCAAGCTGATATCGCTTCTGTCGTGTATGGTATTGTATTTTAATAAACATAATTGTTATTGACTTTTTGTAATTCATTTTATAACATTTAAGGCTCCGCCTGTAATACATATTTGGGCATTGCTATGAAGCCATCGTTTACTTCCTCCACATTTGGCCCTTACTTCTACATAAACGTTCATCTTTAGGCTTATCCCAAGGCCATAAATGTTACAATATTTGACGGGCCCACGGAAGTACCCGTTCCTTCCGTATTGTTTAATAAAAAGCATTTTAATCGGATCGAACGCAACTTTCTAAAAGAACGTTCACTGTATCAGCATGCAGTACACCTACCAAACGATAGGGTCGTAGTTGAAAGAAATAGGAAGAAATGGCCATCGATCGGATAAAAATGCTTTTTAATTGAACAACACGGAAGATATGGTTAATTCTGCGGGCCCGCAAAGCATTTTAACATCCATGGGGTAAGCACTTAATTTTTTTGGATGCAGATGTAATCCACTTTTCCAGGTGCTGTCGATATGAAATGAGCAACACGTAACTTTTCAACGAAATTAACAGACTTCCCTCCCAGACCACGATAATAATAATAATTATTAGTTGATCGACCGTACATATTTGTAACATCAGTGGGCATGGGTTATTAACCTTATATTTTAAATCCACACGGAATATGTAGATATGGATGTTTTTATTGTATTATTTAATTTATCTTAGTTTTGTCCGGAAACCGGAAGCATTCTCTTGTTTAAGATCCGGTTTTATATCCGTCTGAGCGTCTACTAGTAACTACACTACTACAGTACTATGCTAGTACCTTAACTGCAGTTGTCTCACTAGAAAGGTAAGGTATATTTTTGTATCAAAGTCTATATCGATCTAGTTGTTGTGTCTTTTTTGCCTCACGTTAAATGACGGGGCCATGTGACATAATTATTGCATTCAGTTCAGATACAAGTTAGAACTAAAGACCTACCTAGCTAGGGTTAGCATATGGCTGCTAGCTAACAATAACATGGACACAGTAGGTTCACAATAGGTTTACAGAAAGTGATCAAGACTATAGTTCACACCGCTTTATTTGATTGATTGATTGAATATTTTATTAAGAGTCTGTAGTCCGTCTGCCGACAGGCTTCTTTTGTTTAAAGTGAGACACGTGGTAGGCTATATAGTCTTTTTTGTATTGGCCTAAAATATTGTCTATACATGCATTCATGACCATAGCAGTCGTGACAAATGTGATAAAGTCAGCACATTTTGGGCAAGTGGCTATGGCTCTTTATAGCCCAAGGAGTATTTTTTGTGCAAAACGAAAGCTTGGTTCAGAATCATGAAAACCCCATAGTTTTACATGTCACATGCTACTTGAAGCATAAGGAAAGTTTGGGATTTTTGACATATACCGACAGCCGGTCAACAAGTGGATTCATGAATGTATACGTATATATATATATATATATATATATATATATAGACAATATTTTAGACCACAGCTGCCGGACTATTGCAGAATTACAGTATATTTCAAGCACAACTCAATACAAAACTGTTAACTGTGAGTGGACGACACCATAAAGCATTTAATACTTGTTTACAATAGAGCCCACCATTTTCATTTAATCAAAATATTACTACTTGGGGGCACAGTCGGTAGTGCTGTCGCCTCACAGCTAGAAGGTCCTGGGTTCGATTTCCACTCTGGACGCTGTGGGTGCTGGGGGCGTGTTCCCTCCTCCGCGTCATCAGTGCCCATACCCGAGGCAAAGGGACCTTTCTATGTGGAGTTTGCATGTTCTCCCCGTATCCCCTAGGGTAGGTACCCTCACAAAAACATGCAGTAATCCTGGTCTCTAAAACTACATCCCCCTGGCCAGCTGGGGCGCCTGATGGAGGGGAAAGTCGGAATAACGTGTTCCTTCCACACGCTACGTCCGGCCGGGGAAATTCCCCCGTCAGGTGAAAAGAAGCAGCTTGGACTCCTCATGCATAGGAGGAGGCATGAGGTCAGTCCGCTGCCCCCCCAGGTTGGCAGAGGAAGTGTAGCACCCAGGATAATTGGCACTGGGTGAAAAAACTGGGATAAAAATAAAATAAAATATTACTACTTATGCTCATGTGCGCCTTATTTACTTGCTGGAGGATGGCCCGGCACCAACCAGAAATGTTTTTGGTTATTATATCCAGAAATGTTTTTGGTTATTATATCCAGCACATTGATTAAGATTAAGTATCTAGGAATCCAGCAGGGTGTAGTTAGGAATACAGTGTAGTTGGCATATTGCCCCGCACTGTGGAAGAGTACTAAACCAAATACTTCATCTCTCAAACTCTCTCTCTCTGTCATTCTTAGACAAGCCCTCCATTGGTGTCTCCAGAGTCCAGTCTACAATCTACTTTTGGCCAGCTCTTTTGTGTTTTGTGTTTTTTGTAGCCTACATCCACATAGGTAGGTGTAGGATGTCCTACTGATTGACGCCTGATTGATTTATAGTTATTCCACAGGTCCATACAAAAACAGTTACTGTGGAAGATATCACCATGATAAAGCATTACACTTGTTTCCATTCTAACAGGGTCCAACCGTTTACTAATGACTAACCACTTATACTTTTTTTTATTGTTTCAGTACAATGTCAACCCACATAAAGGCAGACTCTGTGTCTAATAAGGCCAGATTGGAAGGTCTTGCTCTGGTCGGGCAAGCATTAATGAAGGCAGAAGTAAGTTACATTCTTGTACATCAATGTGTAATTAATTTAACTTCTGTTAGTTGATGCCTATTTCTCTATATTTCATGACGTGTGTCCATCTAGAAGAAACTGCCAGTGACAAAGAAACCTGAAGTCTCATGCCCTGAAGTAATCTGGTTGAAGAGAGACGCAAATGGGGTTCCTCTTCCCACAGGAAAGAGACCAAGGAAAAGGACTTCAACTAATGGTTAGTCTCCATCTCAAAACGTATGGCAAGGACTTCATTCATAGAGAGTGGTCTTTGATTAGGTGTAGGGTAATCGTTTGATAGTGTTATTGTTGTGATATTTATACTGCCTAAGAGTTTGAAATTATTTGGTCTAATGTGGTTTTTGCTATTTTTACTTCCAAATAGTTACATCTACATCCACTGCCTCTGTCAGTAAATCTGTCTCATCTCCATGTCTTGGCTACCAAGAACCTGGTAATTATAAAAACTACTTAAAATACACTCCTCAAAAGAAAGCTGTGGCAAATTAAGGTATGTTTGTTTTTCCATTTCTCTCCCAAAGATTTTAATTTGCAGAGGCTCGAGGAGCTTATACAGGACTCGGCAGGCATTGATGTGCAGGATCATGGTGTAGAACAGCCCAATTGGACCCAAAGACAGAAAGATGCACACTTCTCTTGGCAACAAGCAAGAGAACACAATGTCGACAACTTGCTGTCTGCAGAGACTATTGTGAAGATGGTGTGTCAACACTGTGGTTTGAGAGAAGCAGTCATCCGTTGTGGGGACTGTATGCCGTCAGAGTGGTTTTGTGTGGAATGTGACCGTTTGGTTCATGAACATCACATTCTACACAATAGGCAAACCACAATGTTCGGGTATTATAAATACATTCCCCCAACGGAGTCAGTGAAACTCATCGATGGTAAATACACCATTTGTGAACAAGGTTTGTGTCTCTTTTTTAAATTAACATACAACATTGTCTCCTATATTAAAATGTGTTATCCATGTACCTTCATTCAAACCAAACATTTCATCCAGATTGTCCCCTTGTCTTTTCAGACTGTTTGCTGCCAACCGCCTATCCGGCAAATATATGCACCTGCGACACATTTAATGTTGCAGTATCTGTCGGTATAAGTGAACCCTTTTCTTCACTTATAGAGTAGTAGTTAATACTACTCTATAAGTGAACCCTTTTCTTCACTTATAGAGTAGTAGTTAATACTACTCTATAAGTGAACCCTTTTCTTCACTTATAGAGTAGTAGTTAACTACTACTCTATAAGTGAACCCTTTTCTTCACTTATAGAGTAGTAGTTAATACTACTCTATAAGTGAACCCTTTTCTTCACTTATAGAGTAGTAGTTAATACTACTCTATAAGTGAACCCTTTTCTTCACTTATAGAGTAGTAGTTAACTACTACTCTATAAGTGAACCCTTTTCTTCACTTATAGAGTAGTAGTTAATACTACTCTATAAGTGAACCCTTTTCTTCACTTATAGAGTAGTAGTTAATACTACTCTATAAGTGAACCCTTTTCTTCACTTATAGAGTAGTAGTTAACTACTACTCTATAAGTGAACCCTTTTCTTCACTTATAGAGTAGTAGTTAATACTACTCTATAAGTGAACCCTTTTCTTCACTTATAGAGTAGTAGTTAATACTACTCTATAAGTGAACCCTTTTCTTCACTTATAGAGTAGTAGTTAACTACTACTCTATAAGTGAACCCTTTTCTTCACTTATAGAGTAGTAGTTAACTACTACTCTATAAGTGAACCCTTTTCTTCACTTATAGAGTAGTAGTTAACTACTACTCTATAAGTGAACCTTTTTCTTCACTTATAGAGTAGTAGTTAACTACTACTCTATAAGTGAAGAAAAGGGTTCACTTATAGAGTAGTAGTTAATACTACTCTATAAGTGAACCCTTTTCTTCACTTATAGAGTAGTAGTTAACTACTACTCTATAAGTGAACCCTTTTCTTCACTTATAGAGTAGTAGTTAACTACTACTCTATAAGTGAACCCTTTTCTTCACTTATAGAGTAGTAGTTAACTACTACTCTATAAGTGAACCATTTCTTCACTTATAGAGTAGTAGTTAACTACTACTCTATAAGTGAACCCTTTTCTTCACTTATAGAGTAGTAGTTAACTACTACTCTATAAGTGAACCCTTTTCTTCACTTATAGAGTAGTAGTTAACTACTACTCTATAAGTGAACCCTTTTCTTCACTTATAGAGTAGTAGTTAATACTACTCTATAAGTGAACCCTTTTCTTCACTTATAGAGTAGTAGTTAACTACTACTCTATAAGTGAACCATTTTCTTCACTTATAGAGTAGTAGTTAACTACTACTCTATAAGTGAACCCTTTTCTTCACTTATAGAGTAGTAGTTAACTACTACTCTATAAGTGAACCATTTTCTTCACTTATAGAGTAGTAGTTAACTACTACTCTATAAGTGAACCCTTTTCTTCACTTATAGAGTAGTAGTTAACTACTACTCTATAAGTGAACCCTTTTCTTCACTTATAGAGTAGTAGTTAATACTACTCTATAAGTGAACCCTTTTCTTCACTTATAGAGTAGTAGTTAATACTACTCTATAAGTGAACCCTTTTCTTCACTTATAGAGTAGTAGTTAATACTACTCTATAAGTGAACCCTTTTCTTCACTTATAGAGTAGTAGTTAACTACTACTCTATAAGTGAACCCTTTTCTTCACTTATAGAGTAGTAGTTAACTACTACTCTATAAGTGAACCCTTTTCTTCACTTATAGAGTAGTAGTTAACTACTACTCTATAAGTGAACCCTTTTCTTCACTTATAGAGTAGTAGTTAACTACTACTCTATAAGTGAACCCTTTTCTTCACTTATAGAGTAGTAGTTAATACTACTCTATAAGTGAATCCTTTTCTTCACTTATAGAGTAGTAGTTAACTACTACTCTATAAGTGAACCCTTTTCTTCACTTATAGAGTAGTAGTTAACTACTACTCTATAAGTGAACCCTTTTCTTCACTTATAGAGTAGTAGTTAACTACTACTCTATAAGTGAACCCTTTTCTTCACTTATAGAGTAGTAGTTAACTACTACTCTATAAGTGAACCCTTTTCTTCACTTATAGAGTAGTAGTTAATACTACTCTATAAGTGAACCCTTTTCTTCACTTATAGAGTAGTAGTTAACTACTACTCTATAAGTGAACCCTTTTCTTCACTTATAGAGTAGTAGTTAACTACTACTCTATAAGTGAACCCTTTTCTTCACTTATAGAGTAGTAGTTAACTACTACTCTATAAGTGAACCCTTTTCTTCACTTATAGAGTAGTAGTTAACTACTACTCTATAAGTGAACCCTTTTCTTCACTTATAGAGTAGTAGTTAATACTACTCTATAAGTGAACCCTTTTCTTCACTTATAGAGTAGTAGTTAACTACTACTCTATAAGTGAACCCTTTTCTTCACTTATAGAGTAGTAGTTAATACTACTCTATAAGTGAACCCTTTTCTTCACTTATAGAGTAGTAGTTAACTACTACTCTATAAGTGAACCCTTTTCTTCACTTATAGAGTAGTAGTTAACTACTACTCTATAAGTGAACCCTTTTCTTCACTTATAGAGTAGTAGTTAATACTACTCTATAAGTGAACCCTTTTCTTCACTTATAGAGTAGTAGTTAACTACTACTCTATAAGTGAACCCTTTTCTTCACTTATAGAGTAGTAGTTAATACTACTCTATAAGTGAACCCTTTTCTTCACTTATAGAGTAGTAGTTAACTACTACTCTATAAGTGAACCCTTTTCTTCACTTATAGAGTAGTAGTTAATACTACTCTATAAGTGAACCCTTTTCTTCACTTATAGAGTAGTAGTTAACTACTACTCTATAAGTGAACCCTTTTCTTCACTGATAGAGTAGTAGTTAACTACTACTCTATAAGTGAACCCTTTTCTTCACTTATAGAGTAGTAGTTAACTACTACTCTATAAGTGAACCCTTTTCTTCACTTATAGAGTAGTAGTTAACTACTACTCTATAAGTGAACCCTTTTCTTCACTTATAGAGTAGTAGTTAATACTACTCTATAAGTGAACCCTTTTCTTCACTTATAGAGTAGTAGTTAACTACTACTCTATAAGTGAACCCTTTTCTTCACTTATAGAGTAGTAGTTAATACTACTCTATAAGTGAACCCTTTTCTTCACTTATAGAGTAGTAGTTAATACTACTCTATAAGTGAACCCTTTTCTTCACTTATAGAGTAGTAGTTAACTACTACTCTATAAGTGAACCCCTTTCTTCACTTATAGAGTAGTAGTTAACTACTACTCTATAAGTGAACCCTTTTCTTCACTTATAGAGTAGTAGTTAATACTACTCTATAAGTGAACCCTTTTCTTCACTTATAGAGTAGTAGTTAACTACTACTATATAAGTGAACCCTTTTCTTCACTTATAGAGTAGTAGTTAACTACTACTCTATAAGTGAACCCTTTTCTTCACTTATAGAGTAGTAGTTTATACTACTCTATAAGTGAACCCTTTTCTTCACTTATAGAGTAGTAGTTAATACTACTCTATAAGTGAACCCTTTTCTTCACTTATAGAGTAGTAGTTAACTACTACTCTATAAGTGAACCCTTTTCTTCACTTATAGAGTAGTAGTTAACTACTACTCTATAAGTGAACCCTTTTCTTCACTTATAGAGTAGTAGTTAATACTACTCTATAAGTGAACCCCTTTCTTCACTTATAGAGTAGTAGTTAATACTACTCTATAAGTGAACCCTTTTCTTCACTTATAGAGTAGTAGTTAATACTACTCTATAAGTGAACCCTTTTCTTCACTTATAGAGTAGTAGTTAACTACTACTCTATAAGTGAACCCTTTTCTTCACTTATAGAGTAGTAGTTAATACTACTCTATAAGTGAACCCTTTTCTTCACTTATAGAGTAGTAGTTAACTACTACTCTATAAGTGAACCCTTTTCTTCTCATGAATTGCAGTTGGCTCCGACGCACCTGTCCTTGTAGGAGTGCACAAGGCCTTTTCCTTACATAGTTTCACCTGTCCTTGTAGGAGTGCACAAGGCCTTTTCCTTACATAGTTTCACCTGTCCTTGTAGGAGTGCACAAGGCCTTTTCCTTACATAGTTTCTCACCTGTCCTTGTAGGAGTGCACAAGACCTTTTCGTTACATAGTTTCTCACCTGTCCTTGTAGGAGTGCACAAGGCCTTTTCCTTACATAGTTTCTCACCTGTCCTTGTAGGAGTGCACAAGGCCTTTTCCTTACATAGTTTCTCACCTGTCCTTGTAGGAGTGCACAAGGCCTTTTCCTTACATAGTTTCTCACCTGTCCTTGTAGGAGTGCACAAGGCCTTTTCCTTACATAGTCTCACCTGTCCTTGTAGGAGTGCACAAGGCCTTTTCCTTACATAGTTTCTCACCTGTCCTTGTAGGAGTGCACAAGGCCTTTTCCTTACATAGTTTCACCTGTCCTTGTAGGAGTGCACAAGGCCTTTTCCTTACATAGTTTCACCTGTCCTTGTAGGAGTGCACAAGACCTTTTCCTTACATAGTCTCACCTGTCCTTGTAGGAGTGCACAAGACCTTTTCGTTACATAGTTTCTCAAAGAAATATAAATCATCTATCTGATGGAAAAAAAGGTATATAAAATATGTTACCACGTATACAGTATAATTATTTATTTTAAATTGTCAATTGCTTTCAATTTACTTAATCTTGGGCTATAGTGATATTAATACTAAATGCATCTGTGTATATGTATAATGTAATTTGTAAGTTGATTATCAGTATACTGTGGTTACTTTGCGCCACTTTTGATGCGTATGCACCGCCCCAGCATATTTTGATGCGTATGCACCGTCCCAGCATATTTTGATGCGTATGCACCGTCCCAGCATATTTTGATGCGTGTGCACCGTCCCAGCATATTTTGATGCGTATGCACCGCCCCAGCATATTTTGATGCGTATGCACCGTCCCAGCATATTTTGATGCGTATGCACCGTCCCAGCATATTTTGATGCGTATGCACCGCCCCAGCAAATTATGTAATGACTACTTGTGCCTGATACAGCAGTGGTGCCAGATTACATACATGTATACATAGTAGGGATGCACCGAAAATTCGGCCACCGAAAATATTCGGCCGAAAATGGCTAAAAAATGTATTTTCGGCCTATTCGGTTTCGGCTCAAATAGGCCGAAAATATATCACCGAATAGTCCAAACACCGGGTCGGTATAAACACAACACGCGATTGTCTTGAACGTAACCAGAGCGCTCCGCATCTGCCTCTCTCTCACTCCCAACTGCAGTCTCCCACACACACACACACACACAGACACACACACACAGCGTCAAGTTGCTCTGTGCTGTGGCTGCGATGCGCTCCGCGAAATCTGCGAGCTCATAAACAGGTCCCAAAACATGGTATTTGTGAGCACCGCCACTGTCTATTCTTTTGTCGTATGACAAAAAATGCTCCCCAATGTCTGAATCTGTGAGCTTGCAGACAGGCTACGACGAACACTAGCAGTAGCTTGCTCGTTAGCTCCTCAAATTTGTTCCACCTGTGTGTAATCTCAGCAGCGCATTGAAGTGGGCACGGCAGGGCAAAAGCAGAAGCAGAACGTCCGTGAACGTTTTGCTTAACAATGATCAGTTGTTCAGTGCTGTTTAACTTTGGCAATATGTGATACTAGAGCCTAGAGAACATGCTAATATGGCTGCTAAATAAGAACGTTTTCCCCTATCAGCTAGCATGCTATTGTGTGTGTGTGTGTGTGTGTGTGTGTGTGTGTGTGTGTGTGTGTGTGTGTGTGTGTGCGAGCGTGCGTGTGCGTGCCCACACACTGTGTAGGACAGTGGTTCTCATAGTGGGAGCTAAATTATAGATAGTTAGGAAGTAAACCAAGTGGGGGTCTGAAACAGAGTGCAAAAATGGAACCAAATACACTCAAAATTTACATTGATTTTTACAATAGAAATTAAAATAAATTGGGGTCCCAGAGATAGAAATGGGAAGAAAGACAGTCAGCTATACACAGTCAACATTACAGATTACAGTATCATTACAAGTACAAGGAATGGCAATGAAATCAAATTGTATTAAAAAGGGGGTAAAATATTAATTTTGAAGGAGTATTCATTTTTATTGTCTTTATTGTTAGTTACAACATGCCTACAATAACTTGAAGCATTTTTTTTAAGGTAATTGCAAAAAAGGTGCCATAATCCGATTAATCGTTTAAATAATTGCCTGATGAATCGATTATGAAAATCTATAATCATGTCTTTTGCCATAATCGGGTAGCTTTACAACAAAGCTGTATTCGGCTATTCGGTATTCGGTTTTCGGCCAACTGTTTCCTATATTCGGTATTCGGTTTCGGCCAAGAATTTCCCTTTCGGTGCATCCCTAATACATAGGATTTTGTTTTGTTTTGCCATGTCTTTTGTTCCTGCTATTTTGTTCCTGCTATCCTATTGTTTAAAACATGAGTAAAATGATGATTCTCATACCATGTTTGTCGTATGTTTGCCTTTTTCCTGTGACACATCTGCCAGGCTTATTGGCTGTCAACATTATGACACACTTAGGTGGTTTTCGGAGGATGCTGAAAGTGCTCTAGACATTATAAGATGTCTATCAGTCTATAATTGTATATGAACTAGGCATCTGTTTATAACACTAATTACACTTATAAAGCAGTTAATGACGTAGAACATCACATGTTGCTGGAGACTATACAGGCATTGTAGTTATAAATCATAAGGGTTCATATCTCCCTTACGGAGATATGGGTGTCTGGCTGGGTATGAGCACAACAACATCATGGTTGTTTTTCACCACCTGTGTGCAACCTAACGCACATATTAACTGTATATATATGATGATTTCGGGTGTACCAGTACAGTGACAGTACTGTACAGTAGGGCTGTGAATCTTTGGGTGTCCCACGATTCGATTCGATTCCGATTCTTGGGGTCACGATTTTATTCAAAATATTTTTTTTCCAGATTCGAAACTATTCTCTATTCAAAATGATTCTTGATTCAATACATAGGATTTCATCACAATCTACTCCAGCCAAATGAAGTGATTAACTTGAAAATGACTGAAGACATGATGTTTACTGTAAGGGTGAGTTAGGGTGAGCTTACATTTCATATTATAAACACCATGTAGTGAAAACTCCTGTAACTAACCAGAAATAAAATCTAAAAAATAAATAAATAAAAATTAATAAATAATTTTTGGAAATTATGAATCGATTTTGAATCGTTCATAACGGGAATCGCGATTCTAATTCGAATCGATTTTTTTTGACACCCCTACTGTACAGTACAGTACCAAAACTGTGGAATGCACTTCCCATTGCAGTCAGAACTGCAGCATCACTCCCAATCTTCCGCCGTAGCCTGAAAACCCACCTTTTCAGACTCCATCATGGCCCTTAGCACTTACCCTAAACCCTTAGATAGCATTTATGTTGGATTATATAGCATTTGATACAGACTTATAGCATGTTATGTAGACAGCACTGTAATTGTATTGTATGTAGTCATAGCACGCCATAGTACACATGTATAGTTTATATGTATAGTGTATGTATAGTTTCACTATATAAATATTCCACTGTTACTTTCTTAGCTTACGCATGTTTCATGATAAATGCTTTTTATGTGATGTATTCCCATGCTTTGTTCTTGCTTAAATGTAAGTCGCTCTGGATTAAGAGCGTCTGCTAAATGCCTACATTGTAAATTGTAAATTGTAAATTGTAGTAGAGGGACTGCCACACGGTAACTGTCATTTCTCAACCGTTACGGACGCGGGGCAGCTCGCCGGAACTGGGTTGGCACCCTGGGTGTTACCCCCCCCCCCCGCACTCACTTCACACGGGTGTGACTGAAGTACAGTAAATAATTTATTGCCTGACAGTTCTTGCCTGAAAACATTTTTTGTTTTGCTTATAATGCACTCAATGAGCCTTGTAGTGACTTATCACATCAATGCATTAGAGCAGTGACAACAATGAGTCCAATTACCCAATTATAATCTATCTATAAATGTGCCTTGTCTCTGTACGTGTTTATGTCTGGAATTCACAGAACTCCAACCATCCACACCGACTGCAAATTCCACACACGTTCCACACCACCACAGGGAGTGCAGTGCTTGGCCTTGAGTGAGAGAGACAGAGAGATACAGAGAGACAGAGATGCATGATTGTCCAGAACCAGCCCAAAAGCCTCTGCCCGGGCCTGTACCTGCACCCCTATATCTCCATATATGGAGCTGGCCTGTTCTGACTGTTGACATCACTTCAGTTCATATTTGGGCATGCCTTGGCACAACTCCATAGAATGAAGGGACAGAGAGAGACAGATACAGACATCTTCATATCTGGGCATAAAAGGGACACAGTGGGTGAACGGGTACTCTGACACTGGTACCGGGTATTGCATAGCCAGGTGGGGCATGGATCTCCAACTTCCATCGTTACAGAGTAGATGCTCTACTTAAGGTCAAGTATATAAGTCATAGGCAAGTAATAAAGAATGTGTAATAAATACCTACTCATGAAGCATTATGAGTATAGGTATTGGTTATTAGTAAAACATTGCATGGATGCACCTGGGACGTATCCTCAGTGATGTATCCCAAGGTCATCTCTCGAACATCATACCCCTCACTCAGGCGACCCAGCCGGGGTGATCAAGTCCCAACTTACGTCCCAGTAGCTACCCTCAATCAGTCCCATTAGGGAAAACCCTGGGCCACACAATCCGTTGGAACTACTCCTGAACTACTCTGCCAGGGCTGGGAGGTACACTTCTGGCTGGAAGGATTAGGCTTTGTGGGTTGACTCCTCCTACGTCTCACCAGGTCCACTCCTGCTCTCACCAGGCCCAGGACCTGTGCGTTTCACCAGAGTCCCAGCATCAGACACTTCATTCAGGAGTGGTGGGCAATGGTTAGAGTGTCCGCCCTGAAACTGGGAGGTCGGGGTTCGATCCCCGGCCGGGTCATACCAAAGACTGTAAAGATGGGATCCAATGCCTCCCTGCTTGGCACTCAGCATCAAAGGGTTCGATTGGGGGGTCAAATCTACTATTCAAATGATTCCTGAGTGCGGCACGGCTGCAGCTCACTGCTCCTCACCGTTCCAAGAGATGGGTCAAATGTGGAGAACAAATTTCACTGCGGTAACGTGTGTGACAAATCAAACGACTTTGATGCAGACTCCACCCGAGCGATTAGGTGGTGCTGAGGCCTCACCGAGGGTTTGTTGGGCTTCCTCCTCACGGAGGACACAGACTGGGGCACTAACCCATACTGCTCACCCGGGTGCCGTCTACATTCCGGCTGTCACCCGTCTCTTTGGTGGTCACCAGACTATACCTGGTTGTCACATAGTCTATTCCTATGAGTCACTATACATATACCATAGTTATAAATGCATTTTAAGTATATTCATAAAGCTTTTTAGATGGGATGCATAGCATGTGTTACCCTGATATATCAATGTCAAAGAAGTGTCAATATAGAAATATCAAATGGGCAGCCTATTACAAGAATATTAACAGTCTGTCCTAATTTCAGTAATGGAGAATATTCCTGCATTTAATAACATCAGTACCAAACCTGTCCAGTTGTACAGTAGGCCTACTGCATTTACCCATTTCTGTACTTCTCTGACGTATATATACACTCAAATATGCGCTGGAATGGGAGTGAAACTGGTTTACCAAAAGAGTTCATCCAGGTCATCAATATGTCCTTACACTATTACACCACTATTACACTACTATTACACTATTACACTATTGCACTTATTACACTATTACACTTATTACACTATTACACTATTACCCTACTATTACACTATTACATTATTATGGATTAGTCTTGCTCAAGGTCACTTCAACACTAACTCTCGGGGAGCCTGGATCAAACCGGGTTACCTTCCAGTTTCCAGTAATCACACCTGCACTGGATGTGACTTAATTGTCCAATTCAACTAGGTATACTCTTGATGGGGATGTACATTCTGTGCTGGCATACATAGTTATGATTATGAAGAAAATGTATGTTCATTGCAGTTATTTTTGTTTCCAACTACTTTAGAAAGTTTGCACCACTGTACAGTACACAGACAATAGCTAGAATATAGACAATAGTAGAATGATTATGGAGGCAAAACCAGGTTGATGACAACCGTCATGTTAACCAAGTGTACAGTCTAAGCTCCATGACTGCAGGAACAATAGCAAGGTCTTCACACATTCACAGGTTGAACTTGAAAATCTAACAATATGAGCAGTAGAACTGTAAAGACTTTTGAAATACTGTGTCCCATTTAGTTAATTGTATGCATGGCGGGCCCCTTGCCAACACCTAGTCCTACTGAGCAAATGATGAGGCTGTGATTTATAAACAAATACTTTATTACAAAAGTTATGAAAATAAGAAAAACAAACAAAATAAATAGCAAATTGTGCAAATTCAAGAACAAAAAAAAACAAAATGTATAAACAAATACTTATGAAAACAAAACGTTATGAAAATAGTGCAAATAAGAAAAATAAACAAACAAACAAAATAAATAGCAAATTGTGCAAATTCAAGAACCAAAAACCCCCCATTCAATTGGTGTTCTCAGTGGCCGTCTCAGTGGCCTTCAGCTGGCTGAGGATTCCCTCGGTTGGCTCCCACGTGTCTGCAAACTCTTTCTGGCTGAAAAACACAAAACAGATGATAGTTGTGAATAATACCAAGAAACTGGAGTATATTAAATCCTTCCACTGGCTCCCTGTGTCAAAGAATGTATTTCAAAGTAATACTGTTGGTATATAAAGCCCTGAATGGTTAGACGCAAAAAGTGGAAGAGTCAATTGATGCCCCACATCCCTGTGATTCACAGACACTGAATTAATTTACTTGGTTTACCTGACTGGGAAAGGTCTGCTTTCTGACCATAAAATCAAACATTAATTTGGGGAAGCATTTTGTTTTTATGCACCACATATCTGGAACAAACTCACAGAAAACTGCAGGTCTGCTGCCATTCCTTATTTTAAAACACAACTAAAGACATTTGTTTGCCTCTTTGATTGACATAATTTTCTCTCTTCAGCTCTGTAACTTTCTTTTCTTTTGTTTCCTTTGCTTGTTGAACTGTGTATAGACTGAATTGCCTTGTTGAAATGTGTTATACAAATAAACAGCATTCCCTTATAAATAATAATATATTTCTTGACTTTGAAATCATGTTAAGCATTTACATATTTCTTATGTTTCAAGAGCATCAATCACTTTACTCTGCAAGACAAGTAACTAACAAGTTAGAGAAACAAAGTTAAAGGGTTAAAGGCGCAGTGAAATGAAAAAGACGTTTTTCACACTTTTAGACCATATCCGTGGTCATTGTGACGGCCCTGCCCCCTCTGCCTCACTGTAAGCTAGAGGGAAGCCTCTGTGATGGCAGAGTGGAGCAGGCCATCAGCCCAATTGTGCTCACCTGAGGTGGGTGTGGCTTAGGGGACTATATAGAGAGCTCTCCTGGCTGCAGCTCACTCTTCTCTCTGTCCTCCCTGCAAGCAGGACTGCCACCTGGCTCAAGGGCCTAACCACCCTTTTGTTGAGTTATGTTTTGCACCAGCTAATACAACACGCACACACCACTCTCCATACATCCACACACTGCACACATTACTGATGACTGATATCCTCACATCCCACACTTCACTATTTTGCTATGCTTTATTTACTTTAATATAATAAATATAATTACAAAACGTTATACTCTTGTGTGGACTCCCTGTTTTTGCCATGCATCCCCTAGTGCATGACAAAATGGGGGCTCGTCCGTACATAATTAATTAATTGATCAGATTGTTTGGTTAAAAAAAAAAAAATCAAAAAAAAAAATATATATATATCATTTTTGTTTTTTCCCCGTTTGTCTTGGTTGGGAGTTTCACACTTGAGTTGCTTGTTTGTTTTTGGTTAGGAGCCGGACAGAGAAAGCATTTGGCCCCAGTTTACAGAGTTACAACAAAGGTAAGTGTTGGGATGTGTTTGCAAGTGTTAGTTAAATGTGTTTTAGTTGGAACAAGTCCCTTAGCGACCGGCACTGTTAGGGTGTCAGTTGTTTGTTCCTTTCTTTGATTTACTCTTAGTGGAGTTTTGGTTAGCGGCGGATCTTGGGGGTCACACTAGGTGGCTGGAGGGGAGAAATCCTCATGCCCGGGTGCCGACGGTAGGTAAAGATAGGTAAGTTAGTTAGGAATAATAGGGAAGTTAGGGGGGGGTTTGTTCCATTTTGATTAAGGTTACTGTACTGCACTTTGCAATGCACAGCCCCAACACTTGGTTTTGTTAAAGTTTATTTAAATTTGCATACAAAAATGAGTTCAGCTACAGATAAGTTTATTAAGTCCCCGTCAGTGGGGTTACTCGATATTTGTGCGAAGGATCAGCTATTGGTAATTGCTAAACATTATGACATCACAGTGACAGAAAAGCTCAAGGCAGCAATGAAGGCCAGTTTAATCAGTGGTCTGGTAGACAAGGGCATTTTGCAGCCTGTTGAAGACAAGGAGGATGAGGTCAGTTCAGAGGTTGAGTTCAAATGGAGGAAAGAACTTTTGATGTTAAAACAACAACATTCCTTGGAAGTGGAAAAAATGAAACAACGAACTGAATTGGCCAAATTAGATTTGGAATGCAAAAAGCTAGAGTTGGTTGAACAGGGAAAGTTATCAGCAGATGCATTGAATAATGGTAATACTGAAAGGGGAGGAGGTGTCAAAGCTATGGACATTGGCAGTAGCCTGAGGCTCCTTCCCAGGTTCAATGAAAAGGATCCTGACACATTTTTTATCTTATTTGACAGAATTGCAGAGGCACAAGGTTGGACAGACACAAATTGCGCTATAATGGTGCAGTCGGTACTCACAGGGAAAGCACAAGAGGCATTTGCTGCGTTAACGTCTATGGACTCTAGGAGTTATGCAAAAGTTAAAGAGGCAGTGTTAAAAATATACGAGATGGTGCCAGAGGCTTACAGGCAGAGGGCTCGTGGCTGGCGAAAACGTGACAAAGAGTCACATGTGGAGTTTGTCAGAGATTTGAGTACACAGTTTTCACGCTGGTGTTCATCATCTGAAGTTGAGAATTTTGAACAATTGTTTAATCTCATGGTCTTGGAGCAGTTTAAGAACACTCTGTCGTGTAATATTGCTACATACATCACTGAGCACAAAGTAAAAACGGCTACTGAGGCAGCAGTTTTGGCAGATGAGTACGTGTTAATTCACAAGAATAGTTACAGTGATCATGCTAGTGAGAATGTGTTTCCTCGTGTAAAGGATGCTCCAGAGGTTTACAGAAATACGGCCGACAGCAGGGTGACACCAGGGACACATGACAAATCAGTGGGTGTATGTCATTATTGTAAATCTGCAGGACACTGGAAAAATGAGTGTCCGGTCCTCAAATCTAAGGACAAGTACAACAGCTCACAGGTTAAACCAGTGGCACTGGCCAACTCACTCAGCCCAGTGGCTTTGCCTTTAGGACAGCAGAGTGTGCTATGGAAGCCAAAAACGGCTGATGCATACTTGCCATTCATTTCTAATGGTTTTGTGTCTGTGATGGGAAGTGACAAACAAATACCAGTGAAGGTGCTACGAGACTGTGGATCACTAGATTCCTTTGTACGAGAGTCAGTGTTGCAGTTTACAACTGAGACTGATACAGGGGAGAACATTTTGGTTCAGGGAATGGGCATGTTTGTGTTTTCTGTGCCAATCCATAAGATGTCCCTCACTTCAGAGTTGGTAAATGGAGAGGTTCACATGGGGGTGAGACCGGAGTTGCCGGTTGCAGGGGTGGACATCATCCTGGGTAATGACCTTTGTGGGGAACGAATTTGGTCTGATCAGGTACCAAATGTAATTACCAGGAAGTGGCCTGGAGATGTTCAGCAGGACAGTGTATCTGATGGTACAGTGGTGTATCCAGCTTGTGCTGTTACACGTGCCATGGCCGCCTCACATGAGAACCAGAGTGTTGATCAGGGCGAGAGGTCTGGTCTGGTTGATTTGACGTTGCCTGAGCAGTTTAAATCTATGTCACATATGGATTTGGCTGTAGAACAGAAAAATGATGCTAGCTTGTCACAGAAAAAAATGAAATCTCTTCATGACAGACGTGCAGAGCCTAGGCAGTTTAAAGCTGGAGATCAAGTTTTGCTCATTAAGCCTATAATAACTTCTCCTTTCCAGGCCAAATTCAGTGGGCCTTACACGGTTGTGAGACAGGTGACAGAGCAGAACTACATAATAGCTACTCCAGAGAGTAGAAAGAAGACGAAAATGTGTCATGTCAATCTGCTAAAAGCCTATTACTCAAAGGAGTCTGATGGTAAAGCAGGAAATGGGGAAAGTGTTAATTCCTGTCTTTGTACAACCAGGGTAGATGGGTCTTCACCTGTGTTGGCTACTCCAGAGGAGGGTGAGACCCCGGCGGTCATTTTGCAGGGTCGGTTGAACAACACAGAATCCTTGAGTAAACTTGATTCTAATCTGGCCTATTTGAATGATGATGAACGCTCTGAGTTGGTGACTCTTATTAACGGATATCCTGCTTTGTTGCACGATGTGCCCACTCGTACCCATTTAATTGAACATGATGTGGAGGTGGATGAAACAGCAGTACCTATAAGGCAGCGTTTGTATAGGGTGTCTCCTGAGAAACGTAAATATTTGAACAAAGAGGTGGAGTACATGCTGGAGAACCATTTTGCTGAACCATGCAGCTCAAGCTGGGCATCACCTTGCCTACTGGTCGGTAAGCCTGACAAGACCTACAGAGTGTGTACAGACTATCGAAAGGTCAATAATGTAACTAAGCCAGATGCTTTTCCCCTTCCACGAATGGAAGACTGTATAGATGAAGTGGGATCAGCTAAGTATGTTAGTACATTTGACCTTTTACAAGGATATTGGCAGGTCCCTCTGTCGAAGCGAGCACAGGAAGTTTGCGCTTTCATTACACCATCTGGTTTATACAAGTACACTGTTATGCCTTTTGGTCTGCGAAATGCGCCCGCAACTTTTCAGCGCCTCATGAATTTGGTGGTGGCTGGTTTGGAGGGATGTGCCGTATACCTTGGTGAGGTGGTAATCTACAGCGATACCTGGTCTGAACACATGCAGCGTACTAAGGCTCTCTTGGAGAGGTTGGTCTGGGCACGATTGACAATCAACTTGGCTAAATGTGAGTTTGCAAGGGCCACAGTAACGTATTTGGGCAAGGTGGTCGGGCAGGGCAGTGTACGCATGGTTCAGGAGAAGGTCAAGGCAATGGTTGAATATCCTCGTCCAACTACAAAGAAAGAGTTGCTCCGGTTTATGGGCCTAGTAGGATATTATAGGAGTTTCTGTAGAAACTTTTCGTCCGTGGCTGAGCCATTAACCAGGCTGTTCAAAAAGGATACCAAATTTGTCTGGTCAACTAATTGTGAGTTGGCATTTGAAAATCTCAAGGCTCTGTTGTGTTCAGCTCCGGTTCTAGCTGCTCCCCATTTGGATAAGTCCTTTTCACTACGTCACATTAAAGGTTCTCAGAACGTGATGGCAGATGCACTGTCATGTATACATTAAGGTGTTAACCTGTTCACTTACATTTCCTGTTTTTGCTTGTTTTTTTTCCCATTCTAGACTATCCTGTCTCCGGCTCTCTTAAATTGCTCCTAGTACCAAGGTTGCCGAGGCTGGGGGCAGGATGGTGGGTCATGGTGGGGAAGCAGGTAGTATGGGTAGGTAGTGTACAGTTGCACAGACAAGTCTGGGTAAACGCAGACATTAAAGTTGTTAGTTGTTTGATTGGAAATGTGGTTTTGGTGAACTGTAAACTGTTCTGTCCTGTAGAACCCTCCTATGTAGTTCTCCGGTCCCACCTGTCCCAAGTGTCATTTCGCCAGAGCTAATTCGGGGCAGATGCGAAGGGCAGTGGGGCCAAAGCTGGACTACTATAGGGGAATGAAACTGGTATTGAGCATCCAGGGGGCATTGTTATACAGTAGTAAGTCAAAGTTGAAAAGGTGGCTGTTTGATTTGGTTAATTTGGTCAAGTTGGAGGGATAATATTTGTTGTTTATTGGTTGCTAATTTGTGGTTTGTTTCTCTTTTAGATGATGTGGTGGAACATCATTTTTATGGAGGGGGGTGTGACGGCCCTGCCCCCTCTGCCTCACTGTAAGCTAGAGGGAAGCCTCTGTGATGGCAGAGTGGAGCAGGCCATCAGCCCAATTGTGCTCACCTGAGGTGGGTGTGGCTTAGGGGACTATATAGAGAGCTCTCCTGGCTGCAGCTCACTCTTCTCTCTGTCCTCCCTGCAAGCAGGACTGCCACCTGGCTCAAGGGCCTAACCACCCTTTTGTTGAGTTATGTTTTGCACCAGCTAATACAACACGCACACACCACTCTCCATACATCCACACACTGCACACATTACTGATGACTGATATCCTCACATCCCACACTTCACTATTTTGCTATGCTTTATTTACTTTAATATAATAAATATAATTACAAAACGTTATACTCTTGTGTGGACTCCCTGTTTTTGCCATGCATCCCCTAGTGCATGACAGTCATCATGTGGACATACCTAACAATGGATGCCAAAAAAATGGGAAAATTCTCATTTTTGTGTGATTTTATATCAAAAATATTTTTGAAATTACTTCCTGAAAACGAAAACGTGCTGCGTAATGACGTGTAGACATACACATTGTGATTGACAGGTGTCTAATCAATCTTCAACTACTAGGCAGTTTGTCTTTTGAATAATTAATTAGCTAGGTACCTTCCCCAGCTTTGGTATTTACCTCCATTCATTCCCCTGCAACCATGAATAAGCCACACTGTGTTTTGGGTTGTTCCTCATCAAACACCCTTTTCTCTTTCCCCAAAACTCCGTGGTTACGTGCTCGCTGGTTGGAATTTATCCATTTTGAGGAGGGTGGCATTTTTGAGAGGTCCAGGTTGTGCGCCCGACATTTTACGGAGGACAGTTTCCGCAACTACGTGCAGGTCAGCATGGGTTTCGTAGCTCCCTCCGGGTTGCGCTTGAAGTTACAGGCCATCCCGACTGTGTTCACGGTCGGAGCCTCAACCGAGTCAACTCCGCGTTTGAGAGTAAGTACCTTGGCAAACTTACAAATATATTTCGTCTTACTACTTACTAGGCTACATGCAAATGCAATATAGTCGTCAAGTTGCACTGTTTGTGACGTTACCAATTCAAGAGCTACACGGAGTGTGTGTATACAAACATACAAGCACGTGTGTGCGTACAGTATGTTTGCAAACATAAGCACGTGCGTGCATATTTTTGCAAACAAGCACGTGCGTGCGTATGTTTGCAAACATAAGCACGTGCGCGTGCGTTGGTATGTGTCTGTTAGCGAGTAGGTCTACGCCTACATACATACATTGTACAATTAGTGTGTGTGTGGGTGTGCTTACGGTGCATCATGCATCTGAGTGAGTACAACAACAAATTACAGTAAGCCTTTATTAGACCTCAAAAGCTCTTTCAGAGCGACTTTAAATACAAAGTTCCAGATCTGAGTAGTAAATGTTATGAAACCTCGTCAATGAGTCTTGACGTTCATAATCTAACAAGATCTTTGCTACCAAAATATAATTGAAAAGTAAAACAAATGCTAACATGACTACTGCTGCATTGTACGTATGGTTATTGCTGTATAGGCCTCTTTTTACTATTATGCTTTGCCTATAATGCTGCTGTGATCGCTTGAATTACCCCCAGGGGGAATTAAAAGTGATATTTTATGACTTTCCATTATCCAACAGCCAACGACACAGGATGTAGGTTGCCAACATGCACCATGTATGAAGACAACTGCATCCCAAGTGTCTTTTCCAGCTCCGAAGGCAAAAAGACGGAGTAAAGGTAATGTTACATTATAAGTTATTTGATGAACAATGGTGAATATGTTTAAGGATGTTGATTTACAAGTGCACATGTTTCATTTGTATGTCTTCTTAGGGGTTCAAGTAAAACCAGCAGGGCGCTCTGTAGCGGTTGGCTGCTCCATGGACAGTGTTGGGGCACCGATGCTGATGTCGACACCTACCAAGAGGCCACGAGTGGAGCTGGTCAGCAGCCAGGAGTCCTCAAGTGCATCCTGCTGCACAGTAGAACCTCAGGATTCGTCATATGTGCCTGATGTGACACCAGAGGACCATGAGGAACAGCAAAGGTAGGGTGTGTGTGTGTGTGTGGAGGGGGGGGTTTGTTTGTGGAAAGAATGCCATGTATTAATGTCTGTGTGTGTAGATATCATGTTCCTGTACAGTGCTTGCCTACCACTGTACGACTCCACCAAGTACATTGTGTACCATGACAACCTGATGGAGTTGTTCAGGACGTGCCCAACATGCAGCCGCACGTGCCAGATAAGCACCTTTGTTGTTGGGACACTTGTATCCATCACACAGGTAATTGAAAACTTACCATAGACAAAATTACTATCAACAGGTGTACATATTAATGTGTCATCAGCTGTTGTTTATATACAGTTTTAAATTATTATACATAGGTGTGTTCTCACTGCCACCACAAACTACAGTGGAACAGCCAGCCCTACATTGGGAACACCCCAGCTGGAAATATTCAGCTGTCAGCTGCAGTGGCCTTCAACGGTGCATCTTATGTTCAGATTCACAAGGTTAATATATTTGTGTGTGTGTGTGTGTGTGTGTGTGTGTGTGTGTGTGTGTGTGTGTGTGTGTGTGTGTGTGTGTGTGTCTCTGCGCGTTTTTATATATATATATATATATATATATATATTATGGTTGCATAAAACATTTTTGTGTGGTGTTTTCCAGGTACTGTCATCGCTGCGTGTAGAATGCATTTGTCCCCGTACCTTCTACAACCACCAGCAGGCTTTCCTACAGCCAGCCATACTCTGGCAATGGAGGGTGGAGCAGCAGCAGGTCATTCAGAGGGCAAAGCAGTCCGGAAAGCCTATCACTTTAGGTGGTGACATGAGAGCTGATTCACCAGGTTTGTACAAGTGATTATGAGCAGATTAACAATTGAAATAGTAGTTAAAATATGCCAATATGACAGTCTACAATCCCACATTTGGCTACGATACAAATTCTGTAATTTTGGAGAAATGTCACACGATATACAGTGTACACTGTACAGTAAACTGTGTGTGTATATACTGAAGTGATTCAGCAAACATCTTGCATCTGTCAGGTCATAAATGCATTCATCTAACGAATGAATAATGAATATGTCAATGGACACCTGAAACACTGTCTTTATTTTAACTGTAGGACATTGTGCCAAGTTTGGGTCTTATTCAATGCTCAACTTGGATGACAACAGGATTATAGATCTCCAGCTAGTCCAGGTAAACTGAAAATGGAAGTTCTTTTATCATTAACGTACTTGTATACGAGTGTAAAACTTCTCAAATTCCGAATGGTATCTCTTTCTTTCTTTCTGTGTCTGTCCGTCTGTCTCTTTTTTCAGAGTAATGAGGTAGGTAACAGTGGACGGATGGAACTACATGGCTTTATGAAGAGCCTGAAGTTCCTGAAGGAAGCTGGTATCGAGGTTGGCGCTATTGTCACAGATCGCCATCCTTCGGTACAGAAGTACATGAGGGAGAAGCAGGAGGACATAGTTCACTACTATGACACTTGGCATGTGTCTAAAGGTACTTTTCCTTTTTAACCACCTTTTTCCATGTGGTACCTAATGTAAAAAGCAATACTTCAAATTTACATTTAATACTTAATAGTTTTGAATGCATGTATGTCATATTACACAAAAAAGTACATAGATCTCAAAAGGAATGCTTTTGTTGAACTACGCTGTGACTACAGTCAAAGCACACTATCTTTATATCAAGGGTTTGAGGGTATGGTATCGTTATCATATCGTTAACGGTCAGGCAGAATACTTGTAATGTATAGAGCGTCACAGTCCCTCCCCCTTTCAGAACGACGAGTGGCCCAGGAAATGATTCCCCATTCATTTTCTCCATCAGCTTTTTTAACGCTGCGGACAAAGCCAACTCGAGTTGTGACAAATCATGACAACAAACACAATGTTTTGGGCAGATCAAATCATTAGCCTTCATTTAGTTGTTTCTGGGGAAATGGGGAATCATTTCCTGGGTCTCTCGTCGTTCTGAAAGGGGGCGGGACTGCGATGCGCTATATCTAATTGTGTACTTTTCAGGAAATGGGGAAATAAATAACTGTTCCAATGGATCCAGTGTTGTTACAAGCTGATTGAATACTATATAACTCACACTTATGAAGAATCACTTTCACCTGTAAATTTACAAGATCACAACACGGTAACGCATTGTGAACTTGTAGATTGGCTACTTTTGCCTGACAAAGCAGGGCATACAAATACAAAGTTGAAATATGAAGATATACGTTTTCTGTCCAACAGCGATGATGTGCTTACTTATGCTTATTGAATTAGGGCTCGCCAAGAAAATAGATGCTCTTGGGAAGCTGAAGAACTGTGGAGAGGTTCTGCTGTGGAAGAAGAGTTCAGTGAACCATGTATATTGGTGTGCCTCTTCCTCCAAGTCTGGAGAAGAGGTAGTAGACAAGTGGAAGTCTATCACCAACCATGTCCAGAATGTGCACCATCATGACAGTGAGCTCTTTCCAGATTGTGCCCAAATCTACCCCTTGATGAACGAGCATGGTTGAGGCCGAGTAAGCATCAGATTCTATATCAGATCTTACAATATGAATGATTAGTATGTGTGTATGTTTTTATAGCATTTTCCTTCATATTATTTGTCCTGTCTGTGCTTGTGTGGTTGATTTATTACGCAGATACCAAAGCTTGTGAGATGTTCTGTGACCTGATGCTGAAGAAGAGACTTCTCAAAGACATTGCGAAGCTCAGTCCTCATCATCAGACCTCCTCAATTGAAGGCTTTCTCATTTTGAGGTTTGCGCCGAAAAATGTTTCGTTCCCATTCATGGGAATGTTGTGCAGGTCAGAGTTTAGTAAATTATTTGTTTTATTCCTTTGATAATGAAATGGAATGTATTCTGTCAAATGGTTAATTTAAAGTTCTGCTCATATTTATTGCAATAACACCTTAACCCATTTAGACCTGAGGCTGATTCTAAAATAATTCTATGTCAGTGGTTCTCAAACAATTTCATGTGAAGGACTCTCAAAAATATACGTAATTAGCCGCCGACCCTCATCTGAAAACATGTTGTTCCAGGGACCCCCCAGAAGCAAAGATTTGAGTTAAAAACGTATATATTCAAGATTTGTGCCACATTTTCACGATTTTTCTAAAATAGCAGATCTACAAGGTCGTAGCACGGCACTCGGTGCCGTGCTATGAGTTTGTAGATCTGCTATTTTTCAATAGCTAAAGTATAACATAATGCCTAAAACACCAAAAGGGGTTCCCGCCCAGAATGGGTTAAATAGCATCCTCTCTGCCTGTATTCTTTTATAAAGATTATACTATCGATTCTACCACTGCCCTAATTCACTCCTTTATAACTATGCTTAGATTGCTCCTTGCCGCTCTCCACTACAACGAGAACGCAGACCGTGGTGTGCTGTGCAATGCAGATGGAGAACCTGTGGTCAGGGTTAAATGGCCAAAGTACAAGAAGGGTGAATACTCTCTGTGCTATGAGAAGACTGCTTCCACATACCGTAAGTTACAAAATAGTACCTGTGTATAAAACATGTCAGCCTCCTTTGGCAAAGAATGGAAAAACAGCTCCTCAAATCATGATAAACAGTTTTAGGTTTTGGTTTCTGCATTGACATTACCATGTCTTTTGCACCGTATAGACTATGTGGACACCCTGCAGAGGCTGGTTCTGGAGGAGGTGGTCTTCAGTCCTGGCCCATACCAGCAGCTGAGAGACCAAGTGGAAGTCCCTGAAAACCTGTGTGCTGCTTTTGAGAGGCCCAACATACAGGAAGCTATGGCCTCCAAATGGTCTCGCTACACACAGGAGCTGTAAGCAGCACCACCCGGGCATCAGAGGGGCTTGGGACACTGGTCTCAGTACCACCCTCTCTCTCACCACCTGACCATCAGAGGGGCTTGGGACACTGGTCTCAGTACCACCCTCTATCACCACCTGACCATCACAGAGGGGCTTGGGACACTGGTCTCAGTACCACCCTCTATCACCACCTGACCATCACAGAGGGGCTTGGGACACTGGTCTCAGTACCACCCTCTCTCACCACCTGACCATCAGAGGGGCTTGGGACACTGGTCTCAGTACCACCCTCTCTCACCACCTGACCATCACAGAGGGGCTTGGGACACTGGTCTCAGTACCACCCTCTCTCACCACCTGACCATCAGAGGGGCTTGGGACACTGGTCTCAGTACCACCCTCTCTCTCACCACCTGACCATCAGAGAGGGGTTGGGACACTGGTCTCAGTACCACCCTCTATCACCACCTGACCATCACAGAGGGGTTCAGGAAACTGGCTTCAGTGGTGGTGAAGCATGGCCGTTCTTAGTTGGTGGAGTGATTTGTCTGGTGACTCAGAAAATGAACAAAACTCTGGCTTGTAAGTGGCCTTTAGTCACATGAGAAGGAGCAATAACAGGTCTGTGACATTGTTAGATATCTGTGGCTGCACACCCATCCTGCTTATATTGTGGATTGCAAATGGTCCCCGTGAATAGAAGAACATCATAATAGAAAGGACCTTGTAGGGAAATAATTTGCTGTAGTTATCAAGAATGAAGTATTGAATATTTCATAGACAATTCAAATACAGCAGTATGATAGAAGCCAAATGGATCAATACAAAAATACCAAACTAAGGTTTGATCCAATTGTGGATCAAATATTTGTAGGGTAAATTATGAATGCAAATGTCTATTGTAATAACTGGTATGAATGAACATACATGTAAAATCACTACAAAACCTTTATCATTGTAGATGGTTTAAATGTACCCAGTCCTTTATGGTCTAGCAGTAATATGGAGCATAGCTGCACATCAAACTAGACAACAGTTTTTGCCACTGGGAGATCAGGTTTCTCATCTCATTAAACTACTCATAGCAGTGTAGCGGTTTGTTGGGGCGAGCTCGCGTCGGGGTGCCAGTCAGAGACCCAGTCTGACAAAAATAGGTAAAATAATAACAGCCCCAACCACCGTACAAGGGATAGACAAACAAATATATCAACCCCTGAAACAAACAGTAGACACACAACAATACCATACAGAATCACAAAGGAAACACGCACACACAGAGGACTTCATTTACGTGAGCAGTGTATTGTATATTCAATCAACAGTGACCCCAAACCAAATCCAATAATAACTGTTCAATGTTCCCACGTCACGTCACGTGACAAACGATATGATGTACAAATAACGTTCAGGCACGCAGCACCAGTATCCACAGTTTGTGAGTTGAGTGTTCCCCCCAAACAAATAAAATAACAAAACAAAACAACGTCAGTCCGCACGTCAGACAGTCATGTTCAGAGCGCTGTGTAAATCCCTTACTGAAAGATGACGCGGTTAGCGTGTCCGCATCTACGATCCGGGGTGATCAACGTTAATCCATACCGACACGGTGTTGTCAGCGACGCCAGCGAGAGCCGGGCGTCGGACGAGCAGCCACGCTCCGACGGGGAAACCACTACTCTCACGGTTAGGATGGCGTGGTGTTGGGCAGTCCCACGGCTGGCTACAAACTATGAACCGTTTGTCGAGATGACAGCTGTCAGTGTCACTTCCTCAAACTCGCTCCCGTTCCATTCATGCATTCTCGTAGCCCCGCGGGCACGTGACGTAGGAGTGTCAAAGTCTGCGTGACGTGCGTGCGTGCGTGTGCATGTGCGTAGGAGAGGGGTTACAGGCGCGGAGCGCCACAGCAGTACATGTCTACATGTCTGTAAAATACAACCAACCATAACTACTGCACCAGCACTGACACATACCCAATAACTAATAGGCTATTTCAACTTTGACCTTTATACACAATTATTTTATAACTATATAGATACTTGTGTAAAATGTGTAGGCCTATTGTATGTTATGGAGTGGAATTTTGTTTTTACAATTTTATCTGAATAGTACTGCCTACTGCTTATGACCTCACTGTAAGCCCCGTTTGTTTATACTATAATGCTGGAGTGAACATAAGATGATAGATGCAGTGGGATTTTGCTTGGGTATGGTTGACCTGTAAACACCATGGTTGTGCATCGTGTGGTGGCTGCTACAGGAAGTACAGGAATTTCAATGTGTAGCACATCTGAGCAATCATCTGCAGGTCTTAGTGGCAGACTGTGTTCGACGCTACAGGTACACAGTAGGGTACAACAATGTCACTTACACTTTACTTGTAACTGGTATCTGATATGTGTTATATTGTAATCCATGATGCAAACAAACCGCAATGTCTAACTATCATGTACCAATTTGTTGGAGGGGTTGATGATTGCTGAAAAGGTGTCATAATCCCCTGTGGGATTGGCCACTAGGTGGCATGACAGTAAGTAAATAACCCATTGAGACCTGAGGACCAGATTCTACAAATGTCTTCTAAATCCCAAGTTTTCTGATAAACCTGTTTATGTCAAGGAGCCCCACTTTTTTTACTATATATAAATTATATTTTTTTTTCTCAAATGGGTCTGGGCAATAAAACCATCTTTCACCAAATAACTTGTATTGATAGTGACTATTGTCACAATAGCTTTTTTCCATGGTGTTTTGTGGAATTAAAACTACATGACCAAACACAACCAGGAACATGTGTTACATTGTGTTGAATTAAATATCTTAAAAAATTAAGCAAGATGTAATTTATTTGTGTACAAAAAACATAGTAACTGACAACATGTGTGTGGGGAGAAAAGGAGTAAAGAAATAATTGTCTATATAAATATATTCATGGCATCTGCAGTGGAGCCAGCCTGAATCCTCTGTAGTTTTCAGATGGAGAAGGGTAGGCAGCTCTTATCCTGATGACAGCACAGGATGGGACCACTTTTCTATTGCCTCTTCCAAGGTAACCCCAACACCACCTGACAAAGGAGCGGTAGGCTATGTGTCGATAACGTCTATAAAGAATCAATGACATGAATGCAAAAATGAAATACTCATGCAGATAGTGAAAAAGAGCAATGCAAGACAACGGAGATCTTGAATTTGGACAAGACATTTCATTTTGATTACATCACAGAAGTGAAATGGTTTGACAAGCACTGATGACAAGAGTAAATTGACAGCAATTACACTCACTCCTCCTCAGTGAAATCCTCTTGGTTCTCTTGCTGACCAAACTGCTGATTATCGGCTGCAAATGTCATTTGTTGCACCCACTGATTGAGGCAACAGCCAGGAAAGCCAGGGTGCATTGATATGCACGGAGTCTCTGGCTCTTCTTCTGCACATTTTAACATAACCTGCATAGCAGAGCAAAATAATATTCAGCAGCAATACTGAATGTTCAGCACATACATATCCCATTTTACATTGTTCTGGGTTGATTGTTAATTTGTTTTGCCCGTGCAATGCTAGTATTATTGCCTATCTTCACCTGTATACATTACTTTTCAAACATACATGTATGCATCATGTAGCAGTGATGTAAATAGGTTTTCAATTAAATATAAATCATCTAAGCACACATGTGCTTAGATGCTTTTTATTTCCATTTCTGCTAAGCAGCAAGCTATATTATAGCTTAGCAGAAATGGAAATAAAAAGCTTTTTTTTTTTTTATATATATATTTTTGTGAACTGAAATCTAAACCTAAATCTAAATCTAAACAGTGAATTGTACCAACATAATGCATTTGTATGTTGTTTACAGACTGACAGTAATCCTGCTGTGTTATACTAACCATCTCATGGTCCTTGCAGCAGACTCTGTCTATGGGAGCATCCATGTTCACACAGTAGCCACATCTACACCTGAATGATAAGCAGATAAACAATTATGTGACTTCAGTTCAGTGATTTATGTGAACGAAAACGGCTAAACACAAGTGGAAGCTGATATTCCATACAATAAGCTAAACATTCACAACTACTAAATTAATATAACTTTTGCCACTTGGTTATAGTAAAAGACTAGGTTCAAATAACAGATTAGACTAGAGGACAAACCCATGCATGAGCAGTGTTCGTCACATGTTCCTCAGTTCCTCTACGGATCTACCCACGACATCACGTTGCACAACCAATGTCTCATAGGGGACACGTGAAGTTTGATCATGTATGTCAGATGTATTGTATTGTATACAATTATATATGATTAGTTCCAGCAGTGCGTTCAACCAGGTAGACCAAGATAGCTAATCACCGAATGAATGCAGCCCAATATGTAGACGAACTACTGTAGCGTTATCTAGTACTCAATGCAATACTGATATAATAGCTAATAATATTGATTATAAAAAGAACGTTACCAGTTAGACACATCTACATGCTGCCGCGGGTGAGGTTCGGCTGCTGCTGCTGCTGCACCCCCCTCGTCGTCACTGTCCTGTGCAGGAGGAAGAGGCTCAAACATAATGGCCTGACGCCACGGACGGGATGGTATTCATGTTGTTCGGCATGTTCCCCGTCTACCTCTACCTCCACCTCCTGTTCGCTTGAGTCACTTGACTCTGTGCTAGTGAAGCTGGGTGAAGCTGCACAGAGGGGTGAAGACGGTGGCGAGAAGTCCTCCACCGTGGAAACGAGGCCACTGCAGTCGCGCTCATCCATTTCCATGTTTGTTTTTGTTGTCACTTGTCACACGTGTTTTGCTTCAATTGAACGAGCCGCCTTCTTTGCATATTTGTGCTTAGCCCGCCTACGTTTCGACGGTCAAATCACATTCTTCCCAGCGTTATGTCCCGCCTTACTGGCACGTTTCACTCGGAAATGCGTCACCATGCGGAAGTGGGACACACACTTACTTCTGTTTCACTGCGCCTTTAAAGTTACCATGTGGGGCATGGAGCCCATTGAACCAAGGACTGCTTTGTGCCCTTTGGAAGAGGGGAAACAGGAACAATAATCACTATTTTATTTTTGATTGAATAATGACTCCCAGCTTCTAAAATATTCACAACACATCAGAGATAATACGATTACTAGTCAACACTCATGCTGGAGAACAGGAGCCTCTACTCTCAACAGTAAAACGTTGTAAACAGGCCTGGTACACATCAGAGGTAATACAATAACATTCACACCTGTGTGAAGTGAGGGGCGCTCTTATCATCTTACAACATCAATTACAACATAATGTTTGTTTAAGCAACGGGTGCTAATGTTTGTTTTAGTCCTCAAAACAAACATTACATTTCTCTTCATTAAACAAGCATCGTTGAAAGACAAACATTAAAGCTGTACCGTATATAGGAGAAAAATTAAAGTAATTATACATGTTCCAAATACTGCTGCATTTCAGGCAGAAGGCAAGATTGTAAATAGTAGAGCAGATACTAACTTTTCTCTCACGAGTCTTTTCGGCAACAGACTTAATGGGCCAGGGGACCTCGGAGGACCAATGCGTGCAATCTGTGAGAGAGAGAGAGATTGCAGCACTGTTTTTTCCTTAAAAAAAAAAAGAAAATCAATCAATAAAACATATTTATGTAGACAGGGTTCATTAGACAAACATAAAAAACCCACTATACCTAGAGAAAGTGTGCATCTGTTCCACGTAACTTGAAAACCGCTCGCCACACCGACTTCAAATTAAACACACGTTCCACTACACCACAGGGAGTGCAGTGCCCGGCCTTGAGTCGGTCAGACCCACGGTTATCCAGAACCGCCACAAAATAACTCTGACCAGGCTCTGGACAGGGCCCAAATTAGCCAATTGATCACACCTAATCTCACCTATATCTCCATATATGGAGCTGGCCTGTTCCGACTTCACAATGATATTCTGACATCTGCATAGACTCCATATTTGGGCATGCCTGACAAATAACTCAATATATGGGCATAACAGGGACACAGACATAATAACTGGGTGGACATGCATTTCCAACTTGCATCATTCCAAGTAGGCCAGCTCTAGGAATAAAAATTACAAGACACAACGGTACCAACGTTTCCAAAAAGTAGACCGATATCTGATAACACCATTAGACAGCAGCATAATAGAATTCTGACTTACTTCTTACTACTCACACATTGCAAAACAACTCACTTGCCTTCCTGAACTTAACCAACAAGCGTGCTCAGAAGAGGTTTACCTTCACATCAATTGAACATGAGAAGAAATTCCTCCTCAGCATCTTGAGAAAATATTATACAGCACTGCCTTTACAGATCACCAACCAACATCACAATGAACGGGTAAAGACTGGATGAAGTATAGGACTTCAGGTTCTTTGTGAGTGAGGATGGCAGCTCCACAAAGGAAATAAAAACAAGAATCAGCATAGCAACATCAGCCGTGACAAGACTTGCCAGATCATAAAAATGGTCTATGGTCTAATTTAATGGAATAAATGGATGATCAAATGCAGGAGTTTTCACGACTCATCTAACTGTAACTAGGGCCGTCACCTCCCCCCCCGCCCCTCACTGGTGCGAAACTCGGTAGGAAAAACGGGGTCACTTACAAGTAACAGGTGCTCTTCACCCTACTCTATGGGTGTGAGAGCTGGACACTCACAGCGGACAGAGAGCACAGGATACAGCCCTTTGAAAGCAAGTGCTTCAGAAGGATGCTTCATATTTCACATAAAGAACACCGGACAAACGATTACTAGTCAACACATGCTGGAGAACAGGAGCCTCTACTCTCAACAGTAAAACGTTATAAACAGGCCTGGTACGGCCATGTCACAAGACATATGTCCCTGCGAGTGAGAGTGAGCCTTTAGTCAGTAGATCTGTTAACATGTCCCAGATACCTAGCTTTGCTACACACAGATAACACATGGCCTGAGGAGAGATCATTATACCCTCTTGTCCTGCAAATCATTACAACACTCTTTGACATTCTATTACTCATCAAATGCTGCACCATATTGTCAGCTCCAGAGACACCCTCTAGAGCGTGGCAGTCCCGCCCCCTACCAGGGCCCAGGAATTGATTCCCCGTTCATTTTCCTCATAGACTTTTCAAAAAGTATTTATTTAAAGACCTTTTAAGCCTCGTACAAAGACAACTCCAGTTGTGAGAAATCATCACAACAGACGGCAGGTTACAACACTTATGTTGTTTTTCTTCTTTGTAATTATTTGTTTGGTCCAAAATATTATGTTTATTGTCATGATTTGTCACAACTCGAGTTGGCTTTGTCCGCGGCGTAACAGTCTTTAAATAAATACTTTTTTTTTATTTCTATGGGAAAAATGCATTGGGAATCATTTCCTGGGCCTGGCATCGTCATGAAAGGGGGCGGGACTGCGACGCTCTATGGTGCAAGGTAATAGACTGAGTATTACTCCTGTTCAGAGCTCAGAGCTTATGACCAAAGAGCTTTTCAGCCAGAGTAAGCTCTCATAGTCCCTTCATGTTTTACTAACATAACGTAGTGCATAATTATACCTGTTCAGAGCTCAGAGCTTATGACCAAAGAGCTTTTCAGCCAGAGTAAGCTCTCATAGTCCCTTCATTTTTTACTAACATAACGTAGTGCATAATTATACCTGGCAGGAGTTATCTTTTTGTGGTCCAGGACAAGTTCCTGTCTGGGCAGAGCCAGTAGTACTAAAGCCATGAAGGCCCTATTTGACTCTACATGGCGATGTATGTTAATACAATATAACTTATACTATTTTGTCTCCCTGCTCTTATATTCAGACAAATATTGTCAAAGGTCGAGTCTCACCTCGACACAGGATCTGACACAAATTTTGACTAGAATGTCAAGATTCAATTTATCCCCTGAGCAGACAGGCTATATTAACTCAATGGTAGAAATAGAAGCATGTGCACAGGAAACCAGGTGCAAATACAGGGTAAAAGAGGAGAATTAGGTAGTGCAGCTTTAATTATACAAATAATAATAATAATAATAATAATAGTTATTCATACCAGTATCTACATTTTTCACCTTCCTGTTCACAGCTCTTTTCTTGGCCGTTTTCGTCACCGCAGGCCTGTATGGAGGAAAATAACATAAATAAAGGCCTCTGGTCTTTGCATTGCAGGCCAGGTTCTCTGACCCCTTCCCACATTAAATGCCCTTAACAATAAAGATAATGTAATGTTTGTTAAGCATTACATCACCTAATCATAGCAACATGAGTTAGACTGTAATATATTAGCGCCCCTCAAGTGAGGGGTTATCTATTTCCATATGGGAACAGGACATTTTAACTGTAATGGCCTTGCCTAGATGCATGCCTGGGAAAACAAGTGTTCTTGTACCCAAAGACTGACCACCTATTCTGCATAGTGACGGTCAACTCTATTGCTCAGCATCTTCTATCCTGTATCGGCACGTACCGTTTAGTCCGTACCGCCGCCGTCTTCTTCTTCTTCTTCTCTCCTTCCCCATCTATGTTCTCTCCCTCCTCCTCTCCTCTCTCTCTATCCATGTCTTCCTCCTCTCTCGCCATATCTCCCCCCTCCTCTCCTTTCTCTCCCCCATTGTCCTGTCTTCTCTCTCTATCCATGTCTTCCTCCTCTCTCGCCATCTCTAGACCCTCCTCTCTCTCCCCCCTCCTCTCCCCCTCCAGCTCTTCCTCCTCCTGTTCTCTCTCTCCCGACATCTCTCCCCCCTCCTCTGCTTCCTGGTGCCCCCCCCCTCTGCAGCCGCCGTGTAATTGCATGCTTTTGGGGGAAAAATGGGAACAAACAAAAAAACATGGTATAGTTAAAACATTTAAATCTGCTCCATCTGGGCATAATATAGGACCAATATAATGAATAGATAGAATGAATGCTAGTCTAACCTACCTTTCAAAAAACCCTCGAACGTGACCAAGAGCACTTCCAGGACGTCCCTTGCCGCCTGAGGCAGTTTGTGGAATGGGAAACACATTTCCGCCCCCCATTCCGCACTCTTCCCTCCTTTCTTTTTCCCCATAAGGAGAAGAGGGACATATCCAAGGGCCTTCAATTTCTCCACCTTAAAAAAGAATATATATGTAAGAAAGAGACCTACAAAATGACAACGCCTCGCATTGTGAGGCAGTATCAAACGATCGGTTTTAATCTTTGCAGCCCATAATAATAATCTCTGATAACATTTAGACAAAACATAGGATGTGCAGGTGCTACATTGTTTCATTTCTCTCATTTATAAGATCAGTTTGAACGTGTCTGGAAATAGTTAGATGCCTTTTGCCATGGTCCTTATTAGAGCTCACAGGAATTCATTTAGTTGAGGACCACACTGGTCTCCACAACAGTAGCGACATTTAACTACATTAATGCATCACAACATCAGGGTGAACATGGCCAAATAATAACAAATATAACAAAAACCAAACTAACTCGAACTAACTACGAGAGCACATCACTGCATGCCTGGCTGACATCTCACAGTGGATGTCCTCCAACCACCTCAAGCTGAACCCAGACAAGACTGAGCTTCTCTTCTTCCCAGCTAAGTCCTGCCCTATGCGGGAGCTAACTATTTCCGCCCTGGTAACGTCTGTCCCAACAGCCAGGAACATTGGTGTTGTCCTGGACAGTCAGCTCTCGTTTCAAAACTCACATCACAGCTGTCACTCGATCCTGTAGGTTCACACTCTATAACATACGACAAATTAGACCGTTCCTCACCCAGGAATCAGCCCAGCTCCTAATCCAGACAACAGTCTTGTCAAAACTCGACTATTGTAACTCCCTCCTTACTGGCCTACCGGCATGTGCACTTAAGCCTCTCCAACTGATCCAAAATGCTGCAGCTCGCTTTGTCTTCAACCAGCCAAAATTCTCACATGTCTCACAAAACTCAAAGCAACCAAAGTTATGGCTCCCCCATATCTTGCAAGTATGATTGATCCCTACAAACCCTCCCGCGCACTCAGATCAGCCAACGCAGGGAAGCTGGAAGTACCCTCACTAAAAACGCCGGGACAACGCTCCACACGTCCCAAACTCTTCTCCCTTCTGGCTCCAAAACTGTGGAATGCACTTCCCGTTGCAGTCAGAACTGTAGCATCACTCCCAATCTTCCACCGTAGTCTGAAAACCCACCTTTTCAGACTCCATCATGGCACCCTTAGATAGCATCTTTGTAGACTTACAAAGCATTTGATACAGACTTATTGCATGTTATGTAGACAGCACTATAATTGCATTGTATGTAGTCATAGCACGTCATAGTACATATGTATAGCGTATAGTATATATGTATAGTTTCATTATATAGATATTCCACTGTTATGTTCTTAGCTTACGCACGTTTCATGATAAATGCTTTTTATATATGTGATGTATTCCCATGCTTTTTTTGTTCTTGCTAAATGCCTAAATTGTAACTCTGCCGAAGCATGTCATCATGTAGCTCTGGTCAGTGCTACTACGCTAAAACAACATTTAAGTCAACAAACCCAAGTCCCTAAACAAGACAAACATTCGTTTAACGGCTTTGAAAAGTTAACACTTCTGGGTCCATTTGTTGGGTCTACTGTATATGTGAAAAGGCCCTTTGAAGAGATTGGGCCAACTGGAACTTGAAAAGGCTAACGAAAATGGACAGAAATAAATAAAAATAAAATTCCTGTATGTACGAGCGGTCAACAACCTTCGACTGGTTGCCATCGGCTATGTTTTTTTTGGCCCATTCATCAGCCCGAGCCCGGAACTCTAAAACGTCCTTGGTGTGCCTCTCTTTATGTGCCAAAAGCTGGCCACACTGTACAAGTGAGAAAGAGCCAGAATGAGAGCGCCACAAGAGCAAAAATACAGTTCCAAATGATCTGTGATACTTTTCTAGATTTTAAATACACTAAATATGCTGTTGAGTTAATGCACCACATGTTTTAATCATATTAAAGGTAGGGTGGTAGAAAACAGGAAAATGTCAATGGTCAGGTTTCCCAAAAAGAGATCCTTACATGCTGTATATGTATGTATGTGTGTTGTGGTGGTCGCTCTCTTTCTCTCTCTCAGTATCAAAAGCAAGCGCGCTCTACACAACAGACTGAGACGAGAGAGAGAACATGGCCAAATTAAACACACGTGTTTGTAGCTCAGCATCACATTTAACTTTAGTTCATTTCGCATATACCTTATATTTTTATAAGATGATTGGATCATTCATGAGTACATTTTATAAACGTCGGGTGCATGTGCCGCTCTCTCTGTCGCATAATTAATATAGTATTATAGCCAGTGTGAACACTGACATCCACTTGTCATCTATTTTTAAAACTATATGTTACGACTCACCGAGTCTAGGACGGTTAAGAAGGCAAGGTGGTAAGATGCCAAAGTTGTTTTATTGCTTATTCCGTGGCATACAAATTATGGTGGAACAATATATATTTACATAAGTGTATTCAATATGAATTACATTATCATTGACAAACATAAATGACACACGGAGCAACTAAGGGAAATAATCAAAAGCGTACTAAAACTAACCTCTTAAGTTTTAGAAACACTGACTAACCTAACAACCGAAAATAAAGTGACAACAGTACCCTACCATTGCCTACTCTACTCTAATCTAACAAACTGTACAAAAAGCAGGCTTCCGTGGCCAGGTGCTCAGAACGTAGAAGTGACACAAACTCATCACGCATGTAGCAACTCTTGCTATACGTTACATTACTCCGTGCATGTTCTCTCTGCACGGAGGGCGCGCTGCCTCTAGTCTGCTCCACTCTGGAGTGACTGTTGGACAGCGGCCGTGAGTGAAGGCTGCAGGACGGCTTTATGCCGTCAGGTGGGCGCAGGTGCAGAAGCCGGTTGGAGGAGCGAGGTGCGGAGCGGGCGACCAACAGCTGAAAGACGGTAATGCTCCCCACCAATGGCTGCGCTGACGGATCTACAGGGAGGGGTTAGGCAAAGGTGGCGCACATGTGCGCACCACGCACGCAAAGACATATACCTAAAGGCCTGCGGCCGTAACACCCCCACCCTCAAGAAACAAACCAGCTGGTTTGTCCTAAACCAACTGCACCCCTACTAACCAAAAATACATCATAGAATATTTACCTTTCAAACATACCCAAATCTCATTTAGGTTAAGTTTTCAGACCAACTGTCACGGGTAATAATACAAATACAAACTGCACACAGCTATACTAACGAATCACCTCATGAAAAAAAAGGGAAGATCGAATAATGACTCTCATACCCAATCTCAAGCTAAAGTAGCTATTCTGGTAACAACCACCTCATGAAGCTCTCTCCAGTCGTTCCCACGGTAGGACCGCTGCGGTCCACCGGCTCCCTCGAGCTGAAACGCTATACAATAGCTTGTAGGGCGGCGCAGAACCAAACTGAATTAACATACAAGGCCAGGGACCCATACGAGTACGTTTGCATTTAATTTTCATCTTACACAAATGCATACCTTAAAGTTGTCACGGTCCGTGACATGTTATGTTTTCTTGTGTACCTTTTATTTTGTAGTATTGTTTTGTGCCATCCTGTCTTCCCCTGTAGTTCTGTACCTGCCTTGTCTATAACCTGTGTTGTGATCAGTCTTTGTTTTCCACCTGTGTCCTCTTAGTCCCCCAGCCAATCCCTGTCTTGATTTTGAGTTTTGTTCACCTGTGTCTAGTTATCCCATGTCTATAAGTATGCCCTTGTGTTTTCAGTTCTTTGTTGGTTCGTAAATTGTTGTCAGTGTATTCTAGCTCCTTGTGGTTCCTTGTATATTTCCTAGTCCCAGTGTTTTTCCTTGCTCCTAGTTATCCCTAGTTTCCTCGTGTTTCCTGTGTTTTGTTCCTGTACCTGGTTTTTGGTTAATAAACCACCGTGCACTCGACCTGCCTTGTGTCTGCCTCATCCTCTGCCTTGTCCTGCGCTTGGGTCCTACACACCTCTGACTCTGATCGTGACAGTACGAACCAACCACGATGGACCCAGCGGACAATGCAGAGGTGGACGATTTTTCCAAACTGCTGCTCTCCATGAGTTCCATAATGGAAGACTGCCTTCGTCCGTCCACCAGTGCAGAGAAGAAGATCGAGTCTGTGAAACAGGTTCTCCGCGTGGCCTACTCCAGGCCCGACCTAGCAGGCAAGCTGGATGGGGTTATTAAGGGGTTGTGGGCTGCCATAGGCAATGTGCCTGCTAGCCTTCGGGCTGCTAGCCTCCGACCTGCTTCACCACCTGCTCTCCAGCCTGCTAGCCCTCAATCTGCTTGCCTGTCTGCTCACCATCCCAGCTTGCCCTTTACCTGGAAGAACTTTGGGGTGACCAGGGAGGTGTTTTTTGAAGACGGTGAGTTCCTTGAGCAACTTGCTCAATATTGGAGGAGGGACCGTGAATTTGCAAAGTATTTTGCGTTTTTTCGGTGGGAGAGTCGTGGTGCCCCTCAGCCTCAGTGGGCACCTGGTTCGATTTCTCCAACCTCCTCTACACTTCCTGCCACCCACGAGCCTCTGCTGCCCAGCGCCCACGAGCCTCTGCTGCCCAGCGCCCACGAGCCTCTGCTGCCCAGCGCCTACGAGCCTCTGCTGCCCAGCATCCAGGAGCCCCAGCTGACCAGCCACTTTGAGTGTCCACCGGCCAGCGATACTGAGTCCTCGCTGTCTAGCGACTCCAAGTCTCAGCTGCTGTCCGGTGAGGCCAAGACTCCACTGCTGCCCAGCGTGACTCCGCCCCCAGCCCTGCCTGGTACCTTATCAGCCTTCTGTACCACTATCCGGCCGGACCCCCTGTCGGCTGCCCACGACGACGTCCTGCCGGACCCCCCGTCGGCCGTCCCCGCCGACGTCCTGCCGGACCCCCCGTCGGCCGTCCCCGCCGACATCCTGCCGGACCCCCCGTCGGCTGCCCACACCGACGTCCTGCCGGACCCCCCGTCGGCCGTCCCCGCCGACGTCCTGCCGGACCCCCCGTCGGCTGGCCCCGCGGACGTCCTGCCGGACCCCCCGTCGGCTGGCCCCGCGGACGTCCTGCCGGACCCCCCGTCGGCCGTCCCCGCCGACGTCCTGCCGGACCCCCCGTCGGCTGCCCACGCCAACGTCCTGCCGGACCCCCCGTCGGCTGCCCACGCCAACGTCCTGCCGGACCCCCCGTCGGCTGGCCCCGCGGACGTCCTGCCGGACCCCCCGTCGGCTGGCCCCGCGGACGTCCTGCCGGACCCCCCGTCGGCTGGCCCCGCCGACGTGCCACCTGACCCCCGCTCCTCGCTTCTAGTGACTGTGTCTCCTTGTCCCCAGGTTCCCCTGTCTCCATGCCCTTCTACTCCAGTTTCCCAGCGTAGCTCCCTTTCACCGTCTGCCAGCCCCTTTGTCCCCCATGTCTCAGGCCCTCAGTTTCCCCAGGCTATGTCCAGTCCCCAGCCCCCTCTGTTCCACTCTGTCCCACCTACCAGCCCGTTAGTCCTTCTCCCTGTCTGTCTGTCCGCCTGTCTGTCTGTATGCTTGTCTGCTAGTGTGAATGCCTGTCTGTTTGTCCGTCTTTCGACCCCCCAGTCCTCCTGTCGCCCTTCTGACTCCTTTACCCGCCTATTGTGTCAAACATCATGTCTGTCTGCCTGCCTGATTGTCTGTCAGTTGATCTGTCTGTCCCTCGGTTTGTCCCACCTGTTGTCTGTGTGCTTGTCTGTGTGTTTGCCCGCCTGCCTGTCTGTGTGATTCCTTGTGTAGTTGTTTCTGTGTTTTGACCGGTTTTTTTGCCCTGCCCAGTCCATGCCAGTCGGTGTTTAGTCCTGTGCTCCAGTTTCTTTTTCTAGCCCCTGGTCCCATGGCCCAGTGCCCCTCCTTCCAGACCCCCACCACCCACCCTGCTCGATGTTTAGGGATGTTTAGGGATGTCTGGAAGCCATCCCTTGAGGGGGAGGCACTGTCACGGTCCGTGACATGTTATGTTTTCTTGTGTACCTTTTATTTTGTAGTATTGTTTTGTGCCATCCTGTCTTCCCCTGTAGTTCTGTACCTGCCTTGTCTATAACCTGTGTTGTGATCAGTCTTTGTTTTCCACCTGTGTCCTCTTAGTCCCCCAGCCAATCCCTGTCTTGATTTTGAGTTTTGTTCACCTGTGTCTAGTTATCCCATGTCTATAAGTATGCCCTTGTGTTTTCAGTTCTTTGTTGGTTCGTAAATTGTTGTCAGTGTATTCTAGCTCCTTGTGGTTCCTTGTATATTTCCTAGTCCCAGTGTTTTTCCTTGCTCCTAGTTATCCCTAGTTTCCTCGTGTTTCCTGTGTTTTGTTCCTGTACCTGGTTTTTGGTTAATAAACCACCGTGCACTCGACCTGCCTTGTGTCTGCCTCATCCTCTGCCTTGTCCTGCGCTTGGGTCCTACACACCTCTGACTCTGATCGTGACAAAAGTTAGATGACACAAAACAAACCATATTATTTTCATTTCCTTAATCCTATCAGGGATCCTACTGAGAACATCCCTATCTTTCCATCTCCACTGAGGAGCTCTGCTCTATACCTATCTCCACTGAGGAGCGCTTTGACTTTAGCTTTGAATATGAACCACATCGAACTCACTCAAGTTCAATAAGAGCGAGGCTAGATTATCCAGCCGCTCTGTATAACAAACCATGTACCGAAAACACACCGAATTTCAGTAAGAGGCTAGACTCTCCAGTCCTCTTAACATAACGAACACACATTTGAACTCACTCAAGTTCAATACGAGACTAGACTCTCTATAGTCCTCTTAACAATATGTTTAGAATCTGCTTCTCCTTATAGGGCCTAGGCTACCACTCGGCATTTAATACTGTTACAACATGCTCAGGCATGCATATCACAATATAGAACGGAGAAAAATAAACACGCAAACTAGTCACGTTCCACCCTTTGGTGCAATGGCAAGTGTTGCCATATTGCAAAACCAGAAGCCAATAAACACATGACTGAATTATATATGGAGGGTATAAGGCTGGCCTGGCCAAATACCAGTTCTCAAATATACAAAGTAATAAGTACAACGAATTTCGAATGTATACCAAAACATTTGTTCATAATGGTGAGCACATCCACTTATATATAAAAAAAACACCTTCGTAGGATGTTCCCACAATAACCGAAATAGCCGCGCTATCGGGAAAGCTACATGAATTGAGTATGGCCTATGTAAAACTCTGACGATCATTTCATAGTGGGACCTGAACACATTAAATATTAATCACAAAAACAGGGGACATTCTAAACCACACGATTGGATACACAATCACTGGACAGTCAAATACATGACAACTGGATGGGAGGGACGGTCAGCGATATATGACCACTGAAGGACACATGTCCCATGTCTTCTGCTATCATGCTCTCCCCAGCACACATGCCAGACATGAACAAAAGGGTCACAAACACCCCAAATCATCTCAAAACGAATACTATAATTAAACGCTCATAGTATACATATACTGCCGCATATCCAGTCTAATGAGCCGAATACACAAGATTAACTGCGGTTGTTAACGAAACAATTAAACACCCACGCAGGAGCTTTGCATTAGCCATACGTTCAAACAAATTCACATTTTGGTCGACAGATTTCTTGACAGAACGAAATCTAAGCCTGTAATATTTCACTCAAAAACAAAACAGGATATACCAAAAGCACTTTACTTAAGTTACTATTAACTGAATCATACTGCAGCCTGTATATCCCCAGACTGTACAGAGAAAGAGTAGCCATGACCACACGGCCTCGAATTATGCACTATGTAGCAGCGCATCTTTTTGTCCACTTGAGCGTAGAGGAAATTAAGCAAAATAACAATCCACCGTAAGACTCGATCCCCAAAGTAGCATTAAAACAAGATGCTTAGATACATCAAAAATGACTGGAGTAGTAGTTGAAACACCCGCCGACATACCTGAATCTGATGCGGTGTGAGCCCCTCGTTGAGCGTCCATTTCCATTTGTTTCGCACGGCAGTGTTGCCTCAATCTCCAGTCTCTCTACCTGGAGCTAGTGCTCAAGCTCGGCTTGTCATTTTTGCTTTCATCTGTGCAATACGGACTTCTGCGTCCTCCTTGAACCTTGGATCCATCTGGATCGGGTAGTGGATGACCACCCCCATGTACCTGTATACCTGCATGTGGCTGGATCGGCGCCTCGGCACCCTCCTTCACTCTGAGCATCAACTCGAGCGCCACCATTCGTCTCGCCTTGGGACATACTCACCACATCGCCATACAGACAACACCAGCAGGATATTCTTAATTACCAAACCAAACAAATGAGCGTCTTTAGCACTCCCTTACCTGCAACCTTCGGGACGGGAATCCTATAATAGAAAGCCATTTTATTTAAGTCCTCTTTGCACAAGCGCCAATTAAACCAACGTCGGGCTTTTACGAAATATTTTGAAGTAAAAAAAAACAGAGCACTCTACACCATGTTTCCACAACTGTATGCCACTTGAATAAACGGGAACACTATAACCAGGTCCAATTAAGTTCACGAGCCCCCATATGTTACGACTCACCGAGTCTAGGACGGTTAAGAAGGCAAGGTGGTAAGATGCCAAAGTTGTTTTATTGCTTATTCCGTGGCATACAAATTATGGTGGAACAATATATATTTACATAAGTGTATTCAATATGAATTACATTATCATTGACAAACATAAATGACACACGGAGCAACTAAGGGAAATAATCAAAAGCGTACTAAAACTAACCTCTTAAGTTTTAGACACACTGACTAACCTAACAACCGAAAATAAAGTGACAACAGTACCCTACCATTGCCTACTCTACTCTAATCTAACAAACTGTACAAAAAGCAGGCTTCCGTGGCCAGGTGCTCAGAACGTAGAAGTGACACAAACTCATCACGCATGTAGCAACTCTTGCTATACGTTACATTACTCCGTGCATGTTCTCTCTGCACGGAGGGCGCGCTGCCTCTAGTCTGCTCCACTCTGGAGTGACTGTTGGACAGCGGCCGTGAGTGAAGGCTGCAGGACGGCTTTATGCCGTCAGGTGGGCGCAGGTGCAGAAGCCGGTTGGAGGAGCGAGGTGCGGAGCGGGCGACCAACAGCTGAGAGACGGTAAGGCTCCCCACCAATGGCTGCGCTGACGGATCTACAGGGAGGGGTTAGGCAAAGGTGGCGCACATGTGCGCACCACGCACGCAAAGACATATACCTAAAGGCCTGCGGCCGTAACACTATACTGTAAAGGTTATAGTTATAGTAAAGTTATAGTATAGTATAGTTATAATGCTTTGCTTCGCTGCGAACGGTGTAAGGGCGCTCCAGGTCACTCTTTCTTTTTTTTAACTTTAAATTTTTATCCCACGATTTTGTAACCCAGTTTTCTTTTCACCCAGTGCCAATTATCTAATGTAATCCTGGGCGCTACACTTCCTCTGCCAACCTGGGGGGGGCAGCGGACTGACCTCATGCCTCCTTCTATGCATGAGGAGTCCAAGCTGCTTCTTTTCACCTGACAGGGGGGAATTTCCCCGGCCGGACGTAGCGCGTGGAAGGGACACGTTATTCCAACCAGTTCCTTTCCCCTCCATCAGGCGCCCCGGCTAGCCAGGGGGAGGTAGTTTTTAGAGACCAGGATTACGGCATGTTTTTGTGAGGGTATCTACCCTAGGGGACACGGGGAGAACATGCAAACTCCACACAGAAAGGCCCTATCGCCAACCCCGCCTCGGGTATGGGGTATATCCAGGTCACTCTTTCAAAGGCCTTCGTAGGACAGGTCTACGTATAGGCTAAGAAGGCTTTCAGGAAACAGTTTTGCCACTACAAAGGGCCTCTATGAATGTGAGCTACAATCTTTCTCAAATCGCTTTGGGAAACCCGTGCCAAAGTCCATTGTCTGGCCACAGCAATAAAGCCATAAGTTGTCATTAATGCAATGCTAGTGGAGATGCTGCCGTTTTCATGAATTAATAACAAAATATGGATAATCTCAATAACCATAGTGACAGTTGAATACTAACAGACTCGATATCCAATTTTAGCAATAATATGATGCAATTTATAAAAAAAGAGTCCAATTATATTTCAACAGGTACCTATCCATCAGTTGAGAGATGTTTAGAAAATACAGAATATAATGACCATTGGTGAATGCTTGGTGTAATAAATAAATGTTTTTTTTTTCTTTTTTAATAACTCATCACAGTATTGCTCAACAAAGACTGGGGTATGTAATGCCAAAATGTAAGTTCATTTGAACGTATAATGGATGTTCTGGTCATATTATGTCATGATCTGTCACTCCACAGACCATGTCTCCTCCCTGGCCACTCCCTCATTCCATTCCCTCACACTGCACACCTGTCACCAACTCTCATCAGCCCTGCAGTGCTTCCCATTACACACCTGTGAACCCTTTGCCATTATCCTGCTGCCTATACATACTGGACTCATTGCACACACAATCTGTCAGTACATAAAATCATCTCCTCTTGGTGTTCCTCTGTCTGGAAATCCTTGTTCTCCTTCAGTAAGGATGAGGATCCTCAGTAAATCATTGTCCGGTGCTCCTCTTGGTGTTCCTCTGTCCTGTTACAGAGGAACAGGGTGTAAATCCTTGTTCTCCTTCAGTAAGGTTTTTGCATTTCTGGACTTCCTATGTTTTTGCCTTGTGCTTTGTTTAGTTTTGGATTTTGTCTTGTTTAGTTTTGCCTTTTGGATTTTTGTTTGTACTTTGGAAATGTTTGGACTTTGGGCTTCCCTGAGTAGATACTTGCTTTCCTATTTTTGATTGTAAGCTAATCTGCCTTTTCTGCTTTAATAAAACAGTTCTTGAAACTACTCTGCTTGTGGCTCTGCATTTTGGGTTCAGACATTCTGCTATCGTGACATATTAATGTATGAAAATGGGGATTGGCTATCCTGTATGACCTACCTCTGGAACTGGGCAGGATCTATGCCCACATGCCACTTTGGCTTTGCAATGAGGGCATGTGCGTCGGTTCGGCATTCTCACTTTTTAAGGGAAAAACAAAACAAACAAAAAAAAACATACTTAAAGCAGCACTATGTAAAGAGTTGTTATGAATAAAATGCAATTTTATTAATACAATACAACTAACTCAATTGGAGTGGTTGCATTTGGTCTTCTTGTAGTGTGTAATGCATGTTGTACATTGTAAACAAAGGAGCTTTGGATTTAAAAGAAGGTTTACAGTAACGTCAAATTGCAGCTGCTATTGCTAACTTGCGTTGTTGTCCAGAAGCCCTCTCACACTAGCAGCTAGTATGCTAAAGCTAGTTCGTTAGTTCTAACCATAGAGTATATATATATATCTATATACTCTAATGTTCTAACCTGTATTAGATCACATGGCCCCATCATTTAACGTGAGGCAAAAAAAGAAAAAAGACGGACACAAAAAATACATTGATATCGTGACTTTGTTACAAACATATAATCTTACCTTTCTAATTAAGGTTAATAACCCATGCACACTGATGTTACAATTATGTACGGTCGATCAACTAATAATAATTATTATTATTATCGTGGTCTGGGAGGGAAGTCTGTTAATTTCGTTGAAAAGTTACGTGTTGCTCATTTCATATCGACAGCACCTGGAAAAGTGGATTACATCTGCATCCAAAAAAATTAAGTGCTTACCCCATGGATGTTAAAATGCTTTGCGGGCCCGCAGAATTAACCATATCTTCCGTGTTGTTCAATTAAAAAGCATTTTTATCCGATCGATGGCCATTTCTTCCTATTTCTTTCAACTACGACCCTATCGTTTGGTAGGTGTACTGCATGCTGATACAGTGAACGTTCTTTTAGAAAGTTGCGTTCGATCCGATTAAAATGCTTTTTATTAAACAATACGGAAGGAACGGGTACTTCCGTGGGCCCGTCAAATATTGTAACATTTATGGCCTTGGGATAAGCCTAAAGATGAACGTTTATGTAGAAGTAAGGGCCAAATGTGGAGGAAGTAAACGATGGCTTCATAGCCATGCCCAAATATGTATTACAGGCGGAGCCTTAAATGTTATAAAATGAATTACAAAAAGTCAATAACAATTATGTTTATTAAAATACAATACCATACATGTTATAAAAATGCACGACAGAAGCGATATCAGCTTGGATCATTTAATTTAATTTTTTTTTTTTTAACCTATAGGTTTCAATGGTGGGCATAATAGTGTTGTGATTTAGCTGTGTAATGATACTTGGTACGTGTACGTTAAATATGTAATGTACTTATATTAATGTGCACTGCCTGCAGCACGCGGCATTCAGCCCCTAACACAGCTCTACAGTATGTTACAGTTCAGGCAGTGCACATTAATATAAGTACATTACATATTCACGTACACGTACCAATAGTACGCTATGAACAGACTTGCGGTGTGGGTTTTTTTTTAAGTCCCGTGACATCATCCGGGACACGAATCCATAGGTTTCACTGGTGGGACTTTTAGTATGATATGAACGGACTGCGGTACCTACTAGTATTCTATGAACGGAACGGCAGTGTACCTGTCCGTTCTATTTCAACCAGTTGGCCTGCGACCAGGTTGGCCATCTATATAGTTTTGCTGTGTTTAGTTAAAACACCATTTTTGCCACTTCGGGTCACAAGGTGAATAAAAACTGTTTGATTTCGCTAACAAGGACTCTGACTTGCTATCTTGGGGTAATTTTGAACACTTTGAGTCCTGAATCTAATGCCTTTTTGAGGCCATACCACCTCGCACTGAGCAAAGTGTGACAGTGCGTGCGTGCGTGCATACAGTATGTGTGCTTGTACAGTAAAGAACCTGGGGGTTATTATTGATTCTGAATTGAATTTTAATTCACACATTAATCATGTTACCAAGATTGCCTTTTTTCACCTTAGAAATATTGCACGAATCAGAGCCTATTTGTCCTTGGACGATGCAAAAACGCTAATCCACGCCTTTGTTTTTTCTCGGCTTGACTACTGCAATGCACTCTTTTCAGGACTGCCTAAGAAAACGACTGACAGATTACAACTTGTCCAAAATGCAGCAGGTAGAGTTTTAACTAGAACTAAGATGAGAGAACATATTACTCCATTTTTGGCATCACTGCACTGGCTTCCGGTTGTTTTTAGGATTGATTTTAAAATTATTTTACTTGTCTATAAAGCTCTCAATGGTCTCGCACCTTCCTACCTACATGACTGCCTGTCTAAATATGTCCCAAACCGGCCCCTAAGGTCTTCCACTGCTGGCCTGCTCGCTTTGCCTAAAAAAATGGCAACTAAAAAATAATAAAGAGGCAGCTTTTTGCTTCTACGGCCCAACAGCCTGGAATAAACTTCCATTCGAGCTCAGACACGCACCCTCTGTAGACATTTTTAAATCTCAACTCAAGACTCACCTCTTCACTCTTGCTTTTAGTTGAGTTTTACTATGCACGTTCCTACCCTGCCCTGACTGATTTGCTGCATGTGGTGTTTTTATTTGTTTTTATTTATTTTATGTTCTTATATTCAATTTTGTTCTTTGCCATTGTTCTATCATTTTAACTACTTGTGTTTTATTGTATTCTATTTTTGTGTCCTGCCCTGTGAAGCACTTTGAGCTGCATTTATGTATGAAAGGTGCTATACAAATAAAGTTTATTATTATTATTGTGTGGGTGGGTGCATGGAGTAGGCCTATAGTGTGATTTCCTCTGTAAGCTCACTTCAGAGCTTACGTAGATCAGCTCTTCCCACAATATTTATCTGTGGCTCAACTGCTAAAAGCAGAGTGCTTTATCGGGGTGGGGAGTCCCCACTTCAAACATGAGCATTATGGGCTCAGATGGGCTGGAACTATGCTCTGGTCCAGTGAGATTTATTCACCCATTCTGACCTGAGATCAGATTCTAAAAATGTCAGTCGTTCTTCGATTTTTTTCAAAAATAGCAGACCTACAAGCTCGTAGCGCGCCACTCGGTGGCGCGCTACGAGCTTGTAGATCTGCTATTTTTCAATAGCTAAAGCATAACATGATGCCGACACCAAAATGGGTTCACCGTTCAGAATGGGTTAATGTTGTTCTTTCACTTGACTTAATGATACACCCACTAGCAGTGGCATATTATAATCACACTAGAATGCATTCACACAACGATTGTAATGCATTATATATGCAATTTGTACTTGTTATGTGTTAATGCATTATCTGCAGTTCATCTTTAAATGCATTCACTTCAATTATCCACCGTATTTGAAACGGCTTATGAAACCATACCCTTCTTCACGTCAACGTGTTCACAGGTTTACTTTAGTATGCCTACATCTGTTACTAATAACTAATAACTAAATCTAATAACTTATAGACACTGTTCACAGGTTTACTTTAGTATGCCTACATCTGTTACTAATAACTAATAACTAATAACTAATAACTTATAGACACTGTTCACAGGTTTACTTTAGTATGCCTACATCTGTTACTAATAACTAATAACTAATAACTTATAGACACTGTTCTCAGGTTTACTTTAGTATGCCTACATCTGTTACTAATAACTAATAACTAATAACTTATAGACACTGTTCACAGGTTTACTTTAGTATGCCTACATCTGTTACTAATAACTAATAACTAATAACTTATAGACACTGTTCTCAGGTTTACTTTAGTATGCCTACATCTGTTACTAATAACTAATAAGTTATAGACACTGTTCTCAGGTTTACTTTAGTATGCCTACATCTGTTACTAATAACTAATAACTAATAACTTATAGACACTGTTCACAGGTTTACTTTAGTATGCCTACATCTGTTACTAATAACTAATAACTAATAACTTATAGACACTGTTCACAGGTTTACTTTAGTATGCCTACATCTGTTACTAATAACTAATAACTAATAACTTATAGACACTGTTCTCAGGTTTACTTTAGTATGCCTACATCTGTTACTAATAACTAATAACTTATAGACACTGTTCACAGGTTTACTTTAGTATGCCTACATCTGTTACTAATAACTAATAACTTATAGACACTGTTCACAGGTTTACTTTAGTATGCCTACATCTGTTACTAATAACTAATAACTAATAACTTATAGACACTGTTCACAGGTTTACTTTAGTATGCCTACATCTGTTACTAATAACTAATAACTAATAGACACTGTTCTCAGGTTTACTTTAGTATGCCTACATCTGTTACTAATAACTAATAACTAATAACTTATAGACACTGTTCTCAGGTTTACTTTAGTATGCCTACATCTGTTACTAATAACTAATAACTAATAACTTATAGACACTGTTCTCAGGTTTACTTTAGTATGCCTACATCTGTAACTAATAACTTATAGACACTGTTCACAGGTTTACTTTAGTATGCCTACATCTGTTACTAATAACTAATAACTAATAACTTATAGACACTGTTCTCAGGTTTACTTTAGTATGCCTACATCTGTTACTAATAACTAATAACTAATAGACACTGTTCACAGGTTTACTTTAGTATGCCTACATCTGTTACTAATAACTAATAACTAAATCTAATAACTAATAACTAATAGACACTGTTTACAGGTTTACTTTAGTATGCCTACATCTGTTACTAATAACTAATAACTAATAACTTATAGACACTGTTCACAGGTTTACTTTAGTATGCCTACATCTGTTACTAATAACTAATAACTAATAACTAATAGACACTGTTCTCAGGTTTACTTTAGTATGCCTACATCTGTTACTAATAACTAATAACTAATAACTTATAGACACTGTTCACAGGTTTACTTTAGTATGCCTACATCTGTTACTAATAACTAATAACTAATAACTTATAGACACTGTTCACAGGTTTACTTTAGTATGCCTACATCTGTTACTAATAACTAATAACTAATAACTTATAGACACTGTTCACAGGTTTACTTTAGTATGCCTACATCTGTTACTAATAACTAATAACTAATAACTAATAACTTATAGACACTGTTCACAGGTTTACTTTAGTATGCCTACATCTGTTACTAATAACTAATAACTAATAACTTATAGACACTGTTCACAGGTTTACTTTAGTATGCCTACATCTGTCACTAATAACTAATAACTTATAGACACTGTTCACAGGTTTACTTTAGTATGCCTACATCTGTTACTAATAACTAATAACTTATAGACACTGTTCACAGGTTTACTTTTGTATGCCTACATCTGTCACTAATAACTAATAACTAATAACTAATAACTTATAGACACTGTTCACAGGTTTACTTTAGTATGCCTACATCTGTTACTAATAACTAATAACTAATAACTTATAGACACTGTTCACAGGTTTACTTTAGTATGCCTACATCTGTTACTAATAACTAATAACTAATAACTTATAGACACTGTTCACAGGTTTACTTTAGTATGCCTACATCTGTTACTAATAACTAATAACTAATAAGTTATAGACACTGTTCTCAGGTTTACTTTAGTATGCCTACATCTGTTACTAATAACTAATAACTAATAACTAATAACTTATAGACACTGTTCACAGGTTTACTTTAGTATGCCTACATCTGTTACTAATAACTAATAACTAATAAGTTATAGACACTGTTCACAGGTTTACTTTAGTATGCCTACATCTGTTACTAATAACTAATAACTAATAACTTATAGACACTGTTCACAGGTTTACTTTAGTATGCCTACATCTGTTACTAATAACTAATAACTAATAACTTATAGACACTGTTCTCAGGTTTACTTTAGTATGCCTACATCTGTTACTAATAACTAATAACTAATAACTTATAGACACTGTTCACAGGTTTACTTTAGTATGCCTACATCTGTTACTAATAACTAATAACTAATAACTTATAGACACTGTTCACAGGTTTACTTTAGTATGCCTACATCTGTTACTAATAACTAATAACTAATAACTTATAGACACTGTTCACAGGTTTACTTTAGTATGCCTACATCTGTTACTAATAACTAATAACTAAATCTAATAACTTATAGACACTGTTCACAGGTTTACTTTAGTATGCCTACATCTGTTACTAATAACTAATAACTAATAACTAATAACTAATAACAAGGAATTTGAAAAGCTTTAGCGCCTCCCCGGCGCCTCCCCTGGTCGAAAATATCCAACCGACTTCAGTTCACTCGACGTGCACGCGCACACGCACACTTCCTTGATAAACATGGAAGGGACTGACAAAATACGGGACGTAAAGGCTCGGTTCAAATGGCGAGTTGGATTTTCTGGGCCGATCCTAAATTTGAATTAGTGTAAACCTGCATCGGCCCTACACGTTTTGGATTAATGGTGTGGTAAGGATAAGAAACGATGTTTGCGGAAACTTGCGCCGTTTCTGAAACGCGGTGGGAGGGGCCCAGTGTGTGACCTCATCTCGGAGCTACAGAATGAGCGTAGGGAGAGGGCACATAATGGGTCTATGTACTATGACTGTTACTGTAAATAGGGCTGAACCTAGCCCTGGAACATGACTGCCATGATGATTATCATGACAGTCATGCAGTAACTTTGCCCTGTTTTTTGCGCTCGCTGCATTTACAAGATTTCTGTATATATAAACCTTCAGATTTCAAATATAAAGTACTCACAAAGTGTCCCACGGGTGTTAGTTAGTAGCAGCGCCAGCGATTAGAATTGCTGCGTCCCGCGTTGTTTAATAAAAAGCATTTTTTTGCTACTTTTTTCAAACGAGGTTCGTTTGGGAAATCCACAGTTGCACACCGGGAGCGCACTCGCCTATTAGTCTGTATTGGCAGGGCGGTCAGCCTACCTATATCGAACACACCGAGTGCCACCCTCCTCCCGACCGATAGGGGCGCGTAGTTGAAAGCCAATGGCAAAATAACACCTCGGATAAAAATGCTTTTTATTAAACAACGCGGGATGCAGAAATTCTAATCGCTGGCGCTGCTACAAACTAATACCCGTGGGACACTTGGTGAGTACTTTATATTTGAAATGCGAATGTTTATATATTTTAATTCTTTGTAAATGTAGCGTTCGCAAAAACCAGGGTGAAGTTGCGTCATGACTCTCGTATGAATACGAGAGTCATGAATCATGGCTAGAGCTGAACCCTGCGTAGCAACCAGCAGACAAAATAACAACTCACTGTGCTTTATAGTGGCTTTAGCCTTTAGCTGATGTTGATGCTATTTAAAAAACAAATTCTGGGGGTCCCCGGACCCCTCACTGTGCTAGGGGCAGACACCTAAACCTAACCGCAACCCTCTCCCGACCCGCAGCACACCTCGTCGGATGATAGTATGCCTCCCAACACTGAAGTCGGTGCTTTCATTTAAGTACATCGATTCACAATACCAGAATGCACTTTTAATTCTAATACATGAAGCAGACAGCCCTGTGATTAAATCTTCAGCATTACACTGCAACCACACTGTGGTTAATGTTTTATTCACAATGCAAAGTTGCTGTACTCCTATCATGGTGTAGTCAAGCACAGTGGATTCATATTGTAATCGATATGGGATGTTAACATTGTGCAAAACTGTGTTCAATGAATTGCCTCATATTGTCTACCATACAACAGTAATAATGTGTGTGATATTGAAATGCAATTTAATTGTCAATATTTATAACACCCAGACAGCTAATGCAGTGTTTTCCAAAATGTGCGTCTCTCACTAAACAGTAAACAAGCCAACATACAGTTTAAGTGTACACTTGAGTTTGTGTTTAGTAAGAGTCATGACTGTACTTTTCAAGGTGTATAGCTTGCAGCAAGCAGATCTACAAGCTCGTAGTGCGGCACCGCGCTATGAGCTTGTAGATCTGCTATTTTTCAATAGCTAAAGCATAACATGATCCTTAAAACACCAAAAGGGGTTCCCGCCCAGAATGGGTTAACCATACATCAAGTCCCTGTGCCCCTTTGCCACACACAGGCCCAGGAACTGCTTCACACAACACCAGCTGACACATAAGTATATAATTGCAAAACATGGTTACAGTCACTAGCAGGCAACTTTAGTCTAATCTCACTTTTATTTGCACTGTTGCAATGTTGTCAACCTGTATAGTACACACACTGCCCACACTTGATGAGTTGAATACATAGAACCAGAATGCAAACAAGGCCTGTGTTATCCTTTTAGCATTATCTGTATCTCTGTACTTCTTTGCAAGCTGTTATTAAAGTATTCAATCAATAAATCAAACAAACCATTAGAAGAATCCCTTCTGTATCTCTAATCAGCCGACACGTTTTGTGATTTGATGCATGAGTTATAGGGACAATGCAGAACTTTATAATCCAACTAACCGGTCATTTAAAAACAATATGCTTCCCCTGCCTGTTCCAGGTGTTTTAGTTAACCAGTGAGTGAGCGGCAGACCTTGGCGACGCAGTGCAGGCGTTGGACGCACTGGTCAAAGTCTCCTTCTGGAGGCAAGGAGGACCATCAGCTCACGTCTCCTTCTGGAGGCAAGGAGGACCATCAGCTCACGTCTCCTTCTGGAGGCAAGGAGGACCATCAGCTCACGTCTCCTTCTGGAGGCAAGGAGGACCATCAGCTCACGTCTCCTTCTGGAGGCAAGGAGGACCATCAGCTCACGTCTCCTTCTGGAGGCAAGGAGGACCATCAGCTCACGTCTCCTTCTGGAGGCAAGGAGGACCATCAGCTCACGTCTCCTTCTGGAGGCAAGGAGGACCATCAGCTCACGTCTCCTTCTGGAGGCAAGGAGGACCATCAGCTCACGTCTCCTTCTGGAGGCAAGGAGGACCATCAGCTCACAGTCCAACTGTCTGTACGCCTCTACTGTGCCTGATGGACACACACGCACGCGTGCACACACACACACACACACACACACACACACACACACACACACACACACACACCAGTGTTGATAAAAACACATGATTCAAACTTTTTTCATAGAGAGAGAGAGAATGGACTCACCTTAAGGAATACAAATCATTGTGTGTACACTGTTTATACCCCTACACTGCTTACAGCAAAATACATCTGTATGAATACATTCTGTTACATAAACAGAGCAATACATTCTTCATTTGATTTATTTTTAGGATGGGATTTCAACTGCTGCTAGCGGATACATTTGCACTATATATTGTATCCCACAGTTTATTTTAATATTTTATCTATTTTCTAAAACTATTTATCTTTGTATGTTTGCTTAAAAGTATTTTACATTGAAAGAAAAAGGGATGGCGTGATGTGCTATGATTTATGGCAATGATGATGACTATATACTATTTCTAAAAAGACAATTCTTTCAAGACATGAACACAAAGTTAGGCTTGGAATACTGTTACTGTGCAGCAGTTGCAATGACCGCAGGGTCTGACGTTAGCTTCAGAATGAACACGTTTGTGGAAACCCACATTTAACCAACGTCCACCAGAGGGCGCAAAAACACAGAATATAAAGGCACATTTCTGAACGGAACATGACAATCTAGACTAGTGGTTCCCAAACCTTTTCATGACAAGGACCCCCACATTGACACTAATTAGCCCGCGGACCCCCTATCTGAAAACATATGCCAGGGACCCCCATGAGGGAAGATTTTTTGTATGGCTCTAGCAGTGATTCTCAATCCATTTAATTTCAAGGACCCCCATTTTGACATGCATTAGTCTACGGAACCCCATTTCTGGCATTTCTATCTCTGGGTCCCTCAATTAATATTTTCAAATCAATGTTAATTTAACTGAGAGTGTACAAATGGAACCATTTGGTTCCATTCTTCATGATCATCATAACTAAATATAAGCAGTAGAGTAGAAAATCAAGGGCAGAGAATTAAGTCACAGAAACATGTGGTACAATTATAACTCAACATATTTTATTATTTTACATCCATGTATGCCATTACCAGGCAGTTAACTGATCAATAACTAACTTTATGTATGCCATTACCAGGCAGTTAACTGATCAATAACTAACTTTAACTATGCCATTACCAGGCAGTTAACTGATCAATAACTAACTTTTAACTATGGATACATCTTCCATGAGGGGGAATCGAACTCCAATCCCCTACAAAGAGAAGTGAAAAAGTCTGATTGGGTGAAAAAGATGGCCAAACTGCCTTTCAACAAAGGCAAGCCTTCGTTTCATTGGCTGTCCGGCTGTGCCGGCTATCAGCGACCGGCCACTCTGGGGGAGCGCGGGTTCGAACTGGCAACCTTGCAGTTCTCTACCCCTGAGCCACTGCCCGCCGATATACAGATTGCGTGCGTGCGTGCGTGCGTGCGTGTGTGCGTGCGTGTGTGCGTGCGTGCGAGATTATTATGCGTCATGCAGATTATTATGCATTATACAGTATTTATAATGCATTATAGATGGGATGTACAGTATAGCAAGCGTTACCCATGTATTTCATTCAGAAGCAGGGATGAAAGATTTCCCATGAACATTTAATTACCAGAGGAGAGCTGTCAAAAGCAGAAGCATGAATTAATCATTAAATATTAGCTAATAATTAAGTGGCATAATAAACTTCAAACTGATTTAATCGTTAAAATTATACAATTTGAATGATTTTACATATTATTCTCATATAACTATATACCCTCTTCTGTGGCCTATATACAAAGTCACATGATTCCTACAGTAGGATCACTTTGCAGATCATTATAGTTCTCAAGGCGGTGTGACAAGACGTGTTGTGAACTTGTGTGAGTTTGGAGATTGAATATATTCAGTGTGGAACACCATCGGACGTTAGGGCATAAATCGGTCGTTTAGAGATTGATTGCAGCTGTTGCTTGTGCAGAAAGACAAGACTGCTAGAGAGGCTAAACATTTTGCCTGAACTGCAGCTTAACAAGGAGGAACATAGCTTAACATGACGGGGATGTATTGAACTAAAAGTGCTTTGAAGGTGCATTTCTGTCCGGATGAAAAAAGACCTAAACTTTTCAATTCAATCAAACTGCTCATTTTCTGCATTGTTGCTGGACAATGTTGTATATAGACACTGAACAATGATACTTTTCCGCGCCAACTTGTATTGCTAATACAGCCACTTCTCATCCAGAACTCACCTACCTATACAGTCTACAGAATTCTCTATCACAGATAGACTTTACTGCACTGCTTGCTGACGTTTTGTGGGACAAGAATAGCGTTGAAGAAGAGGATAATATCTTCTTTGCTATGGCACTGTCTGCGGCTATTCGGTCGCCAAAGGAACCACAAAACATGGACATGGTAGTTTCCATGTTAGTTCCAACCAGTGTTGTTTTTGGCAGCGAATTTCTATTTTAGTTTTAGTCATATAGTCTCCTGAATAGTTTTCACTTAGTCTTAGTCACATTTTAGTCACCTGGAATGTATTAGTGTTAGTCTAGTTTTAGTCGACTAAATCTACAGGCGATTTAGTCGACTAAAATGTATTTTGGCGGGCCTTGATGCCGTCATAATGACTTATTTTACACTTGCTGAAAATAGATCTGCTATTTTCAGCATGCAACCAAGTGTAAAATTACTTTTACTGGATCTGTAATCCACTAGTCCCTTCCTAACATTTTAGTCTAGTTTTTATTTGTTGACAAAATTGTCAGTACTGTATATTTAGTCTTAGTTTTAGTCATCATAGCTTAGTTTTAATTTAGTTTCCATTTAGTTTTCTTCAGTGGAAAAAGGTAGTCGACGAACATTTGTTCAAGGGGAGAGCAACGGACTTGAACTCATGCTTCCTTCATGCCTGAGTGTCCAAGTTGCTCCTTTACACCTGACAGGGGGGAGTTTCCCTGGTTGGACGTAGCGCGTGGAAGGAACACGTTATTCCAACCAGTTCCTTTCTCCTCCATTTCATGCTAGTGTTTGACTTTTCTGTTTGGCTGAATGGGCTCTCTATGGGAAGTGTCACCTATAGACGTATCACCTTGCTGGCAAGATGGCAGCCGTGTGAATATCACCAATAGTAGGCCTATGTCGAAACTAATAAGCCTGTACCCCTCATCTGCACTTTAGTGTCTGGTTTGTAAACTAAAGCCTGTACCCCTCATCTGCACTTTAGTGTCTGGTTTGTAAACTAAAGCCTGTACCCCTCATCTGCACTTTAGTGTCTAGTTTGTAAACTAAAGCCTGTACCCCTCATCTGCACTTTAGTGTCTAGTTTGTAAACTAAAGCCTGTACCCCTCATCTGCACTTTAGTGTCTGGTTTGTAAACTAAAGCCTGTACCCCTCATCTGCACTTTAGTGTCTAGTTTGTAAACTAATGCCTGTACCCCTCATCTGCACTTTAGTGTCTAGTTTGTAAACTAAAGCCTGTACCCCTCATCTGCACTTTAGTGTCTGGTTTGTAAACTAAAGCCTGTACCCCTCATCTGCACTTTAGTGTCTGGTTTGTAAACTAAAGCCTGTACCCCTCATCTGCACTTTAGTGTCTGGTTTGTAAACTAAAGCCTGTACCCCTCATCTGCACTTTAGTGTCTGGTTTGTAAACTAAAGCCTGTACCCCTCATCTGCACTTTAGTGTCTGGTTTGTAAACTAAAGCCTGTACCCCTCATCTGCACTTTAGTGTCTGGTTTGTAAACTAAAGCCTGTACCCCTCATCTGCACTTTAGTGTCTGGTTTGTAAACTAAAGCCTGTACCCCTCATCTGCACTTTAGTGTCTGGTTTGTGGTTGGTTAAACTAAAGCCTGTACCCCTCATCTGCAATTTAGTGTCTGGTTTGTAAACTAAAGCCTGTACCCCTCATATGCACGTTAGTGTCTGGTTTGTAAACTAAAGCCTGTACCCCTCATCTGCACTTTAGTGTCTGGTTTGTAAACTAAAGCCTGTACCCCTCATCTGCACTTTAGTGTCTAGTTTGTAAACTAAAGCCTGTACCCCTCATCTGCACTTTAGTGTCTGGTTTGTAAACTAAAGCCTGTACCCCTCATCTGCACTTTAGTGTCTGGTTTGTAAACTAAAGCCTGTACCCCTCATCTGCACTTTAGTGTCTGGTTTGTATACTAAAGCCTGTACCCCTCATCTGCACTTTAGTGTCTGGTTTGTAAACTAAAGCCTGTACCCCTCATCTGCACTTTAGTGTCTGGTTTGTGGTTGGTTAAACTAAAGCCTGTACCCCTCATCTGCCCTTTAGTGTCTGGTTTGTAAACTAAAGCCTGTACCCCTCATCTGCACTTTAGTGTCTGGTTTGTAAACTAAAGCCTGTACCCCTCATCTGCACTTTAGTGTCTGGTTTGTAAACTAAAGCCTGTACCCCTCATCTGCACTTTAGTGTCTGGTTTGTAAACTAAAGCCTGTACCCCTCATATGCACTTTAGTGTCTGGTTTGTAAACTAAAGCCTGTACCCCTCATCTGCACTTTAGTGACTGGTTTGTAAACTAAAGCCTGTACCCCTCATCTGCACTTTAGTGTCTGGTTTGTAAACTAAAGCCTGTACCCCTCATCTGCACTTTAGTGTCTGGTTTGTAAACTAAAGCCTGTACCCCTCATCTGCACTTTAGTGTCTGGTTTGTAAACTAAAGCCTGTACCCCTCATCTGCACTTTAGTGTCTGGTTTGTGGTTGGTTAAACTAAAGCCTGTACCCCTCATCTGCCCTTTAGTGTCTGGTTTGTAAACTAAAGCCTGTACCCCTCATCTGCACGTTAGTGTCTGGTTTGTAAACTAAAGCCTGTACCCCTCATCTGCACTTTAAACTAAAGCCTGTACCCCTCATCTGCACTTTAAACTAAAGCCTGTACCCCTCATCTGCACTTTAGTGTCTGGTTTGTAAACTAAAGCCTGTACCCCTCATCTGCACTTTAGTGTCTGGTTTGTAAACTAAAGCCTGTACCCCTCATCTGCACTTTAAACTAAAGCCTGTACCCCTCATCTGCACTTTAGTGTCTGGTTTGTAAACTAAAGCCTGTACCCCTCATCTGCACTTTAGTGTCTGGTTTGTAATAGAGCCTGACCGATGCCATATTTTTGGGGCCAATGCCGATTTTGGAGAGACCTACACCACCGATGCCGATGTTTTGGACCGATGTTTCGTAATCAATAATAAAAAAATACATTTTAAAAACGTCTAAACTTCAAAATACGTTTTTTTTATTCAATTAACAATAGAATACATTGAATACATTTAAATAAAATGTTTTGGCACATAAGGCTTTTTTTTCTAAATTAAATGCACCCCTATATATGCCCTCCTATTATCCAGCTATTAGTGTAGATGTCCGTCCTACAAAAGATTTCAGTGTCTGAGCAATAGACACCTTAATCACCATTACATCACCTAATCAACATGAGTTAGACTTTAATATATTAGCACCCCTCACTTCACACAGGTGTAATCTTTTTAGTTGTATGTAGGATCAGGGCTCCAGACTAACTTTTTCACAGGTAGCACTGGTGCCACCTACCTTTTCATTTGGTAGCGCCACCACAAATTAGGTAGCACCATTGCAGGTCGATTTTGAAGGTGCGGTTTACATGGTCGTGATACATAAATTGGCCTCGCTCTGCGCACATTCGTATTATGAAAGGCATATCGGCCCGTGTTGAACGCACTCGGCCCGTGTTGAACGCACACACATTTGGCATACCGCGTCCCTGAATATTTTAGCATTGTGGGAGTGTCCATATGTTAATTATTCTCGCTTTGCGCAATTTGCTATTAAGCCCCTTGACCTAAAGACACTCAGCGCATAACGATTAGACGTGGGTCTGACCACCTCATAAACGCAAAAAGCACTGTTTGATTTGACACTTGAGCGGCTCTGGAAGGCTGGTAGAGTGTTGCCATGTCTGTTTATTATAAGCGGCTTATTTTTCTGTAAAGTTGCTTTGTGTGGTTGCTTTTCTTGTTTCTAAAGTGGTTATTTGGGCTTTTCTCCTAATGTTGTTTAAACCAGTGATCGTCACACAGCACATTCCCATGTCAAGGATCCCCAGATGAATGCATTTGCCCAACTAAGGACAGCTAATCCAAAAATTAAATAAAAAGATTACTTTTGAAAATAGCAGATCTATACCAGCTCACAATGCATCACATTCATTCATTAAAACTATGAACTCTGACTGCAGGGGGATATATAATGATCATTATAACAATGTGCAAGAACATATTTAAAAAGAAGGAAGAACTTTATATTTGTGGACAATCAAAATATGTTTTTTTATTTTAATGTGGTGTCATTCAAATTAATCTGGATATGGCAGACTCACTATTTAGAAAATAAAAACATGGCACTTCATTTAAAATAGGTTACAGACCCCTGTTATATGCGCTTATTTTTATAGACCTATTTACTTGTTTCTATGAGACATGGCAGATTTGCGTCTTTTAAAAAAAAATGTTGAGATTAGAAACGGCCATAATTCTTTCATTTCTCAACCTTAAAAATAAATAAAAACATCTCCATAATCCGTGGGAAATGTGCTTTCATATGCTGTATCACACCCGATTCAAGTCTTCTTCAATAAAATGCTACGAGCGAACTCAGCGAAGACCATACCATCAGGGCCACAGCATTACGCAGCACGCATTCAACTCATTCCTTCGTCGTGACTTGAATGAAATAAAATATAATAAACGTTATTTTACTGGTGTTTTTCAATAGAAACAAATAAAGAGCGTGTGTAGGCTACTGTGTGCAAGTGCAACAGTGCATATACATGCATGCACTAGGCTATATTTCTTCCGTGTCGGGATGGTGATTGAGCTCTTCAAGTTCACATGCAGCCCGTTTGGTCTTTCATAAAAAAACGTTGATATTAGCCTATAAACACTCATGGTTCTCTCATTTCTCAACCGTTTTATTAAATGTAAAAATCTCCATATTCCTTAGGAATCTTGCTTTCATTCGCTGTATGGTACATGGTTCTATCGTTATCGAATTAATTAATTACGCATGGATTGTTTATATGCTGCTATCTACTCGCAATTCCATTCCGATCTGAAAGGTGGGTCTGTTCTTTTGAGGCATAAAGGTGACAGCATGCAGTGCAATAGGAATAATTAACCCAAATGTGACAAAGGCATGTCATGTCTTCTATGGTGCCAGCCTGAAGAAATGTCATACCACGATCCCCAAAGTGCGCATTCCGTATGTGACATCAGCTGACTGGTAAAGAGAATAGTACGGACATGTTGATTGGGTACGTCTCAAACACGCCTTAAACACACCCATGACTAATTCAAGGCCGTTTTGCGCACTCCGGGGGGTGTCAAAAGCGCTTCTTAACATGCCCAAAATTGCAATATGACATACTACACGCCCCCAGATCATAATACTGTAATTAGATTAGTAATATAGAAGTAAGTAAAATAGAAGTCCTTAATCGACCCCCTTGATGTCTTTGTATAGCATGGTATTAATACATGTTCTTATCATGCCTTTTATTTATGTAGTGGTTTCCACCATTATAGGTTTGAATCATAAAACCCCCTACAAAGGTCACTGTGTAAAAAACAGCAACCTACCTGGTTATACTTCAAAACACTGTAGATGATTTGAACCCAACACAAAGTCACTCACACACAGTCAGTTTAAGGTTTTGTGTTGAAAATTAAATGCAGTCCAAACCTTTGGGATTCATAAAGTGACAATTTGTACAATATACCATTACCATTATCCAAATTAATTCCTTATTATAATAATTTTACATTTTGGAAAAAATATTTTGCAATGTGAAATACCAACGAATTCTTAATCCTTTTCCTTGTCTTCATGGGCCAACTTGTGAAAGCTGCATACTTTTATCGTGAAGGTAAAAGTTTCTGAATGCTCTCAGAGCCTGCATATCTCCGCATGCTGAAAATAGCTGATCTACAAGATCACAACGTGTCGCGGACGCGACGCGTTGTGAGCTTGTAGATCAGCTATTTTCAGGACACACTTTGTACGACGAAGAATAAATCAGGCATCAGCGCTCTTCACTCACTGGGAGGGAGATGATGTATTTTGTTGGCCGATAATCATGTATGGACACAGGCTTCCTCCTTGATGCAAACATAACAAGCTTTGGAAGCTATTTTTCGTGGCACATTATATGTTTAATCAAACAATAAGTGATCATCATGCAGTTAGTCAGATATGCGCGCTGCGCTCCAGTGAAATTGTACAGCTGAGAAAGATTAGTTAATTTGTGTCGGATAAACTGCGTTCAGACCTGAATATATATTCTCCTCGGTTCGTCCAGTTTGTACCGCGGCAGGTCGCGCTGCGCCCGTTTGCGCAATTCTCGTCTTTGCATTGCCTTTGTATGTAATCGCGCCGCTCTGACCATCCAAGTCTGAAGGGCTTATTGGTGGGTTTTCGTGAACGATCGTTCTTTGAACACTGGGCGTCAGGCGAACGTCCAATGTTTTTATCAATGGAACGGGCAAGCACTGCGGGATGTTTTTTTCCTCCACTCATCCTTATATATATGATTTAAAATATAATAGTTGTCCCTGCTCCCTGTAGTCCCTCACTATAAGGAAGGATTAGCCAGCCCCACACACAACAGTTTCACACAGGCTCACAGCCTCACAGCTGTCATTAATTAATGGTCTTGATTGCCTATGCGGTCAAGTTCTATGTGAAATGTACAGGATCACCGTCTTAGCTGCTGCTGCCACGTGCCTGTTGGCAACCAATATGCACATGACTTCCAATCAATTTGGAACAAGGACACTCACCCCCTTTCTGAAACCAGCTCCTCGCCACTCGCCCTACACACTTGCCCTCGATATGCGCGTTCACGCGAGGCTGCGCCATATTAAGTGTCGTCCGAAACCAAAGCAGCCTTGAGTGGAAGTGGCTTATAAAGCCCTCAAGAACGAGTCTGTGCCGATCTAGACTCGATTGCCTTGTGCAGCCCTGCTCTCTGTCCGCATGGAAACCGCAACCTACAAATGGAAGTACCACCACAAATAAATTATAAATAAACTCCTCCTAAACAATCTTCATCTGATGCAGAATAGACAACGCTGTTCACAAGGGCTCTTTATTTACCCCACCGTGAAAAACTATAAATTAAACCACACAAACAAAACAACTTTTAACACAATGATTTATAAACACCATGGATGTATATGACATGTCATTTTTGACAGTCATGCTGTATTTCCTTTTTCCATATTAATGAAATCCACATGTCACACAAACATACACGATGCAATGCAATATAACTGTACAAACAAAATAACAGGTAACACAATTGCATGATGGTAACCATGGCAACGAATGGTGTCGGTTTCCTGTTTCTTCACAAGGAGGGCGAGTGTATTACCAAACAGTTTTTTATACCCAGCACCCTAATCAAGGGAACTTGATTCAGCTGGAGGGGCACTTCCTGACGAGGGAACCTCCCGAGAGCACTTCAAGTCAAGGGACTGGTTTCAGAAAGGGCCTCACATAAGGATAAGGGTTATAGTTTTGCTGGGCAATTTGAGACAAAGGTAAAACAATCGAGGAGTAAGAAGTTCGCGTGCGCTCTCTCTCGCTCTCTCCCCCCCACCCTCTCTCCCCCCTCTCTCTCCGTCTCTCTGTAGTACTGTAGAGGTGTGTCGTGTGTGTGTGTGTGTGTGTGTGTGGGGGGGGGGGGGGGGGGGGGGTAGTTGTGCTGCGCACCCGACAGAGTGATATTGATTGATTGATTGAAATATTTATTAACAGTTTGTAGAATTTACAGTACATTTTAAGCACAAACTCAATACAAAGACTGTCAACTGTGAGTGGACGACCCAATTAAGCATTACACTTGTTTACAACAGGGTCCACATAGACTTTTCCACTAAGCGGTGCAGAACCGAAAAGGTGATATACTTCTCTAGTACAGCGGTGCAGGACCGAGAGAGTGACCCCTGCCCACTTTGACAGGCTGGGATGGCTTAGGGTCGACGACAGAGTAGCCTACAGCATCTTGCAATGGGTCTGGTCCACAAGATTCGATACACCACCAAGATACCCATGTACCTGTCTAAATACTTCCTTAATGTAAACGAAGTCCACACCCACAACACCAGAGGGAGTTCAACAAACCATGTACAACCCAGATTCGGCACAAACAAGGGACTAAATTATTTTCGCTCCTATGCCACCAAAATGTGGAACGCCCTACCAACAGTCATTAAGACATGTGAATCCCTTGACTCCTTCAAAACCGCTCTCAAAGGGCACCTACGGATGGCTGCAATTCTAAACTGACCTCTGTAAAATCTGAATCCCCCCCACCGCCCCACCCCATTTCCCCTCACTGTATATCGTATCTTTTCCCTTTTTTGCTTCCCTTATGATGAATTTCTGTTCTGTTCTTTAGCTACATAGAAATGTCTATTTGTATGTCTCTAAATGTTTGTATGTCTTTAAATGTTTTGATGAATTGAACAATGTGGACCCTGTTGTAAACAAGTGTAATGCTTAATTGGGTCGTCCACTCACAGTTGACAGTCTTTGTATTGAGTTTGTGCTTAAAATGTACTGTAAATTCTACAAACTGTTAATAAATATTTCAATCAATCAATCAATATTTGCAGGATGGACTGTAGTAAACATTAAATAATTTTCCCCCTCCTGTATAAACATCGGGACATCGGATTAAATAAACACCGATGTTGCAAAATGACCCGAAAATGACCGATACATCGGTGCGACCGACGGATCGGTCGGGCTCTAGTTTGTAAACTAAAGCCTGTACCCCTCATCTGCACTTTAGTGTCTGGTTTGTAACTAAAGCCTGTACCCCTCATCTGCACTTTAGTGTCTGGTTTGTAACTAAAGCCTGTACCCCTCATCTGCACTTTAGTGTCTGGTTTGTAAACTAAAGCCTGTACCCCTCATCTGCACTTTAGTGTCTGGTTTGTAACTAAAGCCTGTACCCCTCATCTGCACTTTAGTGTCTGGTTTGTGGTTGGTTAAACTAAAGCCTGTACCCCTCATCTGAACTTCAGTGTCTGGTTTGTGGTTGGTTAAACTAAAGCCTGTACCCCTCATCTGCACTTTAGTGTCTGGTTTGTAAACTAAAGCCTGTACCCCTCATCTGCACTTTAGTGTCTGGTTTGTAAACTAAAGCCTGTACCCCTCATCTGCACTTTAGTGTCTGGTTTGTAAACTAAAGCCTGTACCCCTCATCTGCACTTTAGTGTCTGGTTTGTAAACTAAAGCCTGTACCCCTCATCTGGTTTGTGGTTGGTTCGCTACTGAAAGGCATCGCATCAATTCAGAACAGGGCTGCTTAATGAGAGGACATGAGAAGAGGACTTTAAGGAGGTTAAATTAAAATGTTCTTTATTACCGCCTGGACCTTTAAAAGGAGAGTCATCCCTCATCACAGCATGAGAGAGAGAGAGAGAGAGAGAGAGAGAGAGGCCCAGACTGCATGTCTATGTCTTATAATGTGAAGTTAAATTGGCATGATATGAGTCCCCACTCCCCCATCCCATCCCCTTTTACACAGAGTTGCATTTAAGGAGACAGACAGACAGACAGACAGACAGACAGACGTCATCCGTGTGTGTGTGTGTGTGTGTGTGTGTGTGTGTGTGTGTGTGTGTGTGTGTGTGTGTGTGTGTGTGTGTGTGTGTGTGTGTGTGTGTGTGTGTGTGTGTGTGTGTGTGTGTGTGTGTGTGTGATGGACACATCACACACTAGTGTTGCCAGATTGTGTGAGAGAAACAAGCAACTAGTTGTAACAAGCCAACAAGAAAGATACTATAAGGCCTATAGTATCTTTCTTTTTGGCTTGTTACAACTAGTTGCTTGTTTCTCTCACACAATCTGGCAACACTAGCCTACTGAAGGTGAGTCTGTCAGAAACCAGAAGAAGCGGTTTTTCACACACACACACACACACACACACACACACACACACACACACACACACACACACACACACACACACACACACACACACACACACACACACACTCACACAAACATCCGACCATAACAAGTCAACAGTTCTTAAACAGCCTGACACTGTGTAGAAAAGACCCCACCCCACCATAACATGAACTCTCATTAAACAGCCTGACACAGTGTAGGAAAAGACCCCACCCCACCATAACATGAACTCTCATTAAACAGCCTGACACAGTGTAGGAAAAGACCCCACCCCACCATAACATGAACTCTCATTAAACAGACTGACACTGTGTAGGAAAAGACCCCACCCCACCATAACATGAACTCTCATTAAACAGCCTGACACAGTGTAGGAAAAGACCCCACCCCACCATAACATGAACTCTCATTAAACAGCCTGACACTGTGTAGGAAAAGACCCCACCCCACCATAACATGAACTCTCATTAAACAGCCTGACACTGTGTAGAAAAAGACCCCACCCCACCATAACATGAACTCTCATTAAACAGCCTGACACAGTGTAGGAAAAGACCCCACCCCACCATAACATGAACTCTCATTAAACAGCCTGACACAGCGTAGGAAAAGACCCCACCCCACCATAACATGAACTCTCATTAAACAGCCTGACACTGTGTAGGAAAAGACCCCACCCCACCATAACATGAACTCTCATTAAACAGCCTGACACTGTGTAGAAAAAGACCCCACCCCACCATAACATGAACTCTCATTAAACAGCCTGACACAGTGTAGGAAAAGACCCCACCCCACCATAACATGAACTCTCATTAAACAGCCTGACACAGCGTAGGAAAAGACCCCACCCCACCATAACATGAACTCTCATTAAACAGCCTGACACAGCGTAGGAAAAGACCCCACCCCACCATAACATGAACTCTCATTAAACAGCCTGACACTGTGTAGAAAGAGACCCCACCCGACCATAACATGAACTCTCATTAAACAGCCTGACACTGTGTAGAAAGAGACCCCACCCCACCATAACATGAACTCTCATTAAACAGCCTGACACAGCGTAGGAAAAGACCCCACCCCACCATAACATGAACTCTCATTAAACAGCCTGACACTGTGTAGGAAAAGACCCCACCCCACCATAACATGAACTCTTATTAAGAGCGTACCGTATAATGAACACACATAATGAACTCTTAAAATCAATCAAGCCTACAGTTACAGTACTGGGTCGTGGTGTTTTAGTGCTGCATTATGCAAAGCTGTAGTGTGTGCTATAGAGTTCTATAGAGTTCTATAGAGTTCAAAGCTCTAGTGTGTGCTATAGAGTTCTATAGAGTTCTATAGAGTTCAAAGCTGTAGTGTGTGCTATAGAGTTCTATAGAGTTCAAAGCTGTAGTGTGTGCTATAGAGTTCTATAGAGTTCAAAGCTCTAGTGTGTGCTATAGAGTTCTATAGAGTTCTATAGAGTTCAAAGCTCTAGTGTGTGCTATAGAGTTCTATAGAGTTCAAAGCTCTAGTGTGTGCTATAGAGTTCTATAGAGTTCTATAGAGTTCTATAGAGTCCAAAGCTGTAGTGTGTGCTATAGAGTTCTATAGAGTCCAAAGCTGTAGTGTGTTCTATAGAGTTCCATAGAGTCCAAAGCTGTAGTGTGTTCTATAGAGTTCCATAGAGTCCAAAGCTGTAGTGTGTTCTATAGAGTTCCATAGAGTCCAAAGCTGTAGTGTGTTCTATAGAGTTCTATAGAGTCCAAAGCTGTAGTGTGTGCTATAGAGTTCCATAGAGTCCAAAGCTGTAGTGTGTGCTATAGAGTTCCATAGAGTCCAAAGCTGTAGTGTGTGCTATAGAGTTCCATAGAGTCCAAAGCTGTAGTGTGTTCTATAGAGTCCAAAGCTGTAGTGTGTTCTATAGAGTCCAAAGCTGTAGTGTGTGCTATAGAGTTCCATAGAGTCCAAAGCTGTAGTGTGTTCTATAGAGTTCTATAGAGTCCAAAGCTGTAGTGTGTTCTATAGAGTTCTATAGAGTCCAAAGCTGTAGTGTGTTCTATAGAGTTCCATAGAGTCCAAAGCTGTAGTGTGTTCTATAGAGTTCCATAGAGTCCAAAGCTGTAGTGTGTTCTATAGAGTTCTATAGAGTCCAAAGCTGTAGTGTGTGCTATAGAGTTCCATAGAGTCCAAAGCTGTAGTGTGTGCTATAGAGTTCCATAGAGTCCAAAGCTGTAGTGTGTGCTATAGAGTTCCATAGAGTCCAAAGCTGTAGTGTGTGCTATAGAGTTCCATAGAGTCCAAAGCTGTAGTGTGTTCTATAGAGTTCTATAGAGTTCAAAGCTGTAGTGTGTTCTATAGAGTTCCATAGAGTCCAAAGCTGTAGTGTGTTCTATAGAGTTCCATAGAGTCCAAAGCTGTAGTGTGTTCTATAGAGTTCCATAGAGTCCAAAGCTGTAGTGTGTTCTATAGAGTTCCATAGAGTCCAAAGCTGTAGTGTGTGCTATAGAGTTCCATAGAGTCCAAAGCTGTAGTGTGTTCTATAGAGTTCCATAGAGTCCAAAGCTGTAGTGTGTGCTATAGAGTTCCATAGAGTCCAAAGCTGTAGTGTGTGCTATAGAGTTCCATAGAGTCCAAAGCTGTAGTGTGTTCTATAGAGTTCCATAGAGTCCAAAGCTGTAGTGTGTGCTATAGAGTTCTATAGAGTCCAAAGCTGTAGTGTGTGCTATAGAGTTCTATAGAGTCCAAAGCTGTAGTGTGTGCTATAGAGTTCTATAGAGTTCTATAGAGTCCAAAGCTGTAGTGTGTTCTATAGAGTTCCATAGAGTCCAAAGCTGTAGTGTGTTCTATAGAGTTCCATAGAGTCCAAAGCTGTAGTGTGTGCTATAGAGTTCCATAGAGTCCAAAGCTGTAGTGTGTGCTATAGAGTTCTATAGAGTCCAAAGCTGTAGTGTGTTCTATAGAGTTCTATAGAGTCCAAAGCTGTAGTGTGTGCTATAGAGTTCCATAGAGTCCAAAGCTGTAGTGTGTGCTATAGAGTTCCATAGAGTCCAAAGCTGTAGTGTGTTCTATAGAGTTCTATAGAGTCCAAAGCTGTAGTGTGTTCTATAGAGTTCCATAGAGTCCAAAGCTGTAGTGTGTTCTATAGAGTTCTATAGAGTCCAAAGCTGTAGTGTGTTCTATAGAGTTCCATAGAGTCCAAAGCTGTAGTGTGTTCTATAGAGTTCCATAGAGTCCAAAGCTGTAGTATGTGCTATATAGAGTTCCATAGAGTCCAAAGCTGTAGTATGTGCTATATAGAGTTCCATAGAGTCCAAAGCTGTAGTGTGTGCTATATAGAGTTCCATAGAGTCCAAAGCTGTAGTATGTGCTATATAGAGTTCCATAGAGTCCAAAGCTGTAGTATGTGCTATATAGAGTTCCATAGAGTCCAAAGCTGTAGTGTGTTCTATAGAGTTCTATAGAGTCCAAAGCTGTAGTGTGTGCTATAGAGTTCCATAGAGTCCAAAGCTGTAGTGTGTTCTATAGAGTTCTATAGAGTCCAAAGCTGTAGTGTGTGCTATATAGAGTTCCATAGAGTCCAAAGCTGTAGTATGTGCTATATAGAGTTCCATAGAGTCCAAAGCTGTAGTGTGTTCTATAGAGTTCTATAGAGTCCAAAGCTGTAGTGTGTTCTATAGAGTTCTATAGAGTACAAAGCTGTAGTGTGTGCTATATAGAGTTCTCAACGGGCCCAAAAATGAAGGCCCGGCCCTACCCTATACCTACTGGGGTCGGCCCGAGGCTCAGCCCGACAAAAAGAAAAACGCCAGTAAATGGCCGGCGAGGCGGTGCCGTGGTTCAGTGTGTGTGTGTGTGTGTGTGTGTGACGTGTGTGTGTGTGTGTGTGTGTGTGTGTGTGTGTGTGTGTGTGTGTGTGTTAAGGCTGTACCCTAGACCTTATTTTAGGACTCGAACTTCGGCAGAAATTTTCGAGTGAACATTCGGACCATTTGTTTCTAATTAATTAAAAAAATAAACGTCTCGATCAGAGCGTCTGAGTTTCTGTAGCAGTTTTCGGAAGGGTGGGGGAGCAGTCGGTTTGGGGGGGTTCCCGACGGCTGCGCGTCGCTTCCTCCTCTGACAGAGGGGAAGCGAGTAAGCGACGCCGTCAGAAGCCCCCTCGCTCAGGAAGGCCCCCTCACTCTCTGACACACAACGTGTTGCGACAATAACATACAGCATACCGGTTTCTAAGAGGAATATAAACACAAGACCGTGGCGCAAAACTTCATATTTACCCTGCTATAATGCAACAAAAGTGTGTTCTTCCACACTCACAAGAAGTGGGCACAGGGAAAAAGCAGATCTTCCGTGACCGTTTTGCTTAATAATGATCAGAGTTCACTCCTTTTTGTTATCATGCTAGAGAGCATAATGCTAATATATTATGGCTGCTAGTAAGAAAAGCAATCATGCTGGCGTGTGTGTTTGTGTGTGTGTGTGTGAGAGAGAGAGAGAGAGAGAGAGAGAGAGAGAGAGAGAGAGAGAGAGAGAGAGAGAGAGAGAGAGAGAGAGAGAGAGAGACGCGTCAGTCTCCAATCACCAAATGAACGTGCACACTGCACAGCAGAACAATAAGGGGAGATTTCTTTAAAAAAATCGTAACTTCTGACAGGAATGCACTAGAAACTTACTTTTTGTTTACATGTTCATATCGCATTCTCGCCGAGATATATTTTCAAGTTAATAAAATAAAAAAATAATAATAATTATTATATTTTTTTAAAATAAAAATTATATTAAAAAAACGAATGGTTCAAGCCCATTAATTAAGATTCGAGTGCCAACCCTAACGAGCGAACATTCGAACCTTGAATGTTTGGGGACAGCCTTAGTGTGTGTGTGTGTGTGTGTGTGTGTGTGTGTGTGTGTGTGTGTGTGCGTGTGTGTGTGTGTGTGTGTGTGTGTGTGTGTGTGTGTGTGTGTGTGCGTGGGTGTGTGTGTGTGTGGGTGTGCGTGTGTGTGTGTGTGTGTGTGGGTGTGTTCCAGGGAAGAGCTAGGAGAGATTAGCTCACTAGACAGTGCCTGTTTTGAGGAAGGAAGGAGGGACCTGCACTGCTGACACAAACCGTATAACTCTAGACAAACTGCTTTGAATCTGTTTTTATAAACAATTAAACTAAATCAAACTGAGGAAGGAAAGAGGAACTTGCCCTGCAGAGAGAGACACTTTAAAACCTGTTTTTATAAACACCAGACAGCTTTCCCAACCAGAGGTAATGTTGTTTATTCCCTTCCTCTTTCACGTAGCTTTACTTTTTTATTGTTGTTTTTAAAAGTAGAGTAAGAGACTATCTTTGGTTCAAATAATTGCTAAAAAGCTCTATATTGTCACAGTAATGGAGGCGCAACACTTGGTCATTACTCAGCCCATTAACTATGTCACTGATGTCGTTAGTAGAAAGCAGTATAAATACATAGTATTATTACTAGACTAATGTTAATATTATTATTAGTAGTAGCAGTAACAGCAGCAGTAGGCCTACGGTATTAATTTAAAGTCATGGATGATGTTGTGTATATCAACTGTTATTGTCACCTGGTAAAGCTTGGTAAAGTTATTAATTAAGTTACGTTTTAGATTTTTAGATTTGTGTTGCTGGGGAGGGGGGGGGGTCTTAAACGTCTACCCAAAACGTTTTTTTTTTAGCAAGTGGATTGAAATATAGGCTATTTGTTTAATAGTTCCAAATAATGGATCCATAATTTTAGTCATTGAAAATGAGTCCCATTTCTCGGAGCGGATGAAGGAATGGAGAGGTTATGGAGTTAATTTAGGATGAAGTTTGTTGACGAAAAGAAAGTCAAAAAGTTGAAACGTAAATGAGATATATACGTTTCAACTCGGAAATGACGTAACAGACGGCCTCTTCTGTCCGCTTAAAGGGCCACTTCACCCCTGACACAACCTGACCTTGTTAATGGTATTTGTAATAGACACAATTTTTAAATTTGCACCCTTTGACCAGAAAAATAATGAAGTGTGTGGATTGCTGAATTCCTACAATGCCCATAATGCTTTGCTGTGCTGTTCCTCAAGGAGAGGCTGCGTGTAGGTGTGGCTTTATCCTCCCATTTTCTACAAACGACACATACACAATGGAAGTGACCCAGTGTTGCCATGTCTGCTTATTATAAGCAACTTTGGGCTTGTTTTTTTGCTTGTAAATATTGGTGGTTCACTGGTTGATGTTTCTTTTTTTTGGCTTGTTTCTAAAATGTTGTTGATATTTGGGCTTTCTTCCAAATGTTTTTTACACCAGTGGTTCTCCATGAACATGCCAAGGACCCTTTTCCACGTGATTTGTGCCATGGAGCCCTGTTTTACATATGTGTTGTTAAAATGTTTCAAAGATATTCCACATTTGCACTTTATGCAAGATCATTTTTTGGGGGTCATGCCTATGTTCCCTCAGACCTACAAGCTCGTATCGCGCCACTCGGTGGCGCGATATGAGCTTGTAGGTCTGCTATTTTTCAATAGCTAAAGCATAGCCCGCCCAGAATGGGTTAATGTCTTTTATCGGGTGCACGGTCTGGGAAGAACCTGTTAAACAAGAGAACACCAGCACTCACGGAACTGTCCTTAAAGGAACTTTATTGTTTTGATTTCCCAGAGTATAATTTTTCAGTTCCTTGTTCCTTGTGTATATATATTTTTTTACCTTCCTTGTCTGGTTAAATGTGGTAATGTGTAAAAAGGCTGAGTCACACTTGTTGTCTGCGCACACCTGACGAAAGATATGAAATATTCAGACCGTACATGACCAAGACATCTCCCTTCAGGAAGGGTATGGGTATTTGTGACATGGGGTACCAGAGCTAAAGGAAACCCTATTACTAAAGTATGGCTTTCCCGGTGTATTGTGCAGGAGGCCATCCAGCTGGCTTATGCCAGTACAGGGTTTCAGCCTCCTGAAGGCCTTAGACCCAGGATGCTGCCATACCCTGCGTAGAGCAGGGTATGCTCTGCTGGTAGAATCTAAAGCAGCAGCATCAAATATTTGCAAGAAAAACAAAATAGGTCAAATGGGCATATTGTTTTACAGTCCAATAAATGTAATTAATTGTCTGGTTTGGGTGTTATTTTGTTCATAAAGTGCATGCTATTCTTGTGAGATCCTCAACACAGGATTTGATATATCCAGACTAATATTATTAGTATTGCCGTCACCACCAATAACCATGATAGTACAGCAGCTATTTGCACCCGGGGGCATCACTATGCCAGCTTGTGAATGTGATCGACATTTGCAATAATGTTTTATTTTTGCCACGGACATGCAAAACAAGTGATCAATGATATTACCAGAACACAAATAGTATAGCCTACAGTACTAATAGACTCTTGACGTGTCATATATTGTCTACTCTATTCCACTGCGCTACACATTTTAAAATAAGTCACTTATCAAAACTTATTTTTGGGGAAAAGCCGATCTACAAGCTCACAACACATTACGGCATGTTGTGACCTTGTAGATCAGCAATTGTCCTTTCTTCTTAGCCTATAATGACATGCCCAAAATCGGGATGTCAGGGTTAAAGGAGTTAGATATATACAGTAGTTACCCAATTAACTTACCCAGCAAGACTGGGAAGTTATCCACTGTATACTGGCAGGTGGCCGTCCTGAGACAGGCATTCTATGTGGCATAATGCATGGTCCAAGTATTATTCCATGTTTGGGGTTTCAATAAATGGGTCATATACAGTAAGTACAGTTGCAGTCCGAGAAAGGGACCCTTGGCTGCAAAGCTGAATGGGTTTGCAGTATACTTCATATTAGGTTATTGCAGATATGGCCTTTCAGAGGACAGTGTTACTTAGGGGACATGAGGAGACAGGAAGTTCTACAGGCTAAACTAGTTTTGTTTGTCAACGTAGCTTAAAGTTGGTGTCGGTACATTAAGGTGTGGTACTGTACTGTACTGTACTGTACTCTATGTTGATGAGACAACTATGCAATGGAAACATACCTGAGATTCAAAACAGATAATTAAGTACATGATGAGTGATTCATGAAGGCCATGTGAAGGAGCCATTCTGTCTGTGTGAGTGTGCGTGCCTTTAACCCATTCGATGGGGGGATGGGGGGGGGGGGGGGGGTGTCACAAGGATTGACATATATGGCAACAAGCCAGGTGATGGTTTGGAAGGTATGGGCACAACAGGCAAAGAGATCACACGTTTTTACCCTATCATTTTATTCTTGCATAAAGAAAACTGCTGTAATATATACATAATGTGTTTAATAAATGGGAACCTCACCCTACAGCAGTCAATGCCTGGACATTATATCATATACGCGTCAAAAACGATTTATGTATGCATGTGCCCAGCCGAGTGGCAAAGTATAGTTTGAGACTTTGAGCTTGCCACTATACACCATGTCAGGATTTAAAGGAATGCAGTGTCACAATAGTAGTTTGATTGGGGTGCTCAACCTTGATCAGAGCTGAGGAGGAGGGTTTCCATGAATTACACACTAAACCCAAGCGTTTAGGTTATAAACAGTTTTAAACACATATTTGTAACACTTTTTAGACGTCACAGTGTTTAGATTATAAACAGAAGAACATGTTTAATCGCCTGTATCACTTTTTAAACACACAAACGTGTTTAGTTTTTACAATCAAAGTCAGTCATATTATAGGTGTTTAGAATTTGAACACTAGGTGTTCTCGTGAGGTGTTTGAGTGAACTCGTGTTCTACTGTATTTTATGACCATTAATAAACATTTGGCATTTTATTATTACACACATGGTGTTTAGGTTTAAACGCGTCACATGTTCCAGGGATTTACAGTGTATGCTTGTTGAGTGTTATTATGATTTAGTTGTTAATGTAATTTGACAACTGACAAAAAATATAACTATTTACTTGTCCAGTTCTGCCCTCTTTAACAATGATGTCATGCCATGTTCTTTTTACAGTTGACTTGACTCACACATACCATGACAAATGTGGCACCCAGAGGCGCCTGCATGGGAGAAATGCGAGGCCCTATAGCGCGCGCGCAAATTAATACTTACTTTTGCCTTCAACTTTCATACAAATATTATGCCAGGTTCTCATCTCCAATGAGTAAGAGATTGACGTGCACTGCCCAGTTTAGCAGCTTGACAGTGTGAATGCAGAGATTGTGGTCCTCCACATTATGTTATTTTATTTGTTGTAAGGAAGCTATAGTTAACATGACATGAGTCATGTCAAGCAAGCTGTCCCAGGAGGGGTCTCTGGGGCTGACACTGTCTGATGATCTATATGAGCAATTTAACTTGTCTATGTATTACTCTACAACGAATACCAATATAACACAAACCTGTTGCCCTGATCATAACTGATATATATATATATATATATATATATATATATATATATATAATAATACCAATACCAGGGGGGTATTGATGTTGATGATGCTATGTAGGCCTATCAATACATATTTATAGCAAACAAGAAAATACAAGAAGGCTACAACCAACACAACATGAGGGTTCCAGTTCCACTGCTCCAGTGAATGTTGTATAGTGTGCAGACAGGCTGAGATAGCTCATAGCTGCTCTTATTGGTGGTGGTGGCAATACTATAATTTGAGTCTGGATTTATAAACAAAGTAAGACCAAAACCAGAATTAATATTTGATTATCAAACACACACACACACACACGCGCAAAGTCTCTTTCAGTATCTGTCCGTCTATCTCTCTCTCGCTCAAAAGTAGGCTACGCACACTGTCTCTCACACACACACACACACACACGCACACACGCACGCACGCACGCACACACACACACACACACACACACGACACGAACGCACGCGCAGCCTCTTTCAGTGTTTGTCTGTCTATCTCTCTCTCTTTCTCTCGCTCGCTCGCTCACATGTCTCACACACACAGTCACACACACACACACACACACACACACACACACACACACACACACACACACACACACACACACACACACACACACACGCGCGACCGACACAAACAAACAAACATGCACGGACGCAAAAGTTGAATCCCGTCGCAGTGCCAACAGCAGGTGGTATAGCCGGTGAAAATAGGATCATAATCTGCTGGGACTCGACAACTGACTTTGACTGTTCTTTGTGCTGGATTGGAGCAGCTGAAGGAAATAAGGAGGAATATATACATTTGAAACGCGATATGGGCGCCGCCATGACACTAGTCAGACAGTAAACAAACTTGCGCATCACCACGTGTAGTACACACACACACACACACACACACACACACACACACACACACACACACACACACACACACACACACACACACACACACACACACACACACTCCCCCAGATGTCCCCCTTTGCGTGGGACAGTCCCTCATTGCCAGGACTTTTCAGGCGTCCCACAAATTGAGACCCTGTCTGTCCCACATTGTGACTGGCAGTGTTCAAATGCCCTAATAGTTTAGTCCCCTAATAGTTGGCTTTCTGTTGTAAAGCTCTCATTGCCTCTTTCCTGCAAAATGTAGCCTATACTATTAAGTCTGTTAAAATAACATGAGAAATATCCCCTAGGCTGTACGGTAGCCTACCAAGTCAGCCATATACTACCCATGACCAAAATTTGCATTTAAAACCAAATGTGAGATCAGCAGCTACAGAACAACAACAGGTATAAGTGCTTGTCTTTGAAGTCTATGTAACTGTGTCTCTGCAGTGCAGGGTGACAGGTCTGAACTGCATGGCCACATTGTGTCTGTTTATAGACGGAGCTTTGAAACTAGAACCTGTATTCTCAGTTGAGATTCTGGTTGGTTTACATTATACTGGTCAGTATAGTCAGGCTGCATGCAGGTGTTAATGGCAATACCAACATAAGCTGGACGTCCATGAGCCCGAGCTCAAAATGTGGGCTCCTAATCTGACCATCATATGAAAATATGCCAGAACTTGCATAACTTTCCAGAATCACAATTGGATATAAGAGGCAACCTTCTTATTTAATTTTCAAAGTAACACTTTGGATCTAGTCAACCTAGAAAGGGGGCGGGACTGCGACACTAGTCTATAGGCTGTCGTTCTAATGACAGTCGGACCAATAGTATGTCGAAACTAAAGCCTGTACCCCTCATCTGCACTTTAAACTAAAGCCTGTACCCCTCATCTGCACTTTAAACTAAAGCCTGTACCCCTCATCTGCACTTTAAACTAAAGCCTGTACCCCTCATCTGCACTTTAAACTAAAGCCTGTACCCCTCATCTGCACTTTAAACTAAAGCCTGTACCCCTCATCTGCACTTTAGTGTCTGGTTTGTAAACTAAAGCCTGTACCCCTCATCTGCACTTTAGTGTCTGGTTGGTTAAACTAAAGCCTGTACCCCTCATCTGCACTTTAGTGTCTGGTTTGTAAACTAAAGCCTGTACCCCTCATCTGCACTTTAGTGTCTGGTTGGTTAAACTAAAGCCTGTACCCCTCATCTGCACTTTAGTGTCTGGTTTGTGGTTGGTTCGCTACTTGAAATGGAAATGCATCGCAACAATTCAGAACAGGGCTGCTTAATGAGAGGACATGAGAAGAGGACTTAGCTTAAATTAAAATGTTCTTTATTACCGCCTGGACCTTTAAAAGGAGAGGCATCCCTCATCACAGCATGAGAGAGAGAGAGAGAGAGAGAGAGAGAGAGAGAGACCCAGACTGCATGTCTATGTCTTATAATGTGAAGTTAAATTGGCATGATATGAGTCCCCACTCCCCCATGCCATCCCCTTTTCCACAGAGTTGCATTTAAGGAGACAGACAGACATACAGACAGACAGACAGACAGACAGGCGGACAGACGTCATCCGTGTGTGTGTGTGTGTGTGTGTGTGTGTGTGCGTGCGTCCATACATGCGTGCGTGCGTGCGTGCGTGCGTCTGACTAGTCCATGCTGCTAATCTCCATCACTGCTAGACGGATGGACGTGAAACTTTGCCTACACGTTCCCAGCAGGCCGAGGTAGAACCTCCATCCCAGATTGTTGTAATCATAACAGCCCGTAACTGTACAAACCATAGCTTGTATATTATATAGGCCTAATAGCTATAGGCCTGACCAGAGCCTTAGATATAGACAGAGTTACGCAAACTGCGTTCACTTCGGTCCAATGGCGGCTCTTCTACATAGACTTCTATTGAGAATGGGGACAACCAACTGGGCCAAGTCCTGGACCGGACTGCTATTTTAAAATAGCCCTTTGGCTATTTGAAAATAGCAGATCTACAAGCTCACAACAGCTTGTGAGCTTGTAGGATCTGCTATTTATTTTTAAACATCTGGGAAATTAGTGACAAATGTGGAATATATTTTAAACAACTTGCGTGTGTGTGTGTGTGTGTGTGTGTGTGTGTGTGTGTGTGTGTGTGTGTGTGTGTGTGTGTGTGTGTGTGTGTGTGTGTGTGTGTGTGTGTGTGTGTGTGTGATGGACACATCACACACTAGTGTTGCCAGATTGTGTGAGAGGAACAAGCAACTAGTTGTAACAAGCCAACAGGAAAGATACTATAGGCCCTATAGTATCTTTCTTTTTGGCTTGTTACAACTAGTTGCTTGTTTCTCTCACACAATCTGGCAACACTAGCCTACTGAAGGTGAGTCTGTCGGAAACCAGAAGCGGTTTGTTTTGAGGAAGGAAGGAGGGACCTGCACTGCTGACACAAACCTTATAACTCTAGACAAACTGCTTTGAATCTGTTTTTATAAACAATTAAACTAAATCAAACTGAGGAAGGAAAGAGGAACTTGCCCTGCAGAGAGAGACACTTTAAAATCTGTTTTTATAAACACCAGACAGCTTTCCCAACCAGAGGTAATGTTGTTTATTCACTTCCTCTTTGCTTTACTTTTTTATTGTTTTTAAAAGTAGAGTAAGAGACTATCTTTGGTTCAAATAATTGCTAAAAAGCTCTATATTGTCACAGTAATGGAGGCGCAACACTTGGTCATTAGTCAGCCCATTAACTATGTCACTGATGTCGTTAGTATAGAAAGCAGTATAAATAGTATTATTACTAGACTAATGTTAATATTATTATTAGTAGTAGCAGTAACAGCAGCATTAGGCCTACAGTATTAATTTAAAGTCATGGATGATGTTGCAGTATATCAACTGTTATTGTCACCTGGTAAAGCTTGGTAAAGTTATTAATTAAGTTACGTTTTAGATTTTTAGATTTAGATTTTTTTTTCTTCTTTTTTAGCAAGTGGATTGAAATACAGGCTATTTGGGGAAATAGAGGGGCGACAAATGGAATATGTTGAGTTTTTTTGTAGTTAATTTGTGACGCTACCAACGCTTTTGTGCACAGCAACACTCTTGAAAACAAAATATTGCATTGTGGGTTTGAGCTGACAGGCCCCTTTTGATGTCAATCAATGTTTTTACATTTAAATTAAATATTCTTCAGGGGCATGTCATGTGATCTACCTGCACAGCCGTTGTGATCTACTGGTAGATCGCCATCTACCTTTTGGGCACCCCTGGTCTGCATCCTCTGACCTCTGACCTCTCTACATCCTCTGACCTCTCTACATCCTCCCGGTGGTCTCCCCTGGCCCACCCCTGGTCTACATCCTCCCGGTGGTCTCCCCTGGTCCACCCCTGGTCTGCATCCTCCTGGTGGTCTCCCCTGGTCCACCCCTGGTCTACATCCTCCTGGTCCTCCTGGTCTACATCACCCCTGGTCTACATCCTCCTGGTCCTCCTGGTCTACATCACCCCTGGTCTACATCCTCCCGCTGGGAGCTCCTCACTGGTAGGTGAGTCAGTAGGATTTAAGAGACAAACCCAGAAATTTGTGTGGGGACGAAAATAAATTGTAAAAAATGTAAAGGGAAGCTTGTGCTTACTGTTGAAGCTGCCTGGCTTCAGGGTCTTCTAAGTTGATTGCAATGACGTTCCAATCAGTCTCACCCTCATCAATCATGGCCAAAACTCCAAGTACCTTCACCTTGACTACCTCACCACGGGAACACACCTAGGAAACACACTCAAGTCAATTATATTTATATAAACTCCTCACAAAAACATGCAATGTTTGTCACTTCAGGATACTAGGCCCGTGCAATAGGACAAGTGAAAGCTTTTCCGTTACGCAGATTGGCATTTGGCGTTTATCATTATTTGGTGTGCAAACTTGGGACCAAGTTCAGTGAGACTGGTGAAGCCAAAAACAGACATGGAAGTGGCCATTCCAGGAAGAAAACATCCCAAGAAAACCGGTTCCTGAACAATATGCATTCTTTCAGAGATTTGACAGATGTCAAAGTTGCAGGACTCCTTCGTAACTGCTCAAAACGATTACCAACAGAATCATAATTATAATTGGTTTACCCAATGGTTAAAACATTAAACATAGTGACATGTTTAAGCAATTAGAATGACTTAATGACACTAAAACGACTTTATGATGGAATAAAAACATTCTTTAACATTCCAACTGTGTTAATGTGGCTAAAAACTAAAACCACCCAAAAAATATATATATATATTTTGGTCTATTGTGAAGTTTCATTATAGCCGACTTGTGGTTGAAAATACTGGCACTGGTCACATATTTTGGTACGTTTTCTGGTGGCGCTACCCACATGCTTAGCTGCTCATTCCACAATTGTGGTCCTTACAAGTTATACCTCGTGGGGAAAGCTGACTGATCAAAGATAAACATGATATAAAATACAACGAGTGATATTATTGAAGGGGAGAAATAATCAACTGAAGTTAAGTTACGTTTTCAAACTTTTTGCGAGGAGTTTAACATTTCATACAATAAAAAAAACAGATAGAATATGTATACATCCTATATACAGTATACTGTTTATATGTTATATGTTATATGTTGTTTAATAGTTCCAAATAATGGATCCATAATTTTAGTCATTGAAAATGAGTCCCATTTCTCGGAGCGGATGAAGGAATGGAGAGGTTATGGAGTTAATTTAGGATGAAGTTTGTTGACGAAAAGAAAGTCAAAAAGTTGAAACGTAAATGAGATATATACGTTTCAACGAGGAAATGACGTAAAAGACGGCTTCTTCTGTCCGCGGCTGTCCGCTTAAAGGGCCACTTAACCCCTGACACAACCTGACCTTATCTTAATGTTAATGGTATTTGTAAGATTTGCACCCTTTGACCAGAAAAATGATGAAGTGTGTGGATTGCTGAATTCCTACAATGCCCATAATGCTTTGCTGCGCTGTTCCTCAGGTGTGGCTTTATCCTCCCATTTTCTACAAACAACAATGCCAGCTGCTCTCCCTGCACTGACAGCCTCCTCATGCTTAAAGGAGAATTCCATACTAAAAGGCTTTCATACCTTTCTTTGTAGTTGTTACGTCCCCACCAAAGAGGTCCAGGTGTTATTTTGTGCAAAAGCTCCTTATTGGCTATTTTCCCTACCATAAGCCCTCAATGAATTGCATTGAATTGAATGGGAATTGAATGGGGCTATGGGGTGTTGTGTTAATTCGCTTATTTCCATTGCTCAAAATTATAATTATTTTGTATATATCCTCTCTTCATAATGTAAATAATAACCCAAGCGGCACACTTTACTACTTCTTTCGATGGAAATAAGCGAACTAGCATAACACCCCATAGCCCCTTGCATTTCCCATTCAATGCAATGCAATTCATTGAGGGCTTATGGTAGGGGAAATAGCCTATAAGGAGTTTTTGCACAAAAAAACACCTAGACCTCTTTGGTGGGGACGTAACAACTACAAAGAAAGGTAAGAAAGCCTTCTAGCATGGAATTCTCCTTTAAAGTAGAAATGAAAAAGATTGTACCTTTTTTGTTTTTACAAATAAATACATTTATTTAGAAAATGTAAATGGGTCCTTGACATGAAATAGTTTGAGAACCACTGATATAGACATAGGTTCTTTCAGAAAACTGAGGATTGAGGATTTAGTCACATTTTAGTCACCTGGAATGTCTTAGTGTTATAGTCTAGTTTTAGTCGACTAAATGTCATCAGATTTTAGTCGACTAAATCTACATTTGATTTAGTCGACTAAAATGTATTTTGGCGGGTCTTGATGCCGTCGTAATGAGTGTTTTTACACTTGCTGAAAATAGCTGATCTACAAGCTCTACAAGATCTACAAGCTTGTAGATTTTTTCAGCATGCAACCAAGTGTAAAATGACTTATACTGGATCTCTTGTCCACTATAGGTCCCTTCCTAACATTTTAGTCTAGTTTTTATTTGTCGACGAAATTGTCAGCATATTTAGTCTTAGTTGTAGTCATCGTGGCTTAGTTTTCATTTAGTTTCCATTTGTTTTTGTCAGTGGAAAAGGGTAGTCGACGAACATTTTTCGTCTTAGTTTTAGTCGACGAAAACAACACTACTGCAGACGCCATGATAATACAAACAATGTGAGGAATGCAGGGGGTGGGGGGGTGAGGGGGGGGTGAGGTTGTAGGTGGAACGGAGTAGAGACCAGGGTCACCCCTCGGGCCTGTCTTCAGGTGTAGGTGTAGCCGTGTGACGCACATACATTCAATAAATACTCTAAGGCAGGGGTCGGCAACCCAAGATGTTGAAAGAGCCATTTTCGACCAAAAATAAATTCAAAATCTATCTGGAGCCGCAAAGAACATTACGCATTATAATGCAGCATGCTTTCCCTGGAAATGTCTTTTTGTTGTTGTTTGATAGCTTCTCACTGCAGATTAAACATACAGGCAGTCAATCTGCATTGGCTGTGAAGGCAAAAGCCTCTGTCCACGAACTGTTAAATCCGGTCGGCTATCTTTATTTCTCTCCCTGTAGAAGCCATAGCGTAGCAGGCAGCAGCCTCACACACCGACCGGTTTGTTTATAATAGACACCTGGCTGGCACGGCACTGAGTGTGTCGCATGCTATGACGCAAATTTTAGTTTAGTTAAGTTTTCCAATTTTGTAAAAATGTGTAGAATAAATATTAAGAATGCTTGTCACGTTTGGCCTCCTACAGAAACCATAAATGAAAAATAATTTATTGCTACTTTTAATGCTACAGAGACCCACTAGGGGTGTGCTCTAGAGGAATACTGGACTACTCGCCCCGGTGCTTGCCTGTTTTTCCTCCCGGAATTTTCCCCAGTGAGGGGGATAACTTTGTAATATGCTAATGGCTGTTTGTTTCTTTTTGGAAAAATATAAAAAGATACTCCTGTGGAAAGGCTATATTATTTGACTTATATTGAATCTATAAACAATTTAGTATTATTTAGTATATGTAAGGTTTTGCCCCCTCAAATGGTACCTCGTCAGATAATCCTCACATATCCTACAACAACTTCTGTGAACAGACTTCACTGTAAGTAGCTTTTCATAAATTATATTTGTACTTAGGCTGTCTGCTGTCATGACAGTTTATAGTTAGAGAAATTCAAAGTCCAGCCGTCTGCTGTCCAGCCTCTCCCACCCCTCACTGGGGAAAATGCTGGGAGGAAAACAGAAACGGGGCGAGTCATCTTGTTACCCTCTAGAGCCGCCTGTTGCAGACCCCTGCTCTAAGGTGACGCGAGGTTAGACTGTTGTAGTCCGGAGGGTCATCATTACGTGGAGAATGTGAACTCCTAACCAGGATATCTGAAAACAGAGATTGCACGCAGAAAAACCCAGGACAAGTGTTTCTAGTGCCCTAAACATCATTAACCCATTCTGACCTGAGATCAGATTCATACGAGGTTTCCGCCGGACACACACTGGTCTGATGAACCCATTCTGACCTGAGATCAGATTCATACAAGGTTTCCGCCGGACACACACTGCTCTGATGAACCCATTCTGACCTGAGATCAGATTCTAAAAATGTCAGTCGCTCTTCGATTTTTCAAAAATGTCAGTTAGCCCTGACAGGGGCCAGTGTTGGCAAGTAACTTAAAGGAGAATTCCATGCTAGAATGCTTTCTTATCTTTCTTACCTTTCTTTGTAGTTGTTACGTCCCCACCAAAGAGGTCCAGGTGTTGTTTTGTGCAAAAACTCCTTATTGGCTATTTTCCCTACCATAAGCCCTCAATGAATTGCATTGCATTGAATGGGAATTGAATGGGGCTATGGGGTGTTATGCTAATTCACTTATTTCCATCGAAAGAAGTAGTAAAGTGTGTCGCTTGGGATATTATTTACATTATGAAGAGAGGATATATACAAAGAAATTATAATTTTGAGCGATATAAATAAGCAAATGAGCACAACACCCCATAGCCCCATTAAATTCCCATTCAATTCAATGCAATTCATTTAGGGCTTATGGTAGGGGAAATAGCCAATAAGGAGCTTTTGCACAAAATAACACCTGGACCTCTTTGGTGGGGACGTAACAACTACAAAGAAAGGTAAGAAAGCCTTTTAGTATGGAATTCTCCTTTAAGTATTAATATACTACTTTCAGTAATAATATTACTTTTTTCCAGTAATATGTAACTTAACTAGTTACTTTCAGATTTTGAGTAATAATATTACATTAACTTTTTTCCAAAAGTAATATTACTATTCTCACGAGCCTTGGTGGAACTGTGGGTTTGAGTGTTTATTCATAATGGTAGATGGGTCGGGGGTCAAGTTGCTTTGCAGGCTGCTGATCCGCTCTAGATCTAGACTCTCTAGAGCGGATACGGAAACGATGCACACTCGTCGGTACGTATCGGATGCAGAAGGGCAGGCCTGGCTTAAACCGTCCGGAACACGGGACGTCGGAACAACAACCTAAACTAGTGTGTGTAACTCGTTAGACTGCACTGTTAGAGAGAAGAGACGTAAACAAACTAAGCATGGAGGAGGTGGAGGAGACAGAGACACCTATATGTGTTCTATGTTGTTCTATGGCACTAAAATAGCAATCAGACAGATTTATTATTTTTTGTTTCTCCCACAGGGAATGTTTATATTGTGTGCATGTGATGCTCCATGTTTCTCCCACAGGGAATGTTTATATTGTGTGCATGTGATGCTCCATGTTTCTCCCACAGGGAATGTTTATATTGTGTGCATGTGATGCTCCATGTTTCTCCCACAGGGAATGTTTATATTGTGTGCATGTGATGCTCCATGTTTCTCCCACAGGGAATGTTTATATTGTGTGCATGTGATGCTCCATGTTTCTCCCACAGGGAATGTTTATATTGTGTGCATGTGATGCTCCATGTTTCTCCCACAGGGAATGTTTATATTGTGTGCATGTGATGCTCCATGTTTCTCCCACAGGGAATGTTTATATTGTGTGCATGTGATGCTCCATGTTTCTCCCACAGGGAATGTTTATATTGTGTGCATGTGATGCTCCATGTTTCTCCCACAGGGAATGTTTATATTGTGTGCATGTGATGCTCCATGTTTCTCCCACAGGGAATGTTTATATTGTGTGCATGTGATGCTCCATGTTTCTCCCACAGGGAATGTTTATATTGTGTGCATGTGATGCTCCATGTTTCTCCCACAGGGAATGTTTATATTGTGTGCATTTGCTGCTCCATGCATGCTGTTCTATGGCACTAATCAGACAGAGACAGATTGATTGTTTTTTCCACAGGGAAAGTTTACACTGCATACATTTGCTGCTGTTTTATATTTTTATTTCAGTCAAGTTGACATGCACTGCAGAGCCTTTATTGCCCTATAGCACTTTGTTTATTTTTTGTGACCAATTTATATATATATATATATTTAAGCATTGATTGATTGAAATATTTATTAACAGTTTGTAGAATTTACAGTACATTTTAAGCACAAACTCAATACAAAGACTGTTAACTGTGAGTGGACGACCCAATTAAGCATTACACTTGTTTACAACAGGGTCCACATTGTTCAATTCATCAAAACATTTAGAGACATACAAATAGACACTTCTATGTAGCTAAAGAACAGAACAGGAATTCATCATATAGGAAGCAAAAAGGGAAAAGATACATATACAGTGAGGGGAAATGGGGTGGGGGGGGGGATTCAGATTTTACAGAGGCCAGTTTCGAATTGCAGCCATCCGTAGGTGCCCTTTGAGAGCGGTTTTGAAGGAGTCAAGGGATTCACATGTCTTAATGACTGTTGGTAGCGCGTTCCACATTTTGGTGGCATAGGAGCGAAAATAATTTAGTCCCTTGTTTGTGCCGAATCTGGGTTGTACATGGTTTGTTGCACTCCCTCTGGTGTTGTGGGTGTGGACTTCGTTTACATTAAGGAAGTATTTAGACAGGTACATGGGTATCTTGGTGGTGTATCGAATCTTGTGGACCAGACCCATTGCAAGATGCTGTACTCTGTCGTCGACCCTAAGCCATCCCAGCCTGTCAAAGTGGGCAGGGGTGAGGTGGGTTCGGGGGGTGAGGCCAAGTAGGAGCCTGACCAGTTTGTTTTGGGAGGTCTGGAGCCTTGTTTTAAGGGCCTTTGAGGTGCTGTGGTACCAAGAGGTGGATGCATAGTCAAAGAAACCTTGTACGAGGGCTCCTGTTAAGGTCTTCAAGGTGTTTTTGCTGACCAGTGAGGAGATCCTGTAAAGGGATCTTGTTCTTTGATTGACTTTTTTGATTACGTTGGTGGCCATCTTATCACCGGAAAGATTGGCCTCCAGGATGGAACCTAGGTAGGTAATTTGATCTTTTCGTGTGATAATATTGTCACCCACTCTAACCAAGAAGCCATCTGCCTTGCTGAGATTACTATTTGATCCGAAGAGGATGGATTCAGTTTTTCCCAGGTGTAAGGGTAGTTTGTTATCAGCGAGCCAGGTGCAGATTCTACCGAGTTCAGAGCTGAGGGTCTTTTCAACCTGCAGTTTGTTCCTGTCCGAGACCAGCAGTGCTGAGTCATCTGCGAACAGGAACAAGTTGCAGTCACAAGCTGAAGTCATGTCGTTAACATATATTAGGAACAGTAAAGGCCCTAGTATGCTTCCTTGTGGGACGCCACAGCTCACTGGGAGGGGAGGGGACAGTGTTCCGTTCACCTCCACCATCTGTTCTCTCCCCTCCAGGTAGGATTGCATCCAGCTCACTGATGTGCTATCAAAACCAATAGCTTTAAGCTTGTTAACCAGTATGGAGTGGTTCACGGTGTCAAAAGCCTTTTGGAGGTCCAGCATGACCATGCCGCAGTATTTTCCAGCGTCCACCTCGTGTTTGATGTGGTCGCTCAAATAGAGGAGGCATGTGTCAGTGGAGTGGGATGTTCTGAAACCAGATTGGAACTCGTACAGCAATTTATTAGTGGCAAGATACTTTTCAACCTGTTCATAGACTATTTTTTCCATCACTTTCGAGATGGAGCTTAGAATAGAAATAGGGCGGTAGTTGCCGGGTTCTAATTTACTCCCTTTTTTGTACAAGGGGGTTACTTTGGCCAGTTTAAAATCTTGGGGGACCTGTCCCTGTTTGATGGAGAGGTTAACTATGTGGGTGATGACTGGAGCTATGGAAAAGGCTGAGTCTCTGAGAAATTTGGAGGGGATATTGTCATGGCCAGTGGCCTTGTGGGGTTGGAGGGCACTCAGTTTTTTAAGTACCTCCTCGGTTGTTACCATTGCCATTTTGAAATCATCTTTACAAACACCAAGGTTTTTGTAGAAGGCTTTGATGTGCTCTACACCAAAACGCCCAGAGTGGGAGGGCAGTTTGCTAACCAGCTTTGTTGCAATGTTTGTAAAGAAGATGTTCAGGTGGTTGGCTACATCAAGCTTGTCAGTGATGAGGGTGTTATTCGATTTGATGTTTATGTTAGTAAACCTGGTTTTTAGTTTCTGACCACAGCCTAGTTGGTTGTTTAGTAACTTCCAGAGTTACCGAGGATTGTTTTTTATTTCCTCGGCTTTATCATTGATAAAGTTACATTTGGCAGATTTGGTCATGGCAATTACACCGCTTCTTAGCTTGTTACACTGGGCTTTTAGGTTGCACAGTTTGGTTTGGAGATTACTGTCGAAGCGCTTGGCTAGCATGGACTTGCATTTAAGAAGTTCAGAGCATTTGTTGTCTCTGGCTTTCATTGCAGTCAGTATGTCCGAATTCATCCATGGCTCCGAGCGGGTTTTGACCCTGATGGTTCTCAAAGGAGCCATGATGTTTAGTACTGATGTAAATTTGGTTTTAAAGCCAAGCCATGCTTCTTCGACTAGTGAGCTCCTGAGCACATCGGACCAATCCAGACTCTCCAGTTCAAGGTTAAAGGCCTCACTAGAGTAGGTTTTGAGGTCCCTAGATATGACTGTTTTGTGACAGTCAAACTTTAGTTTTTGTATTTTGCGGGTACAGAAAATCATAAAATGATCACTGAGCCCACATACAATAACCCCTTTCTTGGAGATTCTGGATTTGTCCGAGGTCAGAATGAGATCAATGACAGTTTGAGTAGAATCACACACTCTTGTGGGTTGGGTAATTAGCTGACTGACACCATGCAGATCACAAAACCGACTAAATTACTTAAACACAGGAGCTTCCTTATGAAGCATATCCGTATTGTAGTTGCCAATCAGGATTTTCTCTACACATTCCTCCCCAGCTAAGCAACTATAGCATTTGTTTGCTTTAATAAACAACAGAAGTTGTTCAAAGATTGCTTACAATGACACCTGGGCATTATCTGTTGCCCAGGTGTGGTTTTCATTTAGACTGTAATGAATGAATTCATACACAGTAAAAGTCTTAGTCTTCATTTAATTCAAATGAGTGTACAAATGGACCCATCATCATGTGTACACTATACAGTACACTTTTTAGAGTTAAATAAACACTGCAGAATAGGGGAGGGGGGACAGCTAATGTTGAAAATGCAAAGTAAGACAGAAATGCTATCTAAGGGGGTAGGGTAAGTGCTACGGGCCATGATGGAGTCTTAAAAGGTGGGTTTTCAGACTACGGCGGAAGATTGGGGAGTGATGCTGCAGTTCTGACTGCAACGGGAAGTGCATTCCACAGTTTTGGAACCTTTTCATGACAAGGACCCCCGAATTGACACTAATGAGCCCGTGGACCCCCATTTGAAAACAACATAATGCCAGGGACCCCCGTGGTCTTGTTTCTAAAGTGTAGTTGTTTATTTGGTCTTGTTTCTAAAGTGTAGTTGTTTATTTGGTCTTGTTTCTAAAGTGTAGTTGTTTATTTGGTCTTGTTTCTAAAGTGTAGTTGTTTATTTGGTCTTGTTTCTAAAGTGTAGTTGTTTATTTGGTCTTGTTTCTAAAGTGTAGTTGTTTATTTGGTCTTGTTTCTAAAGTGTAGTTGTTTATTTGGTCTTGTTTCTAAAGTGTAGTTGTTTATTTGGTCTTGTTTCTAAAGTGTAGTTGTTTATTTGGTCTTGTTTCTAAAGTGTAGTTGTGTATTTGGTCTTGTTTCTAAAGTGTAGTTGTGTATTTGGTCTTGTTTCTAAAGTGTAGTTGTTTATTTGGTCTTGTTTCTAAAGTGTAGTTGTGTATTTGGTCTTGTTTCTAAAGTGTAGTTGTTTATTTGGTCACAGCTGTCATTAATTAAGGGTCTTGATTGCCTATGCGGTGAAGTTATAGGGTGAAATGCATAAACAGGCTCACCGTCTCAATAGATGCTGCTGCCACGTGCCTGGCAATATGCGCATAGGCGGCGGGTGTGTAAGGCTAGCGAAGGCTTAGCCTTCCCAAAGATTATGCCGGGTATGTTTTTAAATATATATAATATATGTGCGCAGCATTATAGAAGGCTATTGTGTGTGTGTGTGTGTGTGTGTGTGTGTGTGTGTGTGTGTGTGTGTGTGTGTGTGTGTGTGTGTGTGTGTGTGTTGTCGCTGCCCCCTGGTGATCGCTGATCGTGTAGGGCTATACTACAGCAACTGGCCAAATCAGCATATGAGATGAGATATACTTTATTGTCCCACAAGGGGAAATTTGTCTTGGGCAAAAGTGCATTAGTACATACATCAACGCTTTTTAAAACAGACAGACAATACAAAAAAGACAATACACAGTAGCAGCAAAGTACAAGTCACAAGAGTATCACAAAGAAGTGCAAGTTGCAATAAGGTATATAATATAAAAAAGTGCTAAAGTATTCATAGTTTATAGTACACAAACACAGTAAGTGCAATAAATAACTGATGAAGGTCAAGAAGTCCCTTCCCCACTAAGAACTATGAACTATGTGGCGGTTGTTTAGTAGAACACTCGACCTGAGCAGTCGCATTCCAAGGAGCTCTCTCCAGCCAAGGCATACCGGTAGCTATGTTCTCAACTTTTTCCGCGTTTTACCTTTTCTTCATCCTATGGATTACGGACGCATTCTTTGATTCAACATGGAGTTTACACCAAGAAGAGATGGAACGTTATGGAGACGTAGCGGAGGAGTTTCACAGCGATTTTTTCCTCCTGGATGGTTTGGAATGTAAACACATGTCTTTTGGTTCGGCGGCGATCCACGCATTGTTAACATCAGACCCGAGTCGCAAGTACAAGCCCCCGGCTGGCAAAATGGATCGCAGAACTGTGATTATTCTTTGCTTGCTACTGTCGGGAGATGTCCATTTCAACCCTGGACCGATTACTCGTTCACAAGCGAGACTGCACTTACAGCAGCAACAGTTGCTTCCGCAAACAGCGACCGTTTCCATCGCTACGAGCCACGGCTTCCACGCCCTCCAGAGCGCCGCCTCCACCACGGAATGGTCCACGGACGCAACTTCAAGATCGGCGCGGGATACCGCTGCAGGCGTCTTGTTTGCTGGGACCGACCCAACGGCAGCGATCATCGAGGAACATCCCCCCCTCCCCCACACCCCCAGTCAATCCAGGGCCACTGAGGACAATGGCCCACCACCCTCCCCCATCCCCACCCCAGCCGCGGACCCAGTATCACTGTCTACAGTCAACACGGCCACCATAAGGATGGATCTGACTACAGGCATTACCAGGTTCAACGGCGCCCCCCCCCACATTCCACCGCCCCTCCCCACTCACACTTCAGCCACGGACATTCCACCGCCCATCCCCAGTCACACCTCAGACTACTTCATCACCGACGAAATTAACACAATCGTCGCAACCAACGGCCTTCACCTGTTCCATTTGAATGTAAATAGCCTCAGCCCTAAACTGGCTGAAATCAGGCATCTCTTTCAAAACGGTAAGGCAAATATCCTGTGTTTCTCTGAGACAAAGCTGGACCAATCCACCAAGGATCCAGAGATAGAAATAGAACACTATACTATCATTAGGAACGACAGAAACAGGCATGGTGGTGGCGTGTGCATGTATATTCACAAAGACACTGAATATGTTACTCGTACTGACTTACAGCATGATGAAATTGAAACTGTGTGGGTTGAATTAATTTTCAAAAATGCTAAATCAGTATTAGTTGGCACCGTCTATAGACCGCCCGATCAGAATGGATTCTATGATATACTTGAGGGGTGCTTGGCTGGGGAGGATTGTGTAGAGAAAATCCTGATTGGCGACTACAATACGGATATGCTTCGTAAGGAAGCACCTGTGTTTAAGTCATTTAGTCGTTTTTGTGATCTGCACGGTGTCAGTCAGCTAATTACCCAACCCACAAGAGTGTGTGATTCTACTCAAACTGTCATTGATCTCATTCTGACCTCGGACAAATCCAGAATCTCCAAGAAAGGGGTTATTGTATGTGGGCTCAGTGATCATTTTATGATTTTCTGTACCCGCAAAATACAAAAACTAAAGTATGACTGTCACAAAACAGTCATATCTAGGGACCTCAAAACCTACTCTAGTGAGGCCTTTAACCTTGAACTGGAGAGTCTGGATTGGTCCGATGTGCTCAGGAGCTCACTAGTCGAAGAAGCATGGCTTGGCTTTAAAACCAAATTTACATCAGTACTAAACATCATGGCTCCTTTGAGAACCATCAGGGTCAAAACCCGCTCGGAGCCATGGATGAATTCGGACATACTGACTGCAATGAAAGCCAGAGACAACAAATGCTCTGAACTTCTTAAATGCAAGTCCATGCTAGCCAAGCGCTTCGACAGTAATCTCCAAACCAAACTGTGCAACCTAAAAACCCAGTGTAACAAGCTAAGAAACGGTGTAATTGCCATGACCAAATCTGCCAAATGTAACTTTATCAATGATAAAGCCGAGGAAATCAAAAACAATCCTCGGGAACTCTGGAAGTTACTAAACAACCAACTAGGCTGTGGTCAGAAACTAAAAACCAGGTTTACTAACATAAACATCAAATCGAATAACACCCTCATCACTGACAAGCTTGATGTAGCCAACCACCTGAACATCTTCTTTACAAACATTGCAACAAAGCTGGTTAGCAAACTGCCCTCCCACTCTGGGCGTTTTGGTGTAGAGCACATCAAAGCCTTCTACAAAAACCTTGGTGTTTGTAAAGATGATTTCAAAATGGCAATGGTAACAACCGAGGAGGTACTTAAAAAACTGAGTGCCCTCCAACCCCACAAGGCCACTGGCCATGACAATATCCCCTCCAAATTTCTCAGAGACTCAGCCTTTTCCATAGCTCCAGTCATCACCCACATAGTTAACCTCTCCATCAAACAGGGACAGGTCCCCCAAGATTTTAAACTGGCCAAAGTAACCCCCTTGTACAAAAAAGGGAGTAAATTAGAACCCGGCAACTACCGACCTATTTCTATTCTAAGCTCCATCTCGAAAGTGATGGAAAAAATAGTCTATGAACAGGTTGAAAAGTATCTTGCCACTAATAAATTGCTGTACGAGTTCCAATCTGGTTTCAGAACATCCCACTCCACTGACACATGCCTCCTCTATTTGAGCGACCACATCAAACACGAGGTGGACGCTGGAAAATACTGCGGCATGGTCATGCTGGACCTCCAAAAGGCTTTTGACACCGTGAACCACTCCATACTGGTTAACAAGCTTAAAGCTATTGGTTTTGATAGCACATCAGTGAGCTGGATGCAATCCTACCTGGAGGGGAGAGAACAGATGGTGGAGGTGAACGGAACACTGTCCCCTCCCCTCCCAGTGAGCTGTGGCGTCCCACAAGGAAGCATACTAGGGCCTTTACTGTTCCTAATATATGTTAATGACATGACTTCAGCTTGTGACTGCAACTTGTTCCTGTTCGCAGATGACTCAGCACTGCTGGTCTCGGACAGGAACAAACTGCAGGTTGAAAAGACCCTCAGCTCTGAACTCGGTAGAATCTGCACCTGGCTCGCTGATAACAAACTATCCTTACACCTGGGAAAAACTGAATCCATCCTCTTCGGATCAAATAGTAATCTCAGCAAGGCAGATGGCTTCTTGGTTAGAGTGGGTGACAATATTATCACACGAAAAGATCAAATTACCTACCTAGGTTCCATCCTGGAGGCCAATCTTTCCGGTGATAAGATGGCCACCAACGTAATCAAAAAAGTCAATCAAAGAACAAGATTCCTTTACAGGATCTCCTCACTGGTCAGCAAAAACACCTTGAAGACCTTAACAGGAGCCCTCGTACAAGGTTTCTTTGACTATGCATCCACCTCTTGGTACCACAGCACCTCAAAGGCCCTTAAAACAAGGCTCCAGACCTCCCAAAACAAACTGGTCAGGCTCCTACTTGGCCTCACCCCCCGAACCCACCTCACCCCTGCCCACTTTGACAGGCTGGGATGGCTTAGGGTCGTCGACAGAGTACAGCATCTTGCAATGGGTCTGGTCCACAAGATTCGATACACCACCAAGATACCCATGTACCTGTCTAAATACTTCCTTAATGTAAACGAAGTCCACACCCACAACACCAGAGGGAGTGCAACAAACCATGTACAACCCAGATTCGGCACAAACAAGGGACTAAATTCTTTTCGCTCCTATGCCACCAAAATGTGGAACGCCCTACCAACAGTCATTAAGACATGTGAATCCCTTGACTCCTTCAAAACCGCTCTCAAAGGGCACCTACGGATGGCTGCAATTCGAAACTGGCCTCTGTAAAATCTGAATCCCCCCCACCCCCCCCCACCCCACTTTCCCTCACTGTATATTGTATCTTTTCCCTTTTTTGCTTCCCATATGATGAATTTAGCTACATAGAAATGTCTATTTGTATGTCTCTAAATGTTTGTATGTCTTTAAATGTTTTGATGAATTGAACAATGTGGACCCTGTTGTAAACAAGTGTAATGCTTAATTGGGTCGTCCACTCACAGTTGACAGTCTTTGTATTGAGTTTGTGCTTAAAATGTACTGTAAATTCTACAAACTGTTAATAAATATTTCAATCAATCAATCAATCAAAGAAAGTTTGAAGCGGTTGCTCTTGCAACGACACGCTCTGTAGCGTCTACCAGAGGGCAACAGCTCATACTCTGAAGATAATATATGTGAAGGATCAGACAACACTCTATTTGACAGACTGAGCACCGTTTTCTCAAAGATTGTCTGAAGAGATGGAGAATCTTTCCTACCAATTACCTTCATGGCTGTTTTTTCCATTTTAGCTATTCTAGATTTGAGCTGGACAGAGAGTGTCCCAAACCAAGCTGACATGCCATATCTAATAATGCTACCTAGCTCTGCATCATAGAAGGTTGACATGACTCCCTTGCTCACACCAAAGAGCCTAAGCCTGCGGAGAAAGTGCAAGCGTTGTGCCAATTTGGCACACAGATAGTCCACATGGACATTCCATTTGAGCTGGTTGTCCATTTGGATCCCCAGGTACTTGTATGATACAACCTGCTCATTTTGCGTGTCCCCCATGACCACTGGGACATGGATGTGGACACCTTTTGGATCGAAGATCATCTCTTTGGTTTTTGTGGTGTTTAACATAAGGTGGCTATTATCACACGAGTCTTTAAAGTTATTGATCTCACTGATATAACCCACCGGGTGTTCAACACCCCTCAACAGGCTGACTATTACAGTGTCATCAGAAAATTTCAAGATGAAATTGTTTGGCTGACTGCTTCTGCAGTCATTTGTGTAGGCAGTGAAAAGAAATGGTGAACTCACTCCCCCTTGTGGCACACCTGTGCTACACAATTTAGAGCTTGAGAGTACTGAGTTCACCTTCACCTGTTGAGATCTGTTTGTTAACATGGAGTGGAACCATCTAATGATGAATGGATTTACATTCATGTTATTTAGCTTTTGGACAAGTAACAGTATCAAAAGCAGAACTGAAGTCTGCAAAAAGGACACGAGCATACGCCTTTGGCTCCTCCAAGTGCTTGCTAATTAAATGGGTTATACTGACTACAGCATCCTCCGTGCTGCGCCCAGCCCTGTAAGCCAATTGTAAAGGATCCATAAAGGAAGCCACCTGAGACTTAAGTGAGTTCACGATAATTCTCTCAAAACATTTCATAACCCCACAAGTTAAAGCAATAGGTCTGTAATCTTTGTTCACAGAGGGACAAGATACTTTGGGAACAGGAATTATTAGTGACTTTTCCAGATATCAGGAACCATGTGTTTGTCTACAGACTGTTGGAAAATAGGGCACCAGGCAGCTGTAAGCTCTTCAGAGCACTTTTTTAACAACAAGGCAGGCAAACCATCAGGCCCCGTTGATTTTTTGTTGCATACCCTGCTAAAGACACTCTGGACCTGTTTAGGATCAATGAGAAGTCGATCAGAAGCGTTACACATGATAGAATCAATATTAAAGTCCACAGACTCCTGCTCTGAGGAGTCAGTGTCATGACGGAGGAAAAAGTCATTCAATTCATTGGCTTTTGCTAGTTCATCCAGTGTAGCGATGGGATTTCGGTTAGTGTTCATGTTCGTTATTTTTTTCATATGATCCCATAGACCCTTAGTGTTCATGGTGCCGACACTTTCCTCTAGTGCAGCTCGGTGGTTCCTTTTGGCCTGGGACAGCATCCCATTTAGCTCCCTTTGGGCCACAGCCATGCCCCCCCTGTCCCCATTTTAAAAAGCCACTTTCTTGCTGTTAATACAGGCTTTCACCTCCTTGGTGATGTAGGGCTTGTTGTTAGGGAAGTGGCGAATGGACTTTTTAGGGACGACATTGTCCACACAGAAGTTAATGTAATCCGTTACAGTCTCTGTAGCCTCGTTCAGTTCAAGATCATGAAAAATGCTCCAGTCTGTGCATAGGAAGCAGCCCTTAAGAGCCTCCACACTGTCCTCTGACCACTGTAACACAGTTTTTTGGACAGGCTTACTGGACTTTAACACAGATTTGTAAGTGGGCATGAGCTGGACAGTCGAGTGATCCGAGTTGGCAAGAGGAGGGAGAACCTTGGCTCTGTACGCATTTTTTATGTTGCCATAACATTTGTCTAGCACATTTTTATTCCTTGTACCACATTTGACATACTGGTGAAACCCAGGTAAAACTGGCTCCAGTCTACAGTGGTTTAGGTCCCCCAGTACGAAGATCGGGGCTCCAGGCGTACGTTGCATTTGTGCTTGTACACAGTCTGCTAGTCTGTTTGCAGCTCTAGCTGCATTAGCGCTAGGCGGTACATAAGCTACACAAATAATAATATTGCCAAATTCCCTCGGAAGGTAGAACGGTCTCATAGAGAGACAAAGCAGTTCAAGGTCCGGGTCACAGTATTTCTCTCTGATCGTGTATTGGCTGCACCAACTGTTACTCACATACACACTGAGTCCTCCTCCTTTGGACTTCCCAGATGTAGCCTCCCGATCCGCCCGTGTTGATGAGAAACCCTCCAGCTCCAGCATGGAGTTTGGTATATCCTCCCGTAGCCACGTTTCGGTAAACACCAAGATATTAGCCTCCCGATATTAGCTCATCCATTTTGTTTCGAAGTGACCGAACGTTGCTCAAGATGATTGAAGGCAGCGGAGGTTTGTTTCCTCTTCTGCGGACGCGTTGCCTGACGCCACCTTTCCTACCCCTCTTCCTCCGTCTGGCTCCCCCGGCGGGGCTGCTGATGACGGCCTCAGGGAGGTTCGTTGGCGGTGTATTCCCTTTCAACCGAAGGGCGAGCAGGGCCTCTCTCGTGTAGGCACGGAGCACTGCCGTGTTTGTGGGAAGTGTTGTTTCAAACCCACTTGTGTACAGGAGTTCCCCAAAGACCAAGAACAACACAAGCAGCGTCCACAGTGCTGCCATGGCTGCAGAATAGTAGTTCCCAGGCAGGCAACAATGTTACTGAAAGAGAGACAGCGCCAGCTTTCGTTGCTTCCCAGAGAGAAAAGCCCTGTGTTTCTCTTTACTGCTTGTACAATAATGCAAGGACATACAACGATAAAAACAGTAAAAACAATTAAAAAGCGCTCAATGTAGCAGCAGCACTAGAGCCCGGGTCGCCACTGAGCAGCGCCACCGGAATGATTGGCTACTATTGGTATGTCTGTAAACCTCGTCCTCCCAGTCAATTTACAATTTACAATTTAGGCATTTAGCAGACGCTCTTAATCCAGAACGATTTACATTAAGCAAGAACACAAAAGCATGGGAATACATCACATAAAAACATTTATCATGAAACATGCGTAAGCTAAGAAAGTAACAGTGGAATATCTATATAATGAAACTATACATATATACTATACTATGCTATACATATGTACTATGATGTGCTATGACTACATACAATGCAATTATAGTGCTGTCTACATAACATGCTATAATTCTGTATCAAATGCTATCTAAGTCTACAGAAATGCTATCTAAGGGGGTGGGGTAAGTGCTATGGGCCATGATGGAGTTCTGACTGCAATGGGAAGTGCATTCCACAGTTTTGGAGCCAGAAGGGAGAAGAGTTTGGGACGTGTGGAGCGCTGTCCCGGCGTTTTTAGTGAGGGTACTTCCAGCTTCCCTGCGTTGGCTGATCTGAGTGCGCTGGAGGGTTTGTAGGGTTCGATCATACTTGCAAGATATGGGGGAGCCATACCTTTGGTTGCTTTGAATGCCAGCATCAGAGTTTTGTATTCTGTGCGGGCAGCGACCGGGAGCCATTGGAGGGAGCGGAGCAGGGGGGAGACATGTGAGAATTTTGGTTGGTTGAAGACCAAGCGAGCAGTGGCGAGAGTCCGTCCCCCCCTTATAATAAATCTAGAGTTGCAAATTGCAAAGGACTGTGCTGTCATGTTCCAGTTAGCCCTGACAGGGACCAGTGTTGGCAAGTAACTTAAAGGAGAATTCCATGCTAGAATGCTTTCTTATCTTTCTTACCTTTCTTTGTAGTTGTTACGTCCCCACCAAAGAGGTCCAGGTGTTGTTTTGTGCAAAAACTCCTTATTGGCTATTTTCCCTACCATAAGCCCTCAATGAATTGCATTGCATTGAATCGGAATTGAATGGGGCTATGGGGTGTTATGCTAATTCACTTATTTCCATCGAAAGAAGTAGTAAAGTGTGTCGCTTGGGATATTATTTACATTATGAAGAGAGGATATATACAAAGAAATTATAATTTTGAGCGATATAAATAAGCAAATGAGCACAACACCCCATAGCCCCATTAAATTCCCATTCAATTCAATGCAATTCATTTAGGGCTTATGGTAGGGGAAATAGCCAATAAGGAGCTTTTGCACAAAATAACACCTGGACCTCTTTGGTGGGGACGTAACAACTACAAAGAAAGGTAAGAAAGCCTTTTAGTATGGAATTCTCCTTTAAGTATTAATATACTACTTTCAGTAATAATATTACTTTTTTCCAGTAATATGTAACTTAACTAGTTACTTTCAGATTTTGAGTAATAATATTACATTAACTTTTTTCCAAAAGTAATATTACTATTCTCACGAGCCTTGGTGGAACTGTGGGTTTGAGTGTTTATTCATAATGGTAGATGGGTCGGGGGTCAAGTTGCTTTGCAGGCTGCTGATCCGCTCTAGATCTAGACTCTCTAGAGCGGATACGGAAACGATGCACACTCGTCGGTACGTATCGGATGCAGAAGGGCAGGCCTGGCTTAAACCGTCCGGAACACGGGACGTCGGAACAACAACCTAAACTAGTGTGTGTAACTCGTTAGACTGCACTGTTAGAGAGAAGAGACGTAAACAAACTAAGCATGGAGGAGGTGGAGGAGACAGAGACCCCTATATGTGTTCTATGTTGTTCTATGGCACTAAAATAGCAATCAGACAGATTGATTACTTTTTTGTTTCTCCCACAGGGAATGTTTATATTGTGTGCATGTGATGCTCCATGTTTCTCCCACAGGGAATGTTTATATTGTGTGCATGTGATGCTCCATGTTTCTCCCACAGGGAATGTTTATATTGTGTGCATGTGATGCTCCATGTTTCTCCCACAGGGAATGTTTATAATGTGTGCATGTGATGCTCCATGTTTCTCCCACAGGGAATGTTTATATTGTGTGCATGTGATGCTCCATGTTTCTCCCACAGGGAATGTTTATATTGTGTGCATGTGATGCTCCATGTTTCTCCCACAGGGAATGTTCATATTGTGTGCATTTGCTGCTCCATGCATGCTGTTCTATGGCACTAATCAGACAGAGACAGATTGATTGTTTTTTCCACAGGGAAAGTTTACACTGCATACATTTGCTGCTGTTTTATATTTTTATTTCAGTCAAGTTATGCTACACAATTTAGAGCTTGAGAGTACTGAGTTCACCTTTACCTGTTGAGATCTGTTTGTTAACATGGAGTGGAACCATCTAATGATGAATGGATTTACATTCATGTTATTTAGCTTTTGGACAAGTAACAGAGGGCTTACAGTATCAAAAGCAGAACTGAAGTCTGCAAAAAGGACACGAGCATACGCCTTTGGCTCCTCCAAGTGCTTGCTAATTAAATGGGTTATACTGACTACAGCATCCTCCGTGCTGCGCCCAGCCCTGTAAGCTAATTGTAAAGGATCCATAAAGGAAGCCACCTGAGACTTAAGTGAGTTCACGATAATTCTCTCAAAACATTTCATAACCCCACAAGTTAAAGCAATAGGTCTGTAATCTTTGTTCACAGAGGGACAAGATACTTTGGGAACAGGAATTATTAGTGACTTTTTCCAGATATCAGGAACCATGTGTTTGTCTACAGACTGTTGGAAAATAGGGCACCAGGCAGCTGTAAGCTCTTCAGAGCACTTTTTTAACAACAAGGCAGGCAAACCATCAGGCCCCGTTGATGTTTTGTTGCATACCCTGCTAAAGACACTCTGGACCTGTTTAGGATCAATGTGAAGTCGATCAGAAGCGTTACACATGATAGAATCAATATTAAAGTCCACAGACTCCTGCTCTGAGGAGTCAGTGTCATGACGGAGGAAAAAGTCATTCAATTCATTGGCTTTTGCTAGTTCATCCAGTGTAGCGATGGGATTTCGGTTAGTGTTCATGTTCCTTATTTATTTCATATGATCCCATAGACCCTTAGTGTTCATGGTGCCGACACTTTCCTCTAGTGCAGCTCGGTGGTTCCTTTTGGCCTGGGACAGCATCCCATTTAGCTCCCTTTGGGCCACAGCCATGCCCCCCCTGTCCCCATTTTTAAAAGCCACTTTCTTGCTGTTAATACAGGCTTTCACCTCCTTGGTGATGTAGGGCTTGTTGTTAGGGAAGTGGCGAATGGACTTTTTAGGGACGACATTGTCCACACAGAAGTTAATGTAATCCGTTACAGTCTCTGTAGCCTCGTTCAGTTCAAGATCATGAAAAATGCTCCAGTCTGTGCATAGGAAGCAGCCCTTAAGAGCCTCCACACTGTCCTCTGACCACTGTAACACAGTTTTTTGGACAGGCTTACTGGACTTTAACAAAGATTTGTAAGTGGGCATGAGCTGGACAGTCGAGTGATCCGAGTTGGCAAGAGGAGGGAGAACCTTGGCTCTGTACGCATTTTTTATGTTGCCATAACATTTGTCTAGCACATTTTTATTCCTTGTACCACATTTGACATACTGGTGAAACCCAGGTAAAACTGGCTCCAGTCTACAGTGGTTTAGGTCCCCCAGTACGAAGATCGGGGCTCCAGGCGTACGTTGCATTTGTGCTTGTACACAGTCTGCTAGTCTGTTTGCAGCTCTAGCTGCATTAGCGCTAGGCGGTACATAAGCTACACAAATAATAATATTGCCAAATTCCCTCGGAAGGTAGAACGGTCTCATAGAGAGACAAAGCAGTTCAAGGTCCGGGTCACAGTATTTCTCTCTGATCGTGTATTGGCTGCACCAACTGTTACTCACATACACACTGAGTCCTCCTCCTTTGGACTTCCCAGATGTAGCCTCCCGATCCGCCCGTGTTGATGAGAAACCCTCCAGCTCCAGCATGGAGTTCGGTATATCCTCCCGTAGCCACGTTTCGGTAAACACCAAGATATTAGCCTCCCGATATTAGCTCATCCATTTTGTTTCGAAGTGACCGAACGTTGCTCAAGATGATTGAAGGCAGCGGAGGTTTGTTTCCTCTTCTGCGGACGCGTTGCCTGACGCCACCTTTCCTACCCCTCTTCCTCCGTCTGGCTCCCCCGGCGGGGCTGCTGATGACGGCCTCAGGGAGGTTCGTTGGCGGTGTATTCCCTTTCAACCGAAGGGCGAGCAGGGCCTCTCTCGTGTAGGCACGGAGCACTGCCGTGTTTGTGGGAAGTGTTGTTTCAAACCCACTTGTGTACAGGAGTTCCCCAAAGACCAAGAACAACACAAGCAGCGTCCACAGTGCTGCCATGGCTGCAGAATAGTAGTTCCCAGGCAGGCAACAATGTTACTGAAAGAGAGACAGCGCCAGCTTTCCTTGCTTCCCAGAGAGAAAAGCCCTGTGTTTCTCTTTACTGCTTGTACAATAATGCAAGGACATACAACGATAAAAACAGTAAAAACAATTAAAAAGCGCTCAATGTAGCAGCAGCACTAGAGCCCGGGTCGCCACTGAGCAGCGCCACCGGAATGATTGGCTACTATTGGTATGTCTGTAAACCTCGTCCTCCCAGTCAATTTACAATTTACAATTTAGGCATTTATCAGACGCTCTTAATCCAGAGCGATTTACATTAAGCAAGAACACAAAAGCATGGGAATACATCACATAAAAACATTTATCATGAAACATGCGTAAGCTAAGAAAGTAACAGTGGAATATCTATATAATGAAACTATACATATAAACTATACATATATACTATACTATGCTATACATAATGTACTATGACGTGCTATGACTACATACAATGCAATTATAGTGCTGTCTACATAACATGCTATAATTCTGTATCAAATGCTATCTAAGTCTACATAATGCTATCTAAGGGGGTGGGGTAAGTGCTATGGGCCATGATGGAGTTCTGACTGCAATGGGAAGTGCATTCCACAGTTGTTGTCCCGGCGTTTTTAGTGAGGGTACTTCCAGCTTCCCTGCGTTGGCTGATCTGAGTGCGCTGGAGGGTTTGTAGGGTTCGATCATACTTGCAAGATATGGGGGAGCCATACCTTTGGTTGCTTTGAATGCCAGCATCAGAGTTTTGTATTCTGTGCGGGCAGCGACCGGGAGCCAGTGGAGGGAGCGGAGCAGGGGGGAGACATGTGAGAATTTTGGTTGGTTGAAGACCAAGCGAGCAGTGGCGAGAGTCCCCCCCCCCCCCCTTATAATAAATCTAGAGTTGCAAATTGCAAAGGACTGTGCTGTCATGTTCCAGTTAGCCCTGACAGGGACCAGTGTTGGCAAGTAACTTAAAGGAGAATTCCATGCTAGAATGCTTTCTTATCTTTCTTACCTTTCTTTGTAGTTGTTACGTCCCCACCAAAGAGGTCCAGGTGTTGTTTTGTGCAAAAACTCCTTATTGGCTATTTTCCCTACCATAAGCCCTCAATGAATTGCATTGCATTGAATGGGAATTGAATGGGGCTATGGGGTGTTATGCTAATTCACTTATTTCCATCGAAAGAAGTAGTAAAGTGTGCCGCTTGGGATATTATTTACATTATGAAGAGAGGATATATACAAAGAAATTATAATTTTGAGCGATATAAATAAGCAAATTAGCACAACACCCCATAGCCCCATTAAATTCCCATTCAATTAAATGCAATTCATTTAGGGCTTATGGTAGGGAAATAGCCAATAAGGAGCTTTTACACAAAATAAAACCTGGATCTCTTTGGTGGGGACGTAACAACTACAAAGAAAGGTATCAAAGCCTTTTAGTATGGAATTCTCCTTTAAGTAATATACTACTTTCAGTAATAATATTACTTTTTTCCTGTAATATGTAACTTAACTAGTTACTTTCACATTTTGAGTAATATTACATTAACTTTTTTCCAAAAGTAATATTATCACTATTTTCACGAGCCTTGGTGGAACTGTGGGTTTGAGTGTTTATTCATAATGGTAGATGGGTCAGGGGTCAAGTTGCTTTGCAGGCTGCTGATCCGCTCTAGATCTAGACTCTCTAGAGCGGATACGGAAACGATGCACACTCGTCGGTACGTATCGGATGCAGAAGGGCGGGCCTGGCTTAAACCGTCCGGAACACGGAACGTCGGAACAACAACCTAAACTAGTGTGTGTAACTCGTTAGACTGGGGCCTATTTCACGAAACTTGGATTAGAGATTAAGCCGGGCTTTAACACATATCCTGGCTTAATATATCCTGGATCAGTGCTTAACCGGTTTCATGAAAGCTGGTTGATCTTGCCAGATTAATTTAACCAGTTAACCTGGATATGTTGAGGCTTGATTCGGTTTCATGAAAGTGATGCTACATAAGTTACCATGGAAACTAATGCTTTGGACTTAGCCTGCTCCGGACCAGGCTAACAGCCTGGTTTAACCTAATCCTGATGTCTTTACTGTTCATTAAGCAGTCAAACTGATCACAAACCAATGATGTTTTCCAGATTTATTCAATTATTATGGGTTTATGTTGCCTTATTTGTATCGGTCTGCATTAAAGGACTAATTTAAGCACTATATAAAATCAAATAACCAAAATATATCGGCTGCACAACATCATGACAGCTTGTGAGCTTGTAGATCAGCTGCTTTTGGTGAATGTTCCCCATGAATAGGTTTGCTGTCGTGCAAGTGCACGGTTAAGAAGAATTATTATATTATATTATATTATATTATTATATTATTTATTTTTTTTGTAAAAGTGAAAACCACTAAATATTACCATTACTCATTGTTTTACAACATATTACCATTGTAACGTTTCACCCACTACTAGTCCTACATACTTACACCTAGAAACCCCATTCAAACCTATTTAGGTTCATCCTACGGTGGACATGTGTGCCTGAAAAGGAATCTTTGAAATGTTTCATCGTTTTAGAAATATAGTGCTTTCAAATTTGAGACATTTATAGGCAGATAGTGGCACTTAAAAAAATCACTTTCACCTAGAAACTCCATTCACACTTTGTAAAATTCAGCTTACTGTGGAGACACATGCTGGAACCTTTTACTTTGAAATGTTTTGTAGTTTCTGAGTTATTTAACTTAAACGCCCAATGCATTCTCAATGGCAATAGCACAAACTTTGGCATGCTACATGAACCCATGACCCGGACCTGTCTGGAAAACAACCCCCTTCCCCAAAGGTAGCTCCCTCAGAGGAGGGAGTTATGGCCAAATATCACAATGCGACAATATCATTATGCTTACAATATTAAGAATTCTGTTTTAAGTTAATAGTAGTGGTAAAATGTAAACTATATTTTTGGGGTAGTTAATCATTCAGTCTATCCACTATTGAGAGTATGTTCTCTCTTTAATTACAGCAGCAGTATTTATTTTAGAAGCTTAAGTCCTTGTATCAGTAAGTCTTGAATAGATTAGTAAAGATAATGAGATATACAGAAGGGGGCTGTAATGCAACTATTAAGGATGCAAACTGCCATAATACCGCATGAAGAAGAAGGATCAGTAAATCTGTGATCCACATAAGGGGTCTAGAGACAAAAAGCCAGACTGTCTATTAAGCCAGGCTTGCTGATCCCGGCTCGCCAAATCCACCAATTCTGAGCCTCGCTTGGCTTTAGTGGAACGGAATAAACCAGGCTGTAAAGATCAGGATTTAAAAAGCCTGGTTTTGGCCTAAATCCTGGATTAGTTAATCCAAGTTTCGTGAAATAGGCCCCAGACTGCACTGTTAGAGAGAAGAGACGTAAACAAACTAAGCATGGAGGAGGTGGAGGAGACAGACACCTATATGTGTTCTATGTTGTTCTATGGCACTAAAATAGCAATCAGACAGATTGATTACTTTTTGTTTCTCCCACAGGGAATGTTTATATTGTGTGCATGTGATGCTCCATGTTTCTCCCACAGGGAATGTTTATATTGTGTCCATGTGATGCTCCATGTTTCTCCCACAGGGAATGTTTATATTGTGTGCATGTGATGCTCCATGTTTCTCCCACAGGGAATGTTTATATTGTGTGCATGTGATGCTCCATGTTTCTCCCACAGGGAATGTTTATATTGTGTGCATTTGCTGCTCCATGCATGCTGTTCTATGGCACTAATCAGACAGAGACAGATTGATTGTTTTTTCCACAGGGAAAGTTTACACTGCATACATTTGCTGCTGTGTTATATTTTTATTTCAGTCAAGTTGACATGCACTGCAGAGCCTTTATTGCCCTATAGCACTTTGTTTATTTTTTGTGACCAATTTATATATATATATATATTTTTTTTTTGTTTTTTTTTTTGTTTTAAGCAACTATAGCATTTGTTTGCTTTAATAAACAACAGAAGTTGTTCAAAGATTGCTTACAATGACACCTGGGCATTATCTGTTGCCCAGGTGTGGTTTTCATTTAGACTGTAATGAATGAATTCATACACAGTAAAAGTCTTAGTCTTCATTTAATTCAAATGAGTGTACAAATGGACCCATCATCATGTGTACACTATACAGTACACTTTTTAGAGTTAAATAAACACTGCAGAATAGGGGAGGGGGGACAGCTAATGTTGAAAATGCAAAGTAAGACAGAAATGCTATCTAAGGGGGTAGGGTAAGTGCTATGGGCCATGATGGAGTCTTAAAAGGTGGGTTTTCAGACTACGGCAGAAGATTGGGGAGTGATGCTGCAGTTCTGACTGCAACGGGAAGTGCATTCCACAGTTTTGGAACCTTTTCATTACAAGGACCCCCAAATGGACACTAATGAGCCCGTGGACCCCCATTTGAAAACAACATAATGCCAGGGACCCCCATAAGAGAAGATTTTTAAGGCTCTAGCAATCATTCTCAACCCGTTTAATTTCAAGGACCCCCAGTTTGACATGCATTAGTCTACACGGACCCCCATTTAATGGCATTTCTACCTCTGGGACCCCCAATTTATATTGTAAAATCAATGTTAATTTAACTCTCACTCAAGGACCCCTGGGGGTCCCCGGACCCCATTTTGGGAACCACTGGCTTCGTAGCTGTAAATGTGAATTTAAACCAGAAGAGTGGGGACTGAGAAGCCTGTATTATTTGTAAAATGCTCTGAAATAAAGTCAAGTTTATGATTTGAACATTTTACATTTACGGCTTAATATTTTGTAAGCTTGTTTGTTAAACCTATACAACCAAGTCCTTATGGCATGGACTATACGTTGGAAGGGGTAGAGCAAAGTTTCAGGTTAGTGCAGACTGCAGATTCATTCAAGTCATGTATACTTTCCAAATCATACCTTTACTAACATTTCGATTTAGTTTTTTGTCAATTTCATACTGCTAAATGGTCAATCTAATTAAGTACCCCAACACTGATACACCGTGATATTTTTAAACCATTAAGATCAACAAAATCATATTATAGCCTAATGCAAGTAGATGTAATGACTAATATTTATTCATAATATAAATAATGCATACTATAGGCCTATAGCACTTTTATACTCTCAAACAGCTCATATAATGCCTACATGTCAATACAGGTCAGGTACTATTTGATATTAATTATATAATATAATATTACAATTACAATATTACAACAAGACATATTGTTCCTGAAGAAACGATGTGGGGTCGCTGGAAGCCAAAAGATTGTAGGCCTACTGTGTTGTTTAATTTAATGTAATTGATTAACGTAATTTATACCTGAAATTGGGGGGGGGGGGGGGGGGGGGGGGTTGACCGGAAATGACCCAATTTTTCAATGTTTTTCAGCGTAGCGTGTAGTTATTTATTTTGTCTTGTTTCTAAAGTGTAGATGTTTATTTGGTCTTGTTTCTAAAGTGTAGTTGTTTATTTTGTCTTGTTTCTAAAGTGTAGATGTTTATTTGGTCTTGTTGCTAAAGTGTAGTTGTTTATTTGGTCTTGTTTCTAAAGTGTAGGTGTTTATTTGGTCTTGTTTCTAAAGTGTAGGTGTTTATTTGGGCTTGTTTCTAAAGTGTAGTTGTTTATTTGGTCTTGTTTCTAAAGTGTAGTTGATTATTTGGTCTTGTTTCTAAAGTGTAGTGTTTATTTGGGCTTGTTTCTAAAGTGTAGTTGTTTATTTGGTCTTGTTTCTAAAGTGTAGTTGTTTATTTGGTCTTGTTTCTAAAGTGTAGTTGTTTATTTGGTCTTGTTTCTAAAGTGTAGTTGTTTATTTGGTCTTGTTTCTAAAGTGTAGTTGTTTATTTGGTCTTGTTTCTAAAGTGTAGTTGTTTATTTGGTCTTGTTTCTAAAGTGTAGATGTTTATTTGGTCTTGTTTCTAAAGTGTAGTTGTTTATTTGGTCTTGTTTCTAAAGTGTAGTGGTTTATTTGGTCTTGTTTCTAAAGTGTAGTTGTTTATTTGGTCTTGTTTAGTGTAGACTAGTCAACACGACGTGGTGTTTGTCGATGGTGAGGTGGAGTGTTCGCCTGTCCGGCTGAGTTAGGATGAGCTGGTGTGGAGCAGAGGCAGCGAGGTATCGCAATTTCCACGCCCATTCAACACCATATAAGGCAACAGGAAATATCGAAATACGTCATCATAGCCTGCACAGATCCGGGATTCCCAAGCTTTAAATTATATATAACAGTTCATTTTGACAGGCGGGTCTCTGCACGGACAGATCTTCAATCAAACAGCGCGAGTTACATGTAGGCCTATATAATTATAAAGGAAACTTGCCAAATTGGCACGCATTGCTTCACTCCTTGTAAAATGTCAGAACGTTAATAAGTTAACTGATGTTACTTTCACATGTACATGCTGCGTTTACACGGGCAGACACAAAGACGAATGGGAATATCATTTGGAGCAGCTACACGTCTTTGCATCAACATGTTGCTGGTTTCCATTATAAATGAATATCATTTGGAGCAGCTACACGTCTTTGCATCAACATGTTGCTGGTTTCCATTATAAATGAATATCATTTGGAGCAGCTACACGTCTTTGCATCAACATGTTGCTGGTTTCCATTATAAATGAATATCATTTGGAGCAGCTACACGTCTTTGCATCAACATGTTGCTGGTTTCCATTATAAATGAATGATAGACTATCCTTGCGTCTGCCCGTGTTTAGTCTCACTGTCCAGTGTCCACAGCAGGCAGACCTGTCGAAACTACGCACTTCTCAGTGCATAGTTGAGAAGTGAATGCTAAGTTCAAACCAGGGGGGCAGTCAGCCAGATATTTCGTGAAGCCTCTTTTGAAATCGGGACCTACTGAAAGTTCATATAATGGCCTGTTGTGGCACTTCACCTAGACTGTATTACCTTAATAAACATGGTCATGAATACTTTCTGCTTCCAGTCACTAGTTTAAAGTCTCATTTCTAATGTCATAATATTCTTTTTGGAAAATTATGGTCTCATTTATAAAAGAAATGACCATAAAGTCGCGTATGTTCTGAGGGGCGTGGCTACCGTTACAGTCTATGATCGGGATCCCCCACCCACTCGAGTCAAAATAAAAACCAACGGAGAAGAAGGGGGGTAGTCCCGCCTCGTTGTCTGGGCCAGCCAATGGGCCAGCTGGACCAGAACGGATCAAGAAAGATGGCGACTTACAGTGCAATAGAGTGCAAGGAATTTCAGGCTTCATTTTACGTTCATGTTAGACCCGGGGAACGCTTTGTCCATATTTTTTACAGTCTATGGTTCAAACCCACCTCTAGAATATTACTTTCCCCAGCTATCTCATTCCACTTTCATTTATTTTATTCCATAGTCTTAGTTTTTCCCTAATAAAGTTGTTTTTATTTGTTTTATCATGTTCCCCTTGAAAAGCATATTTAAGTACTCAGAGAAGCATTATACAAATAATATTATTATTACAACTTGTTTTATTGCCTATGCTTATGTAGAAAAAAAAGCTCACTGCTCAGGTTAAATAGGCCTATTAATATGCGATTAAAATGTGATTAAATGAGATTAATTAATCACAAAGCCTCCAATTAATTAGATGTTTTTTAATTGTCCCATAAGTGTTTATTATTTAAGTTAGGTTTTGCCATAATCATGTCTTTTGCCATAATCAGGTAGCTTTACAACAAAGATGTATTCGGCTATTCGGTATTCGGTTTTCGGCCAACTGTTTCCTATATTTTGTATTCGGTTTCGGCCAAGAATTTCCCTTTCGGTGCATCCCTAATTTGTACTGTTCACCACACGACCAAACGCTTATTTAAAACTCGGCAATGATAAAACTCGGCAATGATAAAAGGCCCTATATTGATTAGCCTACTGCGGTGAATGATTCCCTGCCCTGCACTGTCGGAATTGGAAAGCAAATATATGGACATGCATGGACACAGGACATATTTTCTTTCTTTTTTTTATTGTGGGATTAATTTGTTTTTGGACTAAAGGCTATATTTCATGATCCATATGTTTCCTCAGCTGCAGGTAAGCGTTGGCTATTCTGTGTGGCGTCCACATGTGATCAATATACATTATTATAAATTAATACCACGACGCAATAGGCAGATATAGGTGCTTGCAGCAAAGTCATTTAGGCCTACGTGAAACTTTAATTGGCAACATATGCTGATCAGCGAGTTACAGTGGTAATAATAATCATCATCAACAGCCTTTCTTGTCTGTCTGACTGTCTGTCGTCATGTTTGTGAACAAGCGCGAGTGGAGGTGAGCTGGCTTAAAACTATGATATGAGCGTATGACTGGCCGACTTTCAAACACGCTGATGCCATTCATTCAGTATAGGCTAATGTGGTCTTCTATTTTTTATATAGGGCTAATTAGCCCTAGTGACTGCTGTCTGACCGACAGTCAACTGACTCAAAGGACCTCCGTATAACAATTTCAATAGGCCTACTGCAGGCATTACTACACTAAACAACGTTGGATTCGTACAGTGCAGAATGCAGATGATTATAATTGTGAGTATGTTTTTTAACATGCAGCGCGAGTCCGCGAGATCCGATCTACAAGCTCACAACGTGTTGGATTTCGAGTAGAAGGCTGCCGAGTGAGCAGCCCCAATCGCGTATGATAGAAATATCCTAATAAATAAATAAAAAGGTGTCGTGCTTGCGGGGGCAGTTTCTGTATGGGACTCTAGGCTAACTTGCCTCTAGACTGCATGCATTTAGGCATACAAGTGATACTTGGCTTTTATATCATTTTTTATGTGCTGACCAATGTTGCGGACACATGCCTAATTGCCTACATATTTTGTCTGAGATTTGGGAACTATTTATTGATTCAGCATGAAGACTAAAGCCTTCTATGCAAGCGTATGGCCTTTACACTACCATGAGAGCTGCCGTGCCAGCTGATATGTGCAGAGTTTTCGACAAACCAACGTCACCGTCAAGTTCACGGAGATGGTCATGAATTCCCACGCAATGTGGGAATCCACGTGAATGCCTGTCCGCTCACGCTCCACTCACGTTATGAGCGTACACGCAGTTGTGAATGAGGACCAGTGAGTTCTGTCCAATGAGGTGGAGTTTACACTCCTTCCAATGAGAAAAGTTTACATTTATTCTTTGTTCAACAGCTGTGCCTCACCAAGAGAAGACCATGGCTTCCTCTCACGGAGATCCTCTACAGGTTGGTTTACTGGCAAATAGCAGCTCAAAATAAGGTGTATTTGTTACAATTAATTTGCATATTGTAAAATATAATATTAATGATGATAATACCTGCTACTCTGCATTTCTATAGGGCTCGTCTGTGAAGATATTGAAGGCCAACAAGTTGAAACTGGTCGAGTGGCTCAGATCAGATCTCCACATTCTACAGCATGCTCAGTGTGATGAAATTATCGATGATAGAGTTTATACAAAACTGAGAAATATAGAACAGCCAGAAGAGGTTTGTATTCAGCTTATTGATACAGTGATTAGTGGAGGAGAGGGAACTTCATCTCAGTTCCTTACACTTCTCAAAGATCCAGAGATTCTCGTCACGTATCCACAACTCAAGGAATGGAATCCTTCTGCTGCGCTGCCAGGTAAGAAAGTAAAGAAAAGGCGCTTAATTGTATTTGTTGTGCCAGGTGGATGTAACGTCTACTTTGTTTGACTGCATAATTCATTGAAAGCATGAGGAGACGGACCCAATATGATGATGTGTCTCCACTCTGACCAATCACTGTCTCACATTTTGGCTTTAGAAGAGAAGGCAAGACGAGAGAGAGCCGCCAAACTGAGAGGTAAGTTGTGTGTGTGTGTGTGTGTGTGTGTGTGTGTGTGTGTGTGTGTGTGTGTGTGTGTGTGCGTGCGTGCCTTACAGTTAGACAAAGATATTTATTATAGTTGTGTTCACTAACACTACTTCTAGAAGGACATACTTAGCTTAGGATTCCTAACTGTTTAGTAGAAGGATTAATTGGCAGCAATCATAGAGAGAGCCTCTGAGAATAAATGCAGTCCTACTACTAATACCATCTGTACACTGTGCTTATAGCCTCCATTTACTAATACTAATACCATCATACCAGAGAGGGGTATGTTCTCTCTGGGCAAAGCTGTTAAAGATGGAATGTGCTTTGTTCACTACAGGTCTGTTGGAGAAAACATCAGGGTATGAAGACCAGCTTCAACGCAACATGAGCAGCACATATCTGGGTGTAAGGTTGGGTACAATGCTCATGGTCGTGTTCGAAAATATCTTCATCTGGCTCTACAATGTAGACATCAAAAACACAGACATCCACAGCCACCATGAGGTCAGACAGATGGAGACGAAGAAGGCAGGAGAGGGAACCCTAATCCAACTCATTGAAATGTTCAAAGACCGTTCTGGACTAATCATAAGAACAGTGCTGACCGTTGGCTGTGCAGGAATTGGCAAAACTTTCCTCGTGCACAAATTTCTGTTTGACTGGGCCAATAAATGTTTCCCCCAAGATCCACACCTCGTGTTCCCGCTCCAGTTCCGCCAGTTAAATATGCTCAAGGGGAAAACGTTTCGTTTGGCACAGCTAATTCACCACTGCATCACGGAAACCATGTTTATTGAGGAAGACATTCTTAATGACATCTTTAACGAATTGCAGAAGTCAGTAGACTACAACAAGAGCCCCTTCAAAGTCATGATTATTATGGATGGATTTGATGAAAATTTCGAAAAGTTCGATTTCAAAACAGATTTTGGACCCATGAACTTGGTGGATTCGTACCCAGTGGAACATCTACTTGTAAACCTCATCAAGGGGACGCTCCTCCGCTCTGCTCGCATCTGGATAACCTCACGACCTGCAGCATCCAATCAGATCCCTAAGGCGTTTGTTAGCAGAATGACAGAAGTACGAGGGTTCATCGAAGATGACCAGAAGAAGGAGTTCTTCATGAAGAACATCGGTGATGAGAACCAGGCCAACTCACTCTACTCACACATCCGGAAATCAAAGATCCTCCACACCATGTGTGAAATCCCAGTCTTTTGTTGGTTCCTTGCTAGAGTTGTGCAGAACAAGGGGATGACAAAGCTGCCCAAAACCCTGGTTGAGCTGTTCTGCCACTTCCTGATGGGCGAGACACTGCGGGAGAAGATGAAGGATCCTTCACTAAACGATGAAGACAGAGAGAAGCTCATAAAGGATGCAGGAGACATTCTTCTGATGCTGGGAAACCTGGCGTTTGACCAACTGGACGAAGGACGAATCATTTTCTATGGGAAAGACCTGAAAGCGTGTGGTCTTGATGTGAGCAAGGACTTGCTGATCTCAGACTTTTGCACAACCTTCTTCAAAGAAGACGAAAAGTTCTTCGAACAAACGGTCTACTGCTTCGTTCATCTGAGCCTCCAGGAGTTTCTGGCTGCAGTCTACCTGTTCCACTGTTTCACTCAGAAGAACAAGAGTCCATGGTTCCACCGTTTCACTCAGAGGACCCGGAGGAACAGGAAGGTCCTGAAGACATTCCTGGGAACCAGCCGTGTCAGTTCCTTGAAGGACTTCCTGAAGGCTGCAATGAAGAAAGCCCTGAAGAGTGAGAACGGCCACCTGGACCTCTTTGTCCGCTTCCTTCATGGTCTCTCACTGCAGTCCAACCAGAGTCTGTTAGGAGGCCTGCTGGGTCAGACAGAGAACAGTCCAGAGGAGATCCAGAGAGCCATCAACAACCTGAAGGAGCTGAATGGTGACTTATCTCCTGACAGATGTATCAACATCTTCCACTGTCTGATGGAGATGAACGACCCGTCAGTAAGTCAGGGGATCCAACAGTACCTGGAGTCTCAGAGCAGATCAGGGAAGGAACTCTCTGAGACCCAGTGTTCAGCTCTGGCTTCCATGCTGCTGATGTCAGAGCAGGTTCTGGAGGAGTTGGACCTGGACAAATACAACACAGGGATAACTTCCGCGGGGCGACTGAGACTGATCCCAGCTGTGAGGAACTGCACAACAGCCAAGTTAGTAGTCCTGTGAATAACAACATGACTGAGCACCATTCACTCATATATTACTACTGTATTCATTCATTACAAATACTATATTTAAAATTATTATATAACTACTACATTCATTCATTACAAATTAATACAAATAATGAACAGACATGCACGCACACACACACACACATGCGTACTGTACACACGCATGCATGGACGGACGGACGGACGCACGCATGCACGCACACAGGTGGAATCATCACAAATTAACCCATTTCGGACGGGAACCCTTTTTGGTGTTTTAAGCATTATGTTATACAGCTTAAGTATTGAAAAATAGCAGATCTACAAACTCGTAGCGCCACACCTTGTGCCGCGATATATATGTTAGTTAGTATGTAGTATGTCAAACTACATACATACATACATAACTATTGAAAAAAAGCTGATCTACAAGCTCATAGCGCGCCGCGCTACAAGCTTGTAAATCTGCTATTTTTTTTAAATCGTGAAAATGTGGCGCAAATCTTTGAATATTCTTTCAGAGCAAACATTTTTTACTCAAATCTTTGCTTCTGGGGGGTCCCTGGAACAACATATTTTCAGATGGGGGTCCGCAGCCAATTACATATAATTCTGGGGGTCCTTGACATGAAATAGTTTGAGAACTAGTGCACTGAACATAGAAACAGGGTTTTTCAGAAAACTGTGATGAAGCCATTTTCTAAGAATCGGCCTCAGGTCTAAATGTGTTAAAAGACTGCTTGGACACAACTGCTGGTTCATTCTGCAGTGTTTAATGTAAACCAGTGGTTCTCAAACCAAGGACTTTGTATGAATTAATATGTATTATGTGTAACAGACCTCTATCTGAATACATTGTGTGCCAGGGACCCCCACACCATAATTGTGTTAATTTATTATTGTCAATTATTTTACTTAAATATGTTTTTGAAAATAGCCGATCTGCAACATCGCAATGTGACACAATGTGAGCTTGTAGATCTGCAATAGAAGATCTCTGTTTACTTCCTTGACAGTGAGTTAACTTGGTCTGACCTGTTTTGATCATCTCTGATTTTACATTTAATCTGTCATTACAGACTTGTTGGTTTTGGCGAAGAACTCGAGAAGGAACACATTGAAGTTGTGGCTTCAGCTCTCAGTTCTAATCCGTCCCATCTGAGACACCTGGACATCAGTTCCAACCACTTGGAGCCAAATATGGACCTGCTCTGTGACGCACTGAGGAGTCCACATTGTAGACTGGAGACTCTACGGTCAGATATTATTGATTTATGTGATTATAGTATTAATATTGAATACGTGTGAATAAGGTTGATATCATAGTAACACACTTTGACGAGAATAACGATAAGGTACAGTCAGGCGCGTATTGTGGATTAAGTGATTGACTGGGAAAATTAGCATGGGGGGGGGGTCTTCTAGTGACCCCGTAAGAGAACATTTTAGCATTTTTCATGATTTATCAACATGTTTAAAAACATAGCCGATAATAAAACTAATTGTATTGTCTTTTGCTCCAGCAGATGTCCTTCTTGTGTCTGTGACATCACCAGTTATCAGCTTCACTGTCTTCTATCCAGAATAATGTATTTTATAGCAGACAATCAAACATGTGGTGTTTTATTTCTCATTTAGACTGATGAACTGCTGGTTGACAGAGAGAAGCTGTGAACTTCTGGCCTCAGCTCTCAGATCTAATCCTCATCTGAGAGAATTAGACTTGACCTTCAACGTCTTGCCGGTGTCTGGACTGGAGAACTTCTCTGGACTGGAAACGCTCAAGTGAGTAGACTCTGTCTGTCTGTCTGTCTGTCTGTCTGTCTGTCTGTCTGTCTGTCTGTCTGCGAGTCCCTTTTATGCCCATACATGGAGTTCCGTGTGAGGCATGCCCAAATATGGAATCCAGGGTAATCTATGACCTCATAGACTAGAGTTTGGAATCATAATTATGATGACATGTATTTATAAGGGGCGTTAGCCCCTCCTATACATATTCTGTCCCCACAAAATCATTAAATGTCATCGACAATGAAGGAAAAATGTACGTCATCTTGTCCCCACACGTCTCATATTTTCCATCGACAATGAAAGGTGACATTAGGTCAAATGTCCGCCAAGTATGACGTCAATTTGTGAGAACAGTAAACAAGCATTCTGATTGGCCAGTATGAGATGATCCATGATGATGTACGCTGATAAGAGCGCCCCTCACTTCACATGGGTGTGATTTTCACAACCATTGTGACCGACTTCCCACTCTGCACATCTGAACATTACTCCCTCAAGTCAACTTTAAATTGATTGATTTAGTTAATATTCACACACAAATGAATAATGGTGGATGTAAGGAATATACTTTTAATTGAAACATACAATTATATGAAAAGATTATATTGTAGCATACTTCACATGTAAACTGTAATTTGGCATACAAATAAACGTGATTAACCAGCTGAACTCTAGTATGCCTAAGCATTCTGAGAACTCATAAAGCAGATCTACAAGCTCAATTAGCAGATCTACAAGCTCAAACATCAGATCTACAAGCTCAAATAGCAGGTCTAACAGGAGAGGACACAGAAGGTTCCCTCTCAGTCATTTCATAACAGTTTCCATTTGAGTGTCCTCAGTGTATCGTTGTATGACCACAGCCTGCTGGCCAGTACCATGGGAAGAAATCATATTAGAAATGTAAATACAACAGTATTTTAACGTCCTCTGGTCCAAGCCAGGTGGCAGTGAGTTTGTCCGGTCAGGCTGCCTGCCCTGGTGAAGATAAGGGTAGCAGAAACACTGTAGTGTCAGAGACGTTGTGTTAGACAGTCAGACATTGATGCATTGTTGTTCTACTTCCTACAGAGTGAAACATGGAGGAGAACTCTGGACTAATCCTCAACTCCCTACACAATGTGAGTACCTGCCTGTCTGTCTTTCTGTCTGTCTGTCTGTCTGTCTGTCTGTCTGTCTGTCTGTCTGTCTGTCTGTCTGTCTGTCCATCCGCTATGTGTTGCTACTGGCATGTGCAGTGGTGGAAAGTAACTAAGTACATTTACTCAAGTTCAGAAAACGGAAAAGTACATTTTGTAGAATCTGGTCTCAGGTCTTAATGGGTTAATTGGTTTTCTGCAAAACGTATCAGTGTTGATTTTAACAGCAACGTTTAGATTGTAGTTTAGTCATAGACTTTTGAATAAAGCTTAATTGAGTTTTAGTTATATTTTAGTCATCTGAAATGTTTTTGTGTTAGTCTAGTTTTAGTTGACTAAATATCATGAGATTTTAGTCGACTAAATCTACAATTGATTTAGGCAATTACAATGTATTTTGGCGGCCTTTATGTCGTCATATAGTAATGGTTGATTTTACGCTGAAAATAGCAGATCTACAAGCTTTTACAAGCTTCTATTCTACAACGCATTGTGATGCAACACTTGTCATCACTTGTCCTCCTAGAAATTAGCCAATCGCACACATACACCACTCTGTCTGTTCATGCTTGTTGGTAACCACACACACACACACACACACACACACACACACACACACACACACACACACACACACACACACATCAGTCCCAACCATAGGGACTCCGAATCCCCCGTACCTAAACTGCAGATCCAAAACGACGGGTGGTAGCGGGGTGGAGGAGGGTGAGACAGGTGGTAGCTGAGGTGGAGGATGGTGAGACAGGTGGTAGCCGGGGTGGAGGAGGGTGAGACAGTTGGTAGCGGGGTGGAGGAGGGTGAGACAGTTGGTAGCGGGGTGGAGGAGGGTGAGACAGGTGGTAGCTGGGGTGGAGGATGGTGAGACAGGTGGTAGCCGGGGTGGAGGAGGGTGAGACAGTTGGTAGCGGGGTGGAGGAGGGTGAGACAGGTGGTAGCTGGGGTGGAGGATGGTGAGACAGGTGGTAGCGGGGTGGAGGAGGGTGAGACAGGTGGTAGCGGGGTGGAGGAGGGTGAGACAGGTGGTAGCGGGGTGGAGGAGGGTGAGACAGGTGGTAGCGGGGTGGAGGAGGGTGAGACAGGTGGTAGCGGGGTGGAGGAGGGTGAGACAGCTTGTAGCGGGGTGGAGGAAGGTGAGACAGCTTGTAGTGGGGTGGAGGAGGGTGAGACAGGTGGTAGCGGGGTGGAGGAGGGTGAGACAGGTGGTAGCTGGGGTGGAGGAAGGTGAGACAGGTGGTAGCGGGGTGGAGGAGGGTGAGACAGCTTGTAGCGGGTGGAGGAGGGTGAGACAGGTGGTAGCGGGGTGGAGGAGGGTGAGACAGCTTGTAGCGGGGTGGAGGAGGGTGAGACAGGTGGTAGCGGGGTGGAGGAGGGTGAGACAGGTGGTAGCGGGGTGGAGGAGGGTGAGACAGGTGGTAGCGGGGTGGAGGAGGGTGAGACAGCTTGTAGCGGGGTGGAGGAGGGTGAGACAGGTGGTAGCGGGGTGGAGGAGGGTGAGACAGCTTGTAGTGGGGTGGAGGAGGGTGAGACAGGTGGTAGCGGGGTGGAGGAGGGTGAGACAGATGGTAGCTGGGGTGGAGGAAGGTGAGACAGGTGGTAGCGGGGTGGAGGAGGGTGAGACAGCTTGTAGCGGGGTGGAGGAGGGTGAGACAGGTGGTAGCTGGGTGGAGGAGGGTGAGACAGGTGGTAGCGGGGTGGATGAGGGTGAGACAGCTTGTAGCGGGGTGGAGGAGGGTGAGACAGGTGGTAGCGGGGTGGAGGAGGGTGAGACAGGTGGTAGCGGGGTGGAGGAGGGTGAGACAGGTGGTAGCGGGGTGGAGGAGGGTGAGACAGCTTGTAGCGGGGTGGAGGAGGGTGAGACAGGTGGTAGCGGGGTGGAGGAGGGTGAGACAGCTTGTAGTGGGGTGGAGGAGGGTGAGACAGGTGGTAGCGGGGTGGAGGAGGGTGAGACAGATGGTAGCTGGGGTGGAGGAGGGTGAGACAGGTGGTAGCTGGGGTGGAGGAGGGTGAGACAGATGGTAGCTGGGGTGGAGGAGGGTGAGACAGGTGGTAGCGGGGTGGAGGAGGGTGAGACAGGTGGTAGCAGGGTGGAGGAGGGTGAGACAGGTGGTAGCGGGGTGGAGGAGGGTGAGACAGGTGGTAGCGGGGTGGAGGAGGGTGAGACAGGTTGTAGTTGGGGTGGAGGAGGGTGAGACAGGTGTTAGCGGGGTGGAGGAGGGTGAGACAGCTTGTAGCGGGGTGGAGGAGGGTGAGACAGGTGGTAGCGGGGTGGAGGAGGGTGAGACAGGTGGTAGCGGGGTGGAGGAGGGTGAGACAGGTGGTAGCGGGGTGGAGGAGGGTGAGACAGGTGGTAGCGGGGTGGAGGAGGGTGAGACAGCTTGTAGCGGGGTGGAGGAGCGTGAGACAGGTGGTAGCGGGGTGGAGGAGTGTGAGACAGCTTGTAGCGGGGTGGAGGAGGGTGAGACAGGTGGTAGCTGGGTGGAGGAGGGTGAGACAGGTGGTAGCTGGGTGGAGGAGGGTGAGACAGGTGGTAGCTGGGTGGAGGAGGGTGAGACAGCTTGTAGTGGGGTGGAGGAGGGTGAGACAGGTGGTAGCGGGGTGGAGGAGCGTGAGACAGGTGGTAGCGGGGTGGAGGAGTGTGAGACAGCTTGTAGCGGGGTGGAGGAGGGTGAGACAGGTGGTAGCTGGGTGGAGGAGGGTGAGACAGGTGGTAGCGGGGTGGAGGAGTGTGAGACAGCTTGTAGCGGGGTGGAGGAGGGTGAGACAGGTGGTAGCGGGGTGGAGGAGGGTGAGACAGGTGGTAGCGGGGTGGAGGAGGGTGAGACAGGTGGTAGCTGGGTGGAGGAGGGTGAGACAGGTGGTAGCGGGGTGGAGGAGGGTGAGACAGCTTGTAGCGGGGTGGAGGAGGGTGAGACAGGTGGTAGCGGGGTGGAGGAGGGTGAGACAGGTGGTAGCTGGGTGGAGGAGGGTGAGACAGGTGTTAGCGGGGTGGAGGAGGGTGAGACAGCTTGTAGCGGGGTGGAGGAGGGTGAGACAGGTGGTAGCGGGGTGGAGGAGGGTGAGACAGGTGGTAGCGGGGTGGAGAAGGGTGAGACAGGTGGTAGCGGGGTGGAGGAGGGTGAGACAGGTGGTAGTTGGGGTGGAGGAGGGTGAGACAGGTGGTAGTTGGGGTGGAGGAGGGTGAGACAGGGGGTAGCTGTGGTGGAGGAGGGTGAGACAGGTGGTAGCTGGGGTGGAGGAGGGTGAGACAGGTGATATCGGGGGTGGAGGAGGGTGAGACAGGTGGTAGTTGGGGTGGAGGAGGGTGAGACAGGTGGTAGTTGGGGTGGAGGAGGGTGAGACAGGGGGTAGCTGTGGTGGAGGAGGGTGAGACAGGTGTTAGCTGTGGTGGTGGAGGGTGAGACAGGTGGTAGCTGTGGTGGAGGAGGGTGAGACAGGGGGTAGTTGGGGTGGAGGAGGGTGAGACAGGTATAAATATGTTTAATATTTAATGTTTTCTACTGTGTTGTTTTCTCATCAGATTCCCATCGTCTCACTCTGGACCCAAACACAGCAAGCAGAACACTCTGTCTGTCTGACGACAACAGGGAGGTCACAAGGTCAAAGGGGGGGGGGCTTCAGCCATACGCTGACCACCCTGATAGATTTAGTGATGGTGTTAGTCAGGTTCTGTGTTCAGAGGGTCTTTCTGGAGGCCGTTACCTGTGGGAGGTAGAGAGGAGGGGAAAGGTTGAGATAGGAGGGGCTTACAGAGCAATCAGCAGGAGAGGAGGGGGTGGGCCGCTTGGATGGAATGATCATTCCTGGAGTCTGTACTGTAAATCAGGCCGTTACTCTGTCTATCACAATAGTAGGCAGACTCTCCTCCCTGTTGATCCCTCTGTCTCCAGCAGAGCAGTGGATGAGAGCGGTCAGTCTGTCTACAGAGTAGCAGTGCATCTAGACTGCCCTGCAGGGACTCTGTCCTTCTATGAAGTGTCCTCTGACTCACTGACACACCTTTATACCATCCAGACCAGATTCACTGAAGCTCTCTACCCTGTGTTTGGGCTTTATGGTGACTCCTCCTCCTCAGTGTGTCTTTGTTAGGACAGACAACGTCTCTGATCAGAGAGAGAGAGAGAGAGAGAGAGAGAGAGAGAGAGAGAGAGAGAGAGAGAGAGAGAGAGAGAGAGAGAGAGAGAGAGAGAGAGAGAGAGAGAGGGAGAGGGAGAGAGAGACATTGTTTATAAGAGAGAGAGAGAGAGAGAGAGAGAGACATAGCAGATCGGTGCCGCGCTACGCCTCCACACCTCACCAGGTGTATTGACCCTCTCATAACGACTACGCAGACAGCCACGCAGACAACCACGCAGACAGCCACGCCTCACCAGGTGTATTGACCCTCTCATAACGACCACGCAGACAACCACGCAGACAGCCACGCCTCACCAGGTGCATTGACCCTCTCATAACGACCACGCAGACAGCCACGCAGACAGCCACGCCTCACCAGGTGCATTGACCCTCTCATAACGACCACGCAGACAGCCACGCAGACAGCCACGCCTCACCAGGTGCATTGACCCTCTCATAACACACGTCTCTGCTTCTGGTGGCTGATATTGTCCTTCTGATGAACGTTAGACTGGTTGGAAACACACGTCTCTGCTTCTGGTGGCTGATATTGTCCTTCTAATGAACGTTAGACTGGTTGGAAACACACGTCTCTGCTTCTGGTGGCTGATATTGTCCTTCTGATGAATGTTAGACTGGTTGGAAACACACGTCTCTGCTTCTGGTGGCTGATATTGTCCTTCTGATGCGTGAGGAGGCCATGTTTTTTATTACTTTTTCCATGTATTTTATTTCATAAAAAAAAAAAAAAAGAATAAAGAAATTGGATCAGTTGTACTCTGTAATGTCCTTGTTACAATATTGACGTATACAATTGTAAATGTCTAGCGTTCATAATTTACATTAGCGTTCATAAAGTACATTGTAAATGTCTATAGCGTTCATAAGCAGCTACACATGTTATTATTATATTCCTAATGCTCTGGAAGCATTTCTGAAACTATAACATCAAATAAATGCTTATTGATGATAGAAGTGTCCGGATTGATTTCTATGTAGTTTTGGGGTGAGTTTGTCAAGGTGCACTGAGGTGGTGCTGGGGACCCCCAGGGGTCCTTCAGGGGGTTCCGGGGACCCCCATGGGTCCTCCAGGGGGTTCCGGGGACCCTCAGGGGTCCTTCAGGGGGTCCGGGGACCCCCAGGGGTCCTTCAGGGGGTTCCGGGGACCCTCAGGGGTCTCCAGTGTTTCTCTTTTCTGAATGACAGTTTAGTGGTAAGAGTTTAACCCATTCTGAACGGGAACCCATTTTGGTGTTAGCATCATGTTATGCTTTAGCTATTGAAAAATAGAAGATCTACAAGCTCATAGCGCGCCACCGAGTGGCGCGCTATGAGCTTGTAGGTCTGCTATTTTTTGAAAAATCGAAGAACGACTGACATTTTTTTTTAGAATCTGATCTCGGGTCAGAATGGGTTAATCAGACCAGTGTGTGTGTGTCCAGCGGAAACCTCGTATGAATCTGATCTCAGGTCAGAATGGGTTTAAGGGAATTCCCTCTCAACTCATACCTGCTGTCCCAGAAATGGACACCGGGCTCGGCTGTAAAGTCATATATTATCTATCTGGTGAACAAAGACCTGGATCATATCTCCTCTGTGCCTCCTGTACACTAACATTGGTAACTGTAAGTGTCTTAATGTATAGACCTGGATCATATCTCCTCTGTGTGTCCCTCCTGTACACTAACGTTGGTTTTTCAAAAATCTACAAGCTCTACAAGCTCATAGCGCGCCACTCGGTGGCGCGCTATGAGCTTGTAGATCTGCTATTTTTCAATAGCTAAAGCACGACATGATGCTAACATACTATGTACATACTAGGTACTATGTTTACCCAGGGTAACTGGACTAAGAAAAGGAAAGGTACTATGTTTACCCAGGGTAACTGGACTAAGGAAAGGAAAGGTACTATGTTTACCCAGGGTAACTGGACTAAGGAAAGGAAAGGTACTATGTTTACCCAGGGTAACTGGACTAAGGAAAGGAAAGGTACTATGTTTACGCAGGGTAACTGGACTAAGGAAAGGAATGGTACTATATTTACCCAGGGTAACTGGACTAAGGAAAGGAAAGGTACCATGTTTACCCAGGGTAACTGGACTAAGGAAAGGAAAGGTACTATGTTTACCCAGGGTAACTGGACTAAGGAAAGGAAAGGTACTATGTTTACCCAGGGTAACTGGACTAAGGAAAGGAAAGGTACTATTATGTTTACCCAGGGTAACTGGACTAAGGAAAGGAAAGGTACTATGTTTACCCTGCAGGGTAACTGGACTAAGGAAAGGAAAGGTACTATGTTTACCCAGGGTAACTGGACTAAGGAAAGGAAAGGTACTATGTTTACCCAGGGTAACTGGACTAAGGAAAGGAAAGGTACTATGTTTACCCTGCAGGGTAACTGGACTAAGCTCAAGAACTTGTTTACAGCCAGGCCCTGCTCATAGAACATTTCATGGTTGGTAGGGGTTCAATGCCTTGCTCAAAGGGCACTTCAGCGGTGGTAATTTCAACGTGCCGGTCCGGGGATACGAACTATAGCGATCTTCCGATATCAAGACCGCTCCGCAAACCGTTCGGCCAGCCCTACAGTCCTGAGCACCGTCATGTGAACGAATATGGCTATCAGAGACACTGCTGAGTGACATTCTTGCTGTTTCATTCATGGTTCCAAGACATGAGTCATAGGCTTGTGATTGTAACATAACTGCACCCATACTGTTTGTGTCCAGCGGAAACCTCGTATGAATCTGATCTCAGGTCAGAATGGGTTTAAGGGAATTCCCTCTCAACTCATACCTGCTGTCCCAGAAATGGACACCGGGCTCGGCTGTAAAGTCATATATTATCTATCTGGTGAACAAAGACCTGGATCATATCTCCTCTGTGCCTCCTGTACACTAACGTTGGTAACTGTAAGTGTCTTAATGTATAGACCTGGATCATATCTCCTCTGTGTGTCCCTCCTGTACACTAACGTTGGTTTTTCAAAAATCTACAAGCTCTACAAGCTCATAGCGCGCCACTCGGTGGCGCGCTATGAGCTTGTAGATCTGCTATTTTTCAATAGCTAAAGCACGACATGATGCTAACATACTATGTACATACTAGGTACTATGTTTACCCAGGGTAACTGGACTAAGAAAAGGAAAGGTACTATGTTTACCCAGGGTAACTGGACTAAGGAAAGGAAAGGTACTATGTTTACCCAGGGTAACTGGACTAAGGAAAGGAAAGGTACTATGTTTACCCAGGGTAACTGGACTAAGGAAAGGAAAGGTACTATGTTTACGCAGGGTAACTGGACTAAGGAAAGGAATGGTACTATATTTACCCAGGGTAACTGGACTAAGGAAAGGAAAGGTACCATGTTTACCCAGGGTAACTGGACTAAGGAAAGGAAAGGTACTATGTTTACCCAGGGTAACTGGACTAAGGAAAGGAAAGGTACTATGTTTACCCAGGGTAACTGGACTAAGGAAAGGAAAGGTACTATTATGTTTACCCAGGGTAACTGGACTAAGGAAAGGAAAGGTACTATGTTTACCCTGCAGGGTAACTGGACTAAGGAAAGGAAAGGTACTATGTTTACCCAGGGTAACTGGACTAAGGAAAGGAAAGGTACTATGTTTACCCAGGGTAACTGGACTAAGGAAATGAAAGGTACTATGTTTACCCTGCAGGGTAACTGGACTAAGCTCAAGAACTTGTTTACAGCCAGGCCCTGCTCATAGAACATTTCATGGTTGGTAGGGGTTCAATGCCTTGCTCAAAGGGCACTTCAGCGGTGGTAATTTCAACGTGCCGGTCCGGGGATACGAACTATAGCGATCTTCCGATATCAAGACCGCTCCGCAAACCGTTCGGCCAGCCCTACAGTCCTGAGCACCGTCATGTGAACGAATATGGCTATCAGAGACACTGCTGAGTGACATTCTTGCTGTTTCATTCATGGTTCCAAGACATGAGTCATAGGCTTGTGATTGTAACATAACTGCACCCATACTGTTTGTGTCCAGCGGAAACCTCGTATGAATCTGATCTCAGGTCAGAATGGGTTTAAGGGAATTCCCTCTCAACTCATACCTGCTGTCCCAGAAATGGACACCGGGCTCGGCTGTAAAGTCATATATTATCTATCTGGTGAACAAAGACCTGGATCATATCTCCTCTGTGCCTCCTGTACACTAACGTTGGTAACTGTAAGTGTCTTAATGTATAGACCTGGATCATATCTCCTCTGTGTGTCCCTCCTGTACACTAACGTTGGTTTTTCAAAAATCTACAAGCTCTACAAGCTCATAGCGCGCCACTCGGTGGCGCGCTATGAGCTTGTAGATCTGCTATTTTTCAATAGCTAAAGCACGACATGATGCTAACATACTGTACATACTAGGTACTATGTTTACCCAGGGTAACTGGACTAAGGAAAGGACAGGTACTATGTTTACCCAGGGTAACTGGACTAAGGAAAGGAAAGGTACTATGTTTACCCAGGGTAACTGGACTAAGGAAAGGAAAGGTACTATGTTTACCCAGGGTAACTGGACTAAGGAAAGGAAAGGTACTATGTTTACCCAGGGTAACTGGACTAAGGAAAGGAAAGGTACTATTATGTTTACCCAGGGTAACTGGACTAAGGAAAGGAAAGGTACTATGTTTACCCAGGGTAACTGGACTAAGGAAAGGAAAGGTACTATGTTTACCCAGGGTAACTGGACTAAGGAAAGGAAAGGTACTATGTTTACCCAGGGTAACTGGACTAAGGAAAGGAAAGGTACCATGTTTACCCAGGGTAACTGGACTAAAGGAAAGGAAAGGTACTATGTTTACCCAGGGTAACTGGACTAAGGAAAGGAAAGGTACTATGTTTACCCAGGGTAACTGGACTAAGGAAAGGAAAGGTACTATGTTTACCCAGGGTAACTGGACTAAGGAAAGGAAAGGTAATATGTTTACCCAGGGTAACTGGACCAAGGAAAGGAAAGGTACTATGTTTACCCAGGGTAACTGTACTAAGGAAAGGAAAGGTACTATGTTTACCCAGGGTAACTGGACTAAGGAAAGGAAAGGTACTATGTTTACCCAGGGTAACTGGACTAAGGAAAGGAAAGGTACTATGTTTACCCTGCAGGGTAACTGGACTAAGGAAAGGAAAGGTACTATGTTTACCCAGGGTAACTGGACTAAGGAAAGGAAAGGTACTATGTTTACCCAGGGTAACTGGACTAAGGAAAGGAAAGGTACTATGTTTACCCAGGGTAACTGGGTACGCAATGCGTTGTGAGCTTGTAGATCGGCTATTTTCAGCAAGTGTAAAAACACTCATTACGACGGCATCAAGGCCCGCCAAAATACATTTTAGTCGACTAAATCAACTAGATTTAGTCGACTAAAATCTCATGACATTTAGTCGACTAAAACTAGACCAACACTAAGACATTCCAGGTGACTAAAATGTGACTAAAACTAAATGAAGTTTCAGTCCAAAGACTATGACTAAAACTAAAATAGAAATGTCTCGCCAAAAACAACACTGGTTCTAGCAAACGGAGCTGAGCGGGAGAACCTTGTCTATTAAGGATCTCTTCTTACAAACGGATACATTTAATATTTCATACAGTATATAGTTATGTTGGCAATTTCCCCAGTGCAGAGATATTTGCTTTATAAATCAATTGCAATCCTGGTCTCTATACTGCCTCCCCCTGGCCAGCCGGGGCGCCTGATGGAGGGGAAAGGAACTGGTCTCTATACTGCCTCCCCCTGGCCAGCCGGGGCGCCTGATGGAGGGGAAAGGAACTGGTCTCTATACTGCCTCCCCCTGGCCAGCCGGGGCACCTGATGGAGGGGAAAGGAACTGGTCTCTAAACTGCCTCCCCCTGGCCAGCCGGGGCGCCTGATGGAGGGGAAAGGAACTGGTTGGAATAACGTGTTCCTTCCACGCGCTACGTCCAACCAGGGAAACTCCCCCCTGTCAGGTGTAAAGGAGCAACTTGGACACTCAGGCATGAAGGAAGCATGAGTTCAAGTCCGTTGCTCTCCCCTTGTCCCCCATATATGGGGACTAGGTTGGTCTCCCCTTGTCCCCCATATATGGGGACTAGGTTGGTCTCCCCTTGTCCCCCATATATGGGGACTAGGTTGGTCTCTCCTTGTCCCCCATATATGGGACTAGGTTGCTCTCCCCTTGTCCCCCATATATGGGGACTAGGTTGGTCTCCCCTTGTCCCCCATATATGGGGACTAGGTTGGTCTCCCCCTGTCCCCCATATATGGGGACTAGGTTGGTCTCCCCTTGTCCCCCATATATGGGGACTAGGTTGGTCTCCCCTTGTCCCCCATATATGGGGACTAGGTTGCTCTCCCCTTGTCCCCCATATATGGGGACTAGGTTGGTCTCCCCTTGTCCCCCATATATGGGGACTAGGTTGGTCTCCCCTTGTCCCCCATATATGGGGACTAGGTTGGTGGAGGGTGTGTAGAGCCCAGGATCACATTAGATGATTGACACAGGGGTGAAAAATGGGTTACAAAATCGTGGGATAAAAAATACATTAAAAAAAAAAAAAGGAGAAAACTAAATGGAATCTAAATGAAAAGTAAGCTATATGACGACTAAAACTAAGACTAAATATGCTGACAATTTCATCAACAAACAAAGAACACCTTATGTAAACCATACTGCAGTAACCCATGGGAAGATAATAATTCAAATGTATCATTTGTTGAAAGTGATTTTTTTGCTATGTTTTTCTTTGTTTTTTATTTCCTCCTATGGTTTTTTATTTCTTATTTTATATTTTGTTTTACTATGTTTTATTTTGAGTTATAGTGTTTGTAAACAATTGTAAGTATTGCCTTTGTTAAATGTTAAATGTTTGTCTGTGTCAGACCCCAGGAAGACTAGCTTGTTTCAAGGCAAAAGCTATAATGGGGATCCTTATAAACAATAAACAAATTCAAACACTAAAATGTTAGGAAGGGACTATAGTGGACAAGAGATCCAGTATAAGTCATTTTACAATGTGTTGCATGCTGAAAATAGACAATCTACAAGCTCACAACGCGGCGCGCTGCGACGCGTTGTGGGCTTGTAGATCGTCTATTTTCAGCAAGTTAAAAAAACCAGTCATTATAGGGAGGTATACCATACCCTATATGGTACTTTTAATCAGACCCAGTGTGTGTCCAGTGGAAACCTCATATGAATCTGATCTCAGGTCAGAATGGGTTCATCAGACCCAGTGTGTGTCCAGTGGAAGACCTCGTATGAATCTGATCTCAGGTCAGAATGGGTTCATCAGACCCAGTGTGTGTCCAGTGGAAACCTCATATGAATCTGATCTCAGGTCAGAATGGGTTATAATCAGACCAGTGTGTGTCCCAGTGGAAACCTCGTATGAATCTGATCTCAGGTCAGAATGGGTTCATCAGACCCAGTGTGTGTGTCCAGTGGAAACCTCGTATGAATCTGATCTCAGGTCAGAATGGGTTCATCAGACCCAGTGTGTGTCCAGTGGAAGACCTCGTATGAATCTGATCTCAGGTCAGAATGGGTTCATCAGACCCAGTGTGTGTCCCAGTGGAAGACCTCGTATGAATCTGATCTCAGGTCAGAATGGGTTCATCAGACCCAGTGTGTGTCCAGTGGAAGACCTCGTATGAATCTGATCTCAGGTCAGAATGGGTTCATCAGACCCAGTGTGTGTCCAGTGGAAGACCTCGTATGAATCTGATCTCAGGTTCTAAGTGTCCTATAGTGACAGCTGAGGCCTCTACAGAGAGAGACCCGTCACCTTTTAGTTTGGGATGGAGGTTATAAGTGTCCTATAGTGACAGACAGGGGGCGCTAATTCACCTTTTAGTTTGGGGTGGAGGTTATAAGTGTCCTATAGTGACAGACAGGGGGCGCTAATATCACCTTTTAGTTTGGGATGGAGGTTCTAAGTGTCCTATAGTGACAGACAGGGGGCGCTAATTCACCTTTTAGTTTGGGATGGAGGTTATAAGTGTCCTATAGTGACAGACAGGGGGCGCTAATTCACCTTTTAGTTTGGGATGGAGGTTATAAGTGTCCTATAGTGACAGACAGGGGGCGCTAATTCACCTTTTAGTTTGGGGTGGAGGTTATAAGTGTCCTATAGTGACAGACAGGGGGCGCTAATTCACCTTTTAGTTTGGGATGGAGGTTATAAGTGTCCTATAGTGACAGACAGGGGGCGCTAATATCACCTTTTAGTTTGGGATGGAGGTTCTAAGTGTCCTATAGTGACAGACAGGGGGCGCTAATTCACCTTTTAGTTTGGGATGGAGGTTATAAGTGTCCTATAGTGACAGACAGGGGGCGCTAATTCACCTTTTAGTTTGGGATGGAGGTTATAAGTATCTCCTATAACATACTGTACCGTCGGACTATGACAAAGTCACATTATACATAACGCGTCACATTTAAACGATTCTATTTAACTGTCGTCATCAATATTTAATATCAATGTTTTTTTATCAGCCATACAGTATGTCACATTACCAAATGTAATATGTAACCATACAAGCAAGGTAAAAAACAAATACAAGGAACAAGGAACGACAATGGGCGACTGTGGCTCAGGAGGTAGAGCAGGTCGTCCAATGATCCATATGGGTCGGCGGTTCGAATCCCGGCTCCTCCTCCTCCTGTCTACATGTTGAAGTGTCCTTGGGCAAAGACACTGAACCCCAAATTGCTCCCGATGTGCTGGTTGGTATACCTTGCATGGCTTCCGCCGCAATCGGTGTATGAATGTGTGCGTGAATGTAATGCACAGTCTATGTAAAGGTGTGTGAATGTGTGTGTGAATGGGTGAATAATAATAACCAGCCATCTGCTACCCTCAACCTGGGTACCCTGATCACCAGCCATCTGCTACCCTCAACCTGGGTACCCTGATCACCAGCCATCTGCTACCCTCACCCTGGGTACCCTGGTCACCAGCCATCTGCTACCCTCACCCTGGGTACCCTGGTCACCAGCCATCTGCTACCCTCACCCTAGGTACCCTGATCACCAGCCATCTGCTACCCTCACCCTGGGTACCCTGGTCACCAGCCATCTGCTACCCTCACCCTGGGTACCCTGGTCACCAGCCACCTGCTACCCTCACCCTGGGTACCCTGGACACCAGCCATCTGCTACCCTCACCCTGGGTACCCTGGACACCAGCCATCTGCTGCCCTCACCCTGGGTACCCTGGACACCAGCCACCTGCTACCCTCACCCTGGGTACCCTGGACACCAGCCATCTGCTACCCTCACCCTGGGTACCCTGGACACCAGCCATCTGCTACCCTCACCCTGGGTACCCTGGACACCAGCCATCTGCTACCCTCACCCTGGGTACCCTGGTCACCAGCCTACCCTCACCCTGGGTACCCTGGTCACCAGCCTACCCTCACCCTGGGTACCCTGGACACCAGCCATCTGTTACCCTCACCCTGGGTACCCTGGTCACCAGCCTTCTGCTGCCCTCACCCTGGGTACCCTGGACACCAGCCACCTGCTACCCTCACCCTGGGTACCCTGGACACCAGCCATACCCTCACCCTGGGTACCCTGGTCACCAGCCTTCTGCTGCCCTCACCCTGGGTACCCTGGTCACCAGCCTTCTGCTGCCCTCACCCTGGGTACCCTGGTCACCAGCCATCTGCTACCCTCACCCTGGGTACCCTGGTCACCAGCCTACCCTCACCCTGGGTACCCTGGTCACCAGCCATCTGCTACCCTCACCCTGGGTACCCTGGACACCAGCCATCTGCTACCCTCACCCTGGGTACCCTGGACACCAGCCATCTGCTACCCTCACCCTGGGTACCCTGGACACCAGCCATACCCTCACCCTGGGTACCCTGGACACCAGCCATCTGCTGCCCTCACCCTGGGTACCCTGGACACCAGCCTACCCTCACCCTGGGTACCCTGGACACCAGCCACCTGCTGCCCATTGTTTACATTCAGTAGTAGGTCTACTGGGTACAGATAGTAGTCTTTAGGGTGGTTGTATTCCATTAGCTGACCTTCAACGTGTTTGCACATTGTTGTATTTCTCCCAATAGGTATTATTAATAATAATAGTAATAGGTATTTCTCCCAATAGGTATTAATAATAATAATAATAATAGGTATTAATAATAGTAATAGGTATTTCTCCAATTATTAATAATAATAATAGTAATAATAGTAATAGGTATTTCTCCCAATAGGTATTAATAATAATAGTAATAGGTATTTCTCCCAATAGGTATTAATAATAATAATAATAATAGTAATAGGTATTTCTCCCAATAGGTATTAATAATAATAATAATAATAGTAATAGGTATTTCTCCCAATAGGTATTAATAATAATAATAATAATAATAGTAATAGGTATTTCTCCCAATAGGTATTAATAATAATAATAATAGTAATAGGTATTTCTCCAATTATTAATAATAATAATAGTATTAATAATAATAGGTATTTCTCCCAATAGGTATTAATAATAATAATAATAGGTATTTCTCCCAATAGGTATTAATAATAATAATAATAATAGTAATAGGTATTTCTCCAATTATTAATAATAATAATAGTAATAATAATAATAGGTATTTCTCCCAGTAGGTATTAATAATAATAGTAATAATAATAATAGGTATTTCTCCCAATAGGTATTAATAATAGTAATAGGTATTTCTCCAATTATTAATAATAATAATAGTAATAATAATAATAGGTATTTCTCCCAATAGGTATTAATAATAATAGTAATAATAATAATAGGTATTTCTCCCAATAGGTATTAATAATAATAATAATAGGTATTTCTCCCAATAGGTATTAATAATAATAGTAATAGTAATAGGTATTTCTCCAATTATTAATAATAATAATAGTAATAATAATAATAGGTATTTCTCCCAATAGGTATTAATAATAATAATAATAATAGTAATAATAATAATAGGTATTTCTCCAATTATTAATAATAATAATAATAATAGTAATAATAATAATAATAGGTATTTCTCCCAATAGGTATTAATAATAATAATATGTATTTCTCCAATTATTAATAATAATAATAGTAATAATAATAATAATAGGTATTTCTCCCAATAGGTATTAATAATAGTAATAGGTATTTCTCCAATTATTAATAATAATAATAGTAATAATAGTAATAGGTATTTCTCCCAATAGGTATTAATAATAATAGTAATAGTAATAATAATAATAGGTATTTCTCCCAATAGGTATTAATAATAATAGTAATAATAGTAATAGGTATTTCTCCCAATAGGTATTAATAATAATAGTAATAATAATAATAATAGGTATTTCTCCCAATAGGTATTAATAATAATAGTAATAATAATAATAGGTATTTCTCCCAATAGGTATTATTAATAATAATAATAGTAATAATAGTAATAGGTATTTCTCCCAATAGGTATTAATAATAATAATAATAGGTATTTCTCCCAATAGGTATTAATAATAATAGTAATAATAGGTATTTCTCCCAATAGGTATTAATAATAATAGGTATTTCTCCCAATAGGTATTAATAATAATAGGTATTTCTCCCAATAGGTATTAATAATAATAGTAATAGGTATTTCTCCCAATAGGTATTAATAATAATAGTAATAATAGTAATAGGTATTTCTCCCAATAGGTATTAATAATAATAGTAATAATAGTAATAGGTATTTCTCCCAATAGGTATTAATAATAATAGTAATAATAGTAATAGGTATTTCTCCCAATAGGTATTATTAATAATAATAATAATAATAATAGTAATAATAGTAATAGGTATTAATAATAATAGGTATTTCTCCCAATAGGTATTAATAATAATAGGTATTTCTCCCAATAGGTATTAATAATAATAGTAATAGGTATTTCTCCCAATAGGTATTAATAATAATAATAATAGGTATTTCTCCCAATAGGTATTAATAATAATAGTAATAATAGTAATAGGTATTTCTCCCAATAGGTATTAATAATAATAATAGTAATAATAGTAATAGGTATTTCTCCCAATAGGTATTAATAATAATAGTAATAGTAATAGGTATTTCTCCCAGTAGGTATTAATAATAATAGTAATAATAGTAATAGGTATTTCTCCCAATAGGTATTATTAATAATAATAGTAATAGGTATTTCTCCCAATAGGTATTAATAATAATAATAGTAATAGGTATTTCTCCCAATAGGTATTAATAATAATAGTAATAGTAATAGGTATTTCTCCCAGTAGGTATTAATAATAATAGTAATAATAGTAATAGGTATTTCTCCCAATAGGTATTATTAATAATAATAGTAATAGGTATTTCTCCCAATAGGTATGGCATTTTTTTCCTCCGTTAATCATAGTTTTAAACTTAAACTTAAATCACTGCTTTGGGTGCAGTGATGATTTTGTCGACTAAAACTACGACGGAAAATGTTCGTCGACTTTCCACTGACGAAAACTAAATGGAAACTAAATGAAAACTAAGCTACGGTGACTAAAACTAAGACTAAATATATTGACAATTTCGTCAACAAATATAAACTAGACTAAAATGTTAGGAAGCGGGAATAGTGGACAAGAGATCCAGTATAAGTCATTTTACACTTTGTTGCATGCTCACAACGCGTTGCGAGCTTGTAGATCGGCTATTTTCAGCAAGTGTAAAAACAGCCATTACGACGGCATCAATGCCCACCAAAATACATTTTAGTCGACTAAATAAACTGTAGATTCAGTCGACTAAAACTAGACTAACACTAAAACATCCAGGTGACTAAAATGTGCCTGAAACTAAATGAAAACTAAAATCAAAATGTGCTGCCAAAAACAACACTGTTTGGTGTGTGTGTGTGTGTGTGTGTGTGTGTGTGTGTGTGTGTGTGTGTGTGTGTGTGTGTGTGTGTGTGTGTGTGTGTGTGTGTGTGTGTATGTGTGTGTGTGTGTGTGTGTGTGTGTGTGTGTGTAATCAGTGAATCAAAGCTTAGTGTCGATGACAGAGTACAGCATCTTGCAATGGGTCTGGTCCACAAGATTCACTACACCACTAAGATACCCATGTACCTGTCTAGATACTTCACTAAGATACCCATGTACCTGTCTAAATACTTCACTAAGATACCCATGTACCTGTCTAGATACTTCACTAAGATACCCATGTACCTGTCTAAATACTTCACTAAGATACCCATGTACCTGTCTAAATACTTCACTAAGATACCCATGTACCTGTCTAGATACTTCACCAAGATACCCATGTACCTGTCTAAATACTTCACTAAGATACCCATGTACCTGTCTAGATACTTCACCAAGATACCCATGTACCTGTCTAAATACTTCACTAAGATACCCATGTACCTGTCTAGATACTTCACTAAGATACCCATGTACCTGTCTAGATACTTCACTAAGATACCCATGTACCTGTCTAAATACTTCACTAAGATACCCATGTACCTGTCTAAATACTTCACTAAGATACCCATGTACCTGTCTAGATACTTCACCAAGATACCCATGTACCTGTCTAAATACTTCACTAAGATACCCATGTACCTGTCTAGATACTTCACTAAGATACCCATGTACCTGTCTAAATACTTCACTAAGATACCCATGTACCTGTCTAGATACTTCACCAAGATACCCATGTACCTGTCTAGATACTTCACTAAGATACCCATGTACCTGTCTAAATACTTCACTAAGATACCCATGTACCTGTCTAGATACTTCACTAAGATACCCATGTACCTGTCTAAATACTTCACTAAGATACCCATGTTCCTGTCTAAATACTTCACTAAGATACCCATGTATCTGTCTAGATACTTCACTAAGATACCCATGTACCTGTCTAGATACTTCACTAAGATACCCATGTACCTGTCTAAATACTTCACTAAGATACCCATGTACCTGTCTAGATACTTCACTAAGATACCCATGTACCTGTCTAGATACTTCACTAAGATACCCATGTACCTGTCTAAATACTTCACTAAGATACCCATGTACCTGTCTAAATACTTCACTAAGATACCCATGTACCTGTCTAAATACTTCACTAAGATACCCATGTACCTGTCTAGATACTTCACTAAGATACCCATGTACCTGTCTAGATACTTCACTAAGATACCCATGTACCTGTCTAGATACTTCACTAAGATACCCATGTACCTGTCTAGATACTTCACTAAGATACCCATGTACCTGTCTAGATACTTCACTAAGATACCCATGTACCTGTCTAAATACTTCACTAAGATACCCATGTACCTGTCTAGATACTTCACTAAGATACCCATGTACCTGCCTAGATACTTCACTAAGATACCCATGTACCTGTCTAGATACTTCACTAAGATACCCATGTACCTGTCTAAATACTTCACTAAGATACCCATGTACCTGTCTAGATACTTCACTAAGATACCCATGTACCTGTCTAAATACTTCACTAAGATACCCATGTACCTGTCTAGATACTTCACCAAGATACCCATGTACCTGTCTAGATACTTCACTAAGATACCCATGTACCTGTCTAGATACTTCACTAAGATACCCATGTACCTGTCTAGATACTTCACTAAGATACCCATGTACCTGTCTAAATACTTCACCAAGATACCCATGTACCTGTCTAAATACTTCACTAAGATACCCATGTACCTGTCTAGATACTTCACTAAGATACCCATGTACCTGTCTGAATACTTCACCAAGATACCCATGTACCTGTCTAAATACTTCACTAAGATACCCATGTACCTGTCTAGATACTTCCATAATGTAAACGAAGTCCACACCCACAACACCAGAGGGAGTGCAACAAACCATGTACAACCCAGATTCGGCACAAACAAGGGACTAAATTATTTTCGCTCCTATGCCACCAAAATGTGGAACGCCCTACCAACAGTCATTAAGACATGTGAATCCCTTGACTCCTTCAAAACCGCTCTCAAAGGGCACCGACGGATGGCTGCAATTCGAAACTGGCCTCTGTAAAATCTGAATCCCCCCCACCGCCCCCCCCCCCACCCCCTTTCCCCTCACTGTATAATGTATCTTTTCCCTTTTTTGCTTCCTTTATGATGAATTCCTGTTCTGTTCTTTAACTAGAAGTGTCTATTTGTACGTCTCTAAATGTTTTGGTGAATTGAACAATGTGGACCCTGTTGTAAACAAGTGTAATGCTTAATTGGGTCGTCCACTCACAGTTAACAGTCTTTGTATTGAGTTTGTGCTTGAAATGTACTGTAATTCTGCAAACTGTTAATAAATATTTCAATCAATCAAAAAAAAGGCACTTCCTCCACATCACCAGCAGAGGGCGGAATAGACCTGCCAGAGGTCGAGATGGAGCGCTCTGTACTAGGTCTGTGAATCTTTTTTGATTGATTGATTGAAATATTTATTAACAGTTTGTAGAATTTACAGTACATTTCAAGCACAAACTCAATACAAAGACTGTTAACTGTGAGTGGACGACCCCAATTAAGCATATTACACTTGTTTACAAGAGGGTCCACCGTGTTCAATTCATCATAACAGTTAGAGACGTACAAATAGACACTTCTATATAGTTAAAGAACAGAACAGGAATTAATCATAAAGGAGGTAAAAAGGGAAAAGAAACATACAGTGAGGGGGGGGGGGGGGTATTCAGATTTATATACTTTACTTTACTTCACAATGAAAGTCATGTATGGCTTTGCAGATGTACTTCATTACATTGTTTTATTGTCCCATTGAAAATGCCTTTGGTATTTAAAATAATGGTGTTTGAGCAGCGAAATCTGCAACGCCCCCAACATTCAGACATGATCCATTAAATAATAAATCATAAGAAATAAAAAAGAAAACTATTGAAGTCAGGAGTCCATATGAAGAAATACGAGGACACTTATAATCATCAATAAATATTTAATTTCACAGTTAAATTAACAGAGGCTTCCAGAGTATAGCACTGTTGTTTTTGGCAGCAAATTTCTATTTTAGTTTAGTCATAGCTAAAGCAGGATCTCTATTATGTGATATATACATATTTGACATATTGGCCAATATTATATGTTCAGTCAGCTGTCTTTCATTACAGAGTGTATTCTAAATTAGTTTAGGGTTGTATAACATTGTACAACTCAATCAATCAAACGTTTGTTTAATCAATTTATTTTCCCATTGAACTGACTCAAACGCCCAAACTGGTACACCCGGTACTATTTCATATTTCCCTTATGTTTGATACATTTTCTTATCACATCCATGGTATTAAAACAATGTTAATTAAGGAGTTGCTTCAATGAAATATAATTGCTTTAAGCTGAAAACGATTTTTTTCCAGAGATCCTTTTCTTTATGAGCTAATTATTAGTATAATAAATTACTAAAACATTAATTATCATAGACATACATAGTATGTATGATGATAAATGCATCAAATCCTTTTTTATTAGGATTATATGGGGATGTTATTGGGTTTGTTTTGGCTTGTTTTTGGAGGTGGGTTGGCTCATATCTCTCACGAGAGTTGGCAACACTGGCTCCAGCGCTAATGCGCATGTGCACAACAACCATGTGTGTTCGCCGGGTCGGTCCGTTCCATGTGAACAGACGTTTTGTAGCTAAAGTTGAACAAAGTTGAAGCAGTCGGTCGTTTTGAGGGACAGTCTGTCCTTTTCAACCTGAAGACACACAGAGGACTGTCTGTCCTTTTCAACCTGAAGACACACAGAGGACTGTCTGTCCTTTTCAACCTGAAGACACACAGAGGACTGTCTGCCCTTTTCAACCTGAAGACACACAGACGACTGTCTGTCCTTTTCAACCTGAAGACACACAGAGGACTGTCTGTCCTTTTCAACCTGAAGACACACAGAGGACTGTCTGTCCTTTTCAACCTGAAGACACACAGAGGACTGTCTGTCCTTTTCAATCTGAAGACACACAGAGGACTGTCTGTCCTTTTCAACCTGAAGACACACAGAGGACTGTCTGTCCTTTTCAACCTGAAGACACACAGAGGACAGTCTGTCCTTTTCAACCTGAAGACACACAGAGGACTGTCTGTCCTTTTCAACCTGAAGACACACAGAGGACAACCCAGAGCTTTGAGCAACCAGGGCTTCGTTCACTCAAACGTCTCATTTCTCTCACACTGCTCCAGTGACCAGTCACAACAACAACAACAGTTGTGCTAGTAGCTAAGCTAAGTCCCTCGTTGCTGTTTCTCTGATAAAGTAAGTTATACTATTTTTGTTTTGTTTATAGTTAGCCTAAAAACTAACGTAAGATCTGTTGAAATGCACACTGTCACGTGACAGTGGTCGCTTATAATTGTGTGGATTTAGTCGTTTTGTATCAGTTATTGTGTCAGACTTTATAGTTTGACCGTTTCTTTTGTAACGCAGATCAATGTAATGTTTACATTGATTGATTGATTGAAATATTTATTAACAGTTTGTAGAATTTACAGTACATTTTAAGCACAAACTCAATACAAAGACTGTCAACTGTGAGTGGACGACCCAATTAAGCATTACACTTGTTTACAACAGGGTCCACATTGTTCAATTCATCAAAAGGGCGTCTGAAAAGCCAGCGCAGAAAACTGACTACATGTCCTGAACTGATCATTGCAGACGTCTATGTCTGGTCATTCAGTTTGTATTAATGCACTCTTAGATGTTTATATTGAGGGGATTGTTGGAGGGGCTTTTAAGTGTAGGGCTGCAACAATTCAATTTAGAAATTATTTTAGAAATGAGTCCCAGGACCATTTTATGAGTCCCACTTCAACGACGTTAGGAGTCATATTTTGCCATTTTTACAAATTGCAGCATTTAACTACCATTTCATTTTGTATGGTTATAATAACCATTTCTGCTTCTGTTTTCTACATGAATATAACCACATTATAACTAAAGCTAGCAAAAATAAACTAGAATAAAAAAACAGTACAGTAGTGCATCCTGTGGATGCAGGTCGTTGTTTTATTGCGTCCCTTAACTATAAACTGCGTTTTGATGTGCAAAATGCACCCTATTTTAATCTCTGATGATATTGCTGCTTTATTGCTTGTTATTATTCATGTTATGTCTATGGATTGATGGCGTAGGGCCTAAATGGAAACAAGGCCGCAAGCTTGTTTTTGGTGTTACTCCTTTTAGACGAAGTGTTTGACTGTACTCTGTTGCTGTTAACATGCGAAATCTGGGATTTCTAGAAAAGATTTCTAGAAAAAAATCATCTTAAACTTCTCAAGTACAGTATATCCTAAAAGTTAAAACAACTACCTGTAGTAATATGGTGAGCTGGGGAGGTACCCAATTTGTATCGCTGTAAAAAAGAGACTTATCGGGTACTGGGCCCGGTTGATCGAAGGAAAAGAGAGTAAACTGAGGCGAATAATGTACGACTGTCTTCTTAACCTGTACAACACAGGTGCCCATGTGTCACCCTGGGTTGCACAGGTGAAGAAAACACTGGATGACTGACTGTGGTATGTCTTACATTTGGTTGGCCCAGAAATGTAAGAACATTGACTGGTTGAAGCGAACTCTTGAACAAAGGTTGAAAGACCAGTTTTTGCGAAAGTGGCAAAGTGAACTCAATAGTATGACATCATGTGACATCTATGTTGAATACAAACAAGAGTTCAAACTAGAAAAATACCTTCTATGTGAAAACCGTAAGTATAGACAGGCTATTTGCAACCTTAGGCTAAACAACACAAGAATCCTAAAAGGTCATCGGTAGATATAAAGGACTGGAAAGAAGTCAGAGGATTTGTAACCTATGTAATGAAGCCAGAAGTGGAGATGAGTATCATGTTTTGTTGGAATGAAAGAATACTGGCATTATGAATTTCAGGCAAAAATACCTGCCAATTAATTTTTTTACCCACCCTTCTATGTTTAAATTATTTGCATTACTAAAATCTGAAAAACTAAAAGTAATCAATAAATTGGGTGCTTTTCTGAAAAATGTTCTTCCACTGTACAAATAGGGAAAGCCTTCCGATATGTCTGTGTATATCGTGTAATCTGTAATGTATTGTATACTTTCGATTGTATACTTTTATGAATCTGTGCTCCAAACCATGTGATCATGGTCGTGAGTTAAATAAATGACATTTATATAGTAAGCCATTCAATCAATCACATCTCAAGTCTAAGAGCATTCTACCCTCAACATTGTAAAGAAAAGGAGGTCTGAAATGTATCTATAAAAGCACCGTTTGTCCGCCTGTACGTGTGTACGGCTGTAATGCACGTAACTCGAGACCCGTTCGCCCCCGCCGACTTCATATTCCACACCCCCGGTGTCGAGTCGGTAGGACCCACGGTTGTCCAGAACCGCCACAAAAACAAGATACAGAAATCTCCATATATGGGCATAAAAGGGACACAGACAGATGGGTGGAACGGGTACTCTGACACGGGTACAATGGGTATTTTATAGCCGGGTGGGGAATGGATCTCCAACTTACATCGTTACCGGCTCGTTACCGGGCACCGGTCTAGTACTTCTAACTGTCTAAACGGCTACTATAACTGTATGCAGGATTATAGCTTACAATTAAGAACAAAAATATGACTTGAATGTTTATGGTTGTTAAAGTTAACAACCTTTTTCCATTTCGTTATGATTGATCATTAGAGGCTGGTCGGGGATTCAGCCTGGAAGGCTCTATGGAAACACTCACTCACTCTTGAAGTTGAACCTGCGAAAGTGACGTTCACACACGCCAGAAATGAACGCGTCCACGATGACGTTCATCAAGTAGAAATACAGTACGTTCCGTTCACGTTCACCCTGAATATGAAGGAGTTTGTGAACGATGGTTCTTTGAACGCGTTCGGGTACAACTAGGGCTGGGTGCAATAACCGCAATACCGCTGGTATGTAACGCATACCGCGGTATCGGGTTCATTACCGCGGTTTAAAAAAAATATATATATATTTTTTTTTAGCGCATGACAGAAAGAAAGTTACACTCAGGAATAAGTCAAACATCACAGCAACGTGTAACACAACTCACCACTGTTCAAAGACGCTCACAGGTAAAGGAAATAAAACAGGAATGTCCGTGGTGAGTTTGTGAGCAGATAAACTCCGACGGGAGAAAACACAGTCTCTTGGCGTCACTTTGTTTGATTACTAAATGAAAGGTGGGCGCACTCCCGCTGCGGAGCGCGCTCATGCACGTGCTTTGGGAGCGTGCCTCTTGGACTTTGTTACAGTGTGTGTGTGTGTGTGTGTGTGTGTGTGTGTGTGTGTGTGTGTGTCATCTATGTCCGATGGCCATGATGGAGACAGCATGTCAGGATGCTGTGATCATTCAGGTTGCTGAATGATAACTAAACATTCTTCTCTGTTTGGTGATTTCCACAGAGCACCACAGGAGCAGATCTCACGCCATCAGGAGAGAGAGACGGCCTCCAGAAGTCCTTCATCACGGTCAGAGGAACAGCGGGATATGGACCGCCAGGGACACGAACTGTCTGACGCACCGCTGCAACCCGTAGTGAAGTTGTACAGGATGGGTAGGTACCGTTTGATTTACAGCTAGGTAAACATTAGGGCTGTCACGATTCGCCTAGTCCACGATTCAATTCAATTTTCGATTTGAAGCTCACGATTCGATTCGATGTTCGATTCGCTATCACGATTCGCCTAGTCCACGATTCAATTACATTTTCGATTTGAAGCTCACGATTTGCTTCGATTTTTTCAATCTATTTTTTTAAAACCTCCTTTTTCAGCATTGAGAGATTCATAATTATAATTTAGGCCAATATCTTGATTTGTAAAGAAAAACACTTGTTTCCCAATAAGTCACTTTTATTTTCTATAAATAACAAATCAGAATGAGAATAATAAAAGGTTTAACAACTTTGGGTTTTATGCCCTAACATTTTTTTTTATGTTTCTTTAAGATTAGATGACTTGTAACATTCTTGTTAAGCTCTAAGTAAGTAAAATAAAGGGGAAAAAAGACAAATAGTAGGCCTAAATACAAAGTTCAACCAAACAATTACGTTATTCTAGCCTAAATCACCCTTCAGTGATTTGTGCCCTCACTTTATCATACATGCCAGGCAACACACGTGTGGTCATATGCGACCTGCATGGCATTTTGTAACGTGGTTCTGCAACTCATTAAATATTGAAAGCCAGCGTTTTCCACCATTGAAAGTGGTCGCATCATCGCATGTCTGCAGCTATGCAGACCGCAACCGAATTAGCTGAGAGCTTTTCTCTATAAGAATCTAGAATAGTTGGCTGTGTTGTTGTCTTTGTACCATCTTTGGACAGATCGATTTATTTGTGATGTCTGCTGGCCCATATTTGACGCGTTGCCTTTGGGATACGGCACTCGTTTGGAGCATAAACGACAAACTGAAACCGTTTTGTCAACGATGCGTCGTGTGCCATCACTGGGAAGCCAAAATATTTCCAAACTTCTTTCCGTGTGTCATCGTCGTCGCTGTCTACAACAGCACTGGCCATGGTAAAACACAACAGCGGTCTCGTTCTCTCACTTCTGTGTGTTTATTGTCATCCGTGTATCATATCTACAAGCTCCAAGTGTTGCATGACAGCGCTTTGTGAGCTTGCAGATGAACCCTTTTTGTGTGCGGCGTGCGCCAGCCAGGTCCTCACAAGTATAGTACTATAAAACACCTCAGCGCAACAAGTCCTCTGCGCAACAAAAAAGTTGATATTTAAATCGTGTTATTCTCTGTCAATTTTCAACCGATTGTTCTAATTCCAAATGGCCTATAATCCGTGAAGTGTAAATTTTCATTGGGTGAAAATCTACCGGTACGTAGGCCTGCAGTTTATAATGAAATCATGTGTTTGTCCGATGCTTCCCCATGCTCAACCAGAACATGTAGTGGTTACACCTGTGTGTTGATACGCTCCCTCTTACAGATGACTGCATGGAACTGTATGTAACCAAATGATGACCGGTGCAAAAAGCCGTGGCCGGTGTGCAAAGAAATAACTGATCTACAAGCTCACAATGTGTCGAGCCTCGGTGCGTTATGAGCTTGTAGGTCTTGTACAATATTGATGTGTGTGTGTGTGTGTGTGTGTGTGTGTATGTGACTGACTGTGTGTGTGTGTGTGTGTGTGTGTGTGTGTGGCAAGGCTCCGATACAGCTGGCTTTTCGTCTCTTTTTTTTCTCCCCCAGCGGAAGCATGCATGCGCGGAATGGCCCGGCCGCTCGCGGAAGTAAAAACATAAAACATCGCGATTCGGTGCGTCATTTCGATACACTGAATCGAACGGCAATTTCGATTCAATTTCGATTCGTATCGAGAATCGTGACAGCCTTAGTAAACATGTGCTCCTCTCTGACTGTCCTGTTGTACCTTGGATTCATAAGGTGCTGAAATATTTGCCACTGAGTCTGGCAACGTGGCGTCAGCATTAAAACCCATTCTGACCTGAGATCAGATTCATACGGAGGTTTCCACTGGACACACGCTGGTCTGATGAACCCATTCTGACCTGAGATCAGATTTAAAAAATGTCAGTCGCTCTTCGATTTAAAAAAAAAAATAGCAAACCTACAAGCTCGTATCGCGCCACTCGGTGGCGCGATATGAGCTTGTAGATCTGCTATTTTTCAATAGATAAAGCATAACATGATGCTGACACCAAAATGGGTGCCCGGTCAGAATGGGTTAAGGGGCGCATGGCGTGTGATATGGAAGCTGTTGTGGAAATAAATAAAAAAAGCTTCAGAACTCTCATCTCTCAAGCCAATGGGTTCCCTGAACTAGCGTGCTGCCTTCAGCACACCCCCCTGCTTGTAGATCTGCTATTTTCGACACGTGGCCCATACATTCCGCTGTAACACACGTGCCAATTTCAGGTTACTTAGGCCCTCATTTATCAACCGTGCGTACTGCGTACGCCAAAATATGGGTGCACGCCAAAATTACCGACATTTTCGACATTTACCATTTCCGCCAAAGCTTGAAATTGAACTTGAGTAGGACAAAAAGTCACGTCTGGTCGGGAGCTGTTGTAAGCTTTGTCCTCGGCTGTTTTTCTGTCGTACACAAGCGGAGCAGCATTGTCTGAACTGCTGACACGCTGTCACAGGCATCTAAACATATGTTTTCACTCCTAAAATGTTAATATAAAACGGTATGTGTATGTAATAAAAAAAAGAGAGATTTCCAACTTTACAAGTAATCAAAATCGCGCAATTAAAAACAATATAACATGTTTACAATGTATTAGTTTGTGCTTAATCAAACAGTGCTTTACTAGCCTTGTTATGCGAGCGCACTTGTGAGATGATTTGGGAGCGCATGCGGTGATGCGGCATATGTGATGATATTATAAAAAAAGGCATAAATGGACTGCACACCTTTATTTCCAAGTGACAATCACAAGCATACAGCTTGCCTATTTGCAAGTAGCAGGGGTAAGGGGCTTAATCATTCACCATTTAAATAAGTGCTTTGACATTTCAGATAAAAGCGAGATCATTTTCGGGGGTCGGGAGGACAGGACCGCGGCGTGCGTCGCCAACACATACCAGCACACATGCAAGCGGCAAGCCTTCATCCATATGTTTATGATTCGTTCATCAATGATCAAATCACTACATAAACGTTGATTATGACTGCCTTGACGACATGATAGCCTATCTCTCATGCAGGCATCACTGAGTCACCCACAGGACTTTAATATCACAGCAGTGCGCAGTCTCACGCCTTCGCCGTGCACTGCGCACGAATGGGTAAAATTAATATAGGCCAGCCTACAAACTAATTCCATTCATGGCGATGCGATGTCGATGTGTCATGTAGGTGCGTGCGTGCGTGGACATGACAGCAAGGCAAGCGAGGTGAGAGGGAAACAGACAGGGTAGGCCTACAATTTTATTTAATTCATGCAGGTGTTCGTTCTTTATTTATTTAACAAGACACCAGTTAGTTGGGCTTGCAAGTTGCGTGTGTGTGTGTGTGTGTGTGTGTGTGTGTGTGTGTGTGTGTGTGTGTGTGTGTGTGTGTGTGTGTGTGTGTGTGTGTGTGTGTGTGTATGTGAGAGGGGGGTGAGGCGGGCAGCAAGGCACGGGAGAAACATTTCTTCCCCGTAACCATGGTTTCCACAGGTCGTATTGCATGTGTTCATGTCGCAAAAACGAGGGCGAGGCTTGATTTCTTAGGGCGTGCCAGATAGATTTCAGCCGTCACATTTATTAACGTCAGAACGAAATTAAGGAAGGATCAGCTGTTTGCGATCACTTTATAAATGCCGTGGCGACGTTGGTGTACTACGAAACCTGCACTCGAATCTGTGGCAGATTTTACACTCGATTGATAAATGAGGGCCTTACTGTGACTGCGTGAAAATGAACAGAGACGAGATGACAAACGTGTTTATACAACAAATATTTGTAAAACATATGGGGGTAGTGCCTGCTATGCCACTGACTGAACAAATTGGTATCATCGCCTACCTTACATGTTTTCACACACTTCTTCCTCACTGTTGGTAGGTCATTGCAAATGAGTTTGTTTGGATGAGGGCTAGGTGTACAGAAATGGACAACGAAACATTTAGATTAGTTTTTTTGTTCATGCAAGGAAGGTGTCCACTGTCCAAACATATACAGATCAAGAAAAAGGAAAACAGTAAACGTTCATGCCTAATTCAAGCACACGTCTAAAGCAGGACCTTTTGATGAGGGAACTGTAGAGCTGAATACACACGTAGCTAGCATAGGACATAGCATTAAAAATGTTTGGTGCCGACCATGTGGCTATAGAAAAAGGTAATGAGTAGAATGCATTATGATAACCAAAAAATAGTCAATGTAATCATGAAAAAACAAATGCAATCATGGAACAAAAACAATCATTGAACATGTGAGTTTAAAACATATTGTAAGGACCCTGCAAAAGACCTGGCTGTATCTTGCTCCTCCAAAGGGAGCTAGTTCTCCCCAAAAAAGCAACGTGTTGTCCATTTGAATAAAGACCTGGCTGTATCTTGCTCCTCCAAAGGGAGCTAGTTCTCCCCAAAAAAGCAACGCGTTGTCCATTTGAATAAAGACCTGGCTGTATCTTTCTCCTCCAAAGGGAGCTAGTTCTCCCCAAAAAAGCAACGCGTTGTCCATTTGAATAAAAACCTGGACTGGCGAGACAACACAGAGTCTACAAAAAGGGACAGAGCAAACTAGGGCTGTAACGATACATTTCAACAGCGATACACGGTTGACGATACATGGACGATATTAGGGATGGGTCCGATTAATCGATTAATCGATTATCATTTATAGGACCCGAAATCGATTATGAAAATGAATAATCGATAATCGTTTTTTTTTTTTTTTTCTGTTTAAAAAAAAAATGAAAATCTGTTGGAAAGGCAATATTGTCATCCAAACAGGACAGGGTTATAGGCCTACCAAAGTGTGCCTGGGATGTGTCTGTGTAGCTGCATGACTGAGTGGAAATATATATAATACAGGTTTGGAGGATTTAGCAGGTGTTGGGAATTGACCTAATCAGGCCTAGGCTGGGGTTGCTATGGTGATCAATTGGATCAACAGTGGTCCAGGGACCACCAGTTAAAAGATGGAGTTAGTAACCAAATGAATCCTTATTAACTCTCAAGAGTTACAATTATTGTTAATCAACTACATCAGGGGTTCCCAAACCTTTTTGACTTAGGTACCCCTTGGGGGGATTTTTTATTTTATTTGTAGGGTTCATATTTCTTTTCTTTTTTTTATGAAAAATATTGAATTATACAAATCGATTTTCATTTTGGACACATTTACAAAATACATTGACATTATTTTAAACTAAGTAATTAATCCGCTTTTATCTTCTAAAAATTGCTAAATACCGTGCACAAAAATATAGTATTGATACAATCGATTATTTGCATAGCAAAACGATACGATGCATAATCAATGTTGCTGTTTTCGTTACTATATCGTTACACCCCTAGAGCAGACTGTATCTCCTGAGGAGGCTCAGGTCCTTTAACACATTTAGTACCGGGAGTGCCTTCAAAATAAAGGCTATAGAGTGCCAGAGTTGTCTGATCGCTTTTACTTTGAAAGCCATGAAACAGGAAACACTTGCCTAAAAAAGTTGACTTTACAAAGATACCTCACATCCCCGATCATCTTAATATATTGTTTTACGCTCCAAAAAGCGTTCATATTTTGCGGGAGAGACGGATGAGGAGCAGAAATGAAGCGCCAGCATATCGCTCTATTCATCACCACGGAGAGCGCCCTGGATTAGGAGATACGAGTCATTCTTTCCGCCTCGCTAACATGGGAGTCAATAACAAGCTAATAGTTGCACTGAGCGTTAGCATACGGCAAGCGAAAAGCATGGGACGTCGCTAGGACGTCGCTAGGACGTCGCTAGGACGTCCTCACACGTCAGATGTACTAATATTTCGGGATCCTTATGACGTGCTCACACGTGTTTTGTTTTAATTGTGTTAATGTGTGTAGTAGGTATTGTGTGTAGTATGTACTAGTAGTGTTTTGTTTGGCACTCTAGCACCTTTTATTCTGAAAATGTCCCCGGCATTAAAAGTGTTAAGAAGGCCACCTCTGTTGTTGGCCTCAGAGGTGCAGCACCTTCAGCTGAATGCTCACATCCCCCCCCCCCCCCCCCCCCCCGAGGATGCATATGGAGCGCTACAGACTATTTTATGCCAACTGCCATCCGACTATAATGCAAATGCATAACAACAGTCTCCCCTAATGCATACTGTCCTATGTTTGCCCTGGTCTTGTGTTGTTCTGTCCACCTGTGTCTGTTTCTTTTGTTTCTGTTTGTCCAGTAGCTTCAGTTGTATTTACGTGTCACATTATGCTGCTGTATCTCATCTACTAGCAAACCGAGACGCTGATCACAGAGTGACAGAAAACATAATGTGTTTCTCTCTGCTGATGTTACCTCCCCTCTCCTCCTTCCAGATTTGGAGGAGGTTTCCTCTGAACAGCAGGAGAGGAGCCCATGTCTGGTTCAAGTGAAACTAGAACATCCACAGGTTAAAGAGGAACAGCAGGAGAGGAGCCCATGTCTGGTTCAAGTGAAACTAGAACATCCGGAGATTAAAGAGGAACAGCAGGAGAGGAGCTGCAGTCTGGTCCAGGTGAAACTAGAAGCTCCACTGATTAAAGAGGGACAGGAGATGCTATTTCAAAGACCAAAGGAGGGTGATGGGTCAATGTTCACATTAGTAGCTGTGAAAAATGAAGATGATGAAAACAGAATGACGCCTCTGGCCAGCACCTCAACTGAACACATGGTTGTGTGTAAAGAGGAAGGTTCTCCTGAACAGGAGAGGAGCTCCAGTCTGCTCCAGGAGGAACCAGAGCCTCCACACGTTAAAGAGGAACAGGAGGAACTACTTCAAAGACCAGAGGAACCTGTTGGGTCAATGTTGACATTACTAGCAGTGAAAAGTGAAGTTGATGAAGACATCTCTTCACACTGCCCTGAAGTTGAAGTTAAACTTGAATCTGACACTGAACTCACTGAAGCCAGTGATGATTGGGGGAAGACAAGTGGACGTGGCCACACTGGAGAAAAACCTTTCCACTGTCACCATTGTGACAAGAGTTTCAGATTATCACAAAACCTGAAGACACACCAGCGTATCCACACTGGAGAAAAACCTTTTCAGTGTAAATATTGTGACAAGAGTTTCAGAGTATCACATCACCTGAAAAGACACCAGCGTATCCACACTAGAGAAAAGCCTTTTCAGTGTAAACACTGTGACAAGAGTTTCAGACGGTCAAGTATTCTGAAGACACACCAGCTTCTCCACACTGGAGAAAAACCTTTTCAGTGTAAATATTGTGACAAGAGTTTCAGATTATCAAAGAACCTGAAGTCACACCAGTGTATCCACACTGGAGAAAAACCTTTCCACTGTCACCGTTGTGACAAGAGTTTCAGTCTATCACATCACCTGAAAAGACACCAGCATATCCACACTGGCGAAAAGCCTTTTCAGTGTAAACATTGTGACAAGTGTTTCGTTCAGTCAGGTGATCTGAAGCAACACCAGCGTCTCCACAGTGGAGAAAAACCTTTTCAGTGTAAACATTGTGACAAGAGTTTTAGTCAATCACATCAACTGAAAAGACACCAGCGTATCTACACTGGAGAAAAGCCTTTTCAGTGTAAACACTGTGACAAGAGTTTCAGTCAGTCAGGTGATCTGAACACACACCAGCGTGTCCACACTGGAGTAAAACCTTTTCAGTGTAAACATTGTGACAAGAGTTTCAATCATTCAAGTAATCTGAACAGACACCAGCGTCTCCACACTGGAGAAAAACTTTTTCAGTGTAAACATTGTGACCAGAGTTTCAGTCAGTCAGGTGATCTGAAGACACACCATCTTGTCCACACTGGAGTAAAACCTTTTCAGTGTAAACATTGTGACAAGAGTTTCAGGCAGTCAGGTGATCTGAAGACACACCAGCGTATCCACACTGGAGAAAAACCTTTTCAGTGTAAACATTGTGACAAGAGTTTCAAACTTTCAAGTTATCTGAAGAAGCACCATCTTGTCCACACTGGAGTAAAACCTTTTCAGTGTAAACATTGTGACAAGAGTTTCAGGCAATCAGGTGATCTGAAGACACACCAGCGTATCCACACTGGAGAAAAACCTTTTCAGTGTAAACATTGTGACAAGAGTTTCAAACAATCAGGTGATCTGAAGACACACCAGCATCTTCACACTGGAGAAAAACCTTTTCAGTGTAAACATTGTGACAAGAGTTTCACTCTTTCAAGTTATCTGAAGAAGCACCAGCGTCTCCACACTGGAGAAAAACCTTTTCAGTGTAAAAATTGTGACAAGAGTTTCAGTCAGTCATGTCATCTGAAGACACACGAGCGTATCCACACAGGTGAAAAACCTTTCCAATGTAAATATTGTGACAAGAGTTTCAGTCAGTCAGGTGATCTGAAGACACACCAGCGTGTCCACACTGGAGAAAAACCTTTTCAGTGTAAATATTGTGACAAGAGTTTCAGTCGGTCAAGTATTCTGAAGACACACCAGCTTATCCACACTGGAGATAAAACTTTTCAACAGTAAACATTGTGACAAAAGTTTCATTCATCAAATTATCTCAAGACACACCAGCATGTCCACACTAGGGGTGGAGCTTGATAACCGATACCCTTCAAAATCTGATAACAAGCTTATTGATTACCCGTTATCAATAAGCTTTGGGCTTAACACTAGGAAGTCTGAGCAGCCGTTCTGACCGAATTTGAAATTTCAACATTTATTTTCTTAGCCCATGGAGTCCAGAGAAAGTTCCCCTTGCATGACTTTGTCTAAATATTCGGTTGAAATCATCTCTGTTTTTTTTTCCATTTGAAACATTTTGTAAATATGATTTTAGGCATATATCTCTTACTCAGTCTGACTATAATCGGCCCAATCGACCGCCGTCACCCTTTCTCCCCCTCTCGTCTTTTGTTTGCGCTGCTTGATAATGGTGTTAATGGTGATTCCCCGACATTTCCTTTTCACTTGATATCATTTCGTAGAGAGCGCCTACACAACCGATTTATATACCAAATGAAAGCCCCAATTCCATAGTTTACATGGTATTTTGATTTTTTTTAAATGAGCAAAAAATGAGCGAGTTATGGTGGTTATGGTGGTAGGGGTGGAGAAAAAAAAAGAACACACAGCTGGAGACGGCATTGTTGTTGCTGCATTCCATGTCCAACAAATTAAATCATATACGTTTGGCTGGTTAATTAACTTGGAATTTGTTTATTATTTTGATAAGATAATAGGAATATGAATACAATGATTATTATCATTGTTATTATTATTATTATTATTATTGAATGCTCGGTTAGACTCGACCCGACATTTACTTTCCATGAAGCGAGAACGCTTGCCGATGCGCGATACAAAATAAAAAGTGTTTGAATAATTCCAACCAGATAGACCTCCCGAACCGCTAAATGTTTTGTCAGTCAAAAGAACAGTTCTTTCTGCAAGCGACGTGGAACTTATGTAGGCATGCTGCTGTGGATTAATTTGTTCTGGCATATAGGCTCAATATCGCCAGCTCTTTGTCAGTCAAAATAGTTCAGCCTGTCCGTCCTTCTTTATCTGTAAACTTTTTCTCTCTCTCTCCCTCTCAGGGAAGCATGCAAATGTTCATGAATTCAATAACTGCACGATATGTTATAAACAGCAGCTGAGCTGGTGTGTCTCCTCAACATGCAGTGCATTTCACGTGTGGAGTTTATTTTTTGTATCACCAGGCTGCAGGCTTTCTATTTAGTGTGCAAGGCTTACATCCGGTAAGCCGCTGTATGCGCTGTTTTCCATATGTTGAATTCACAGTGCTAACGGCATTCTGAACGATGTTTTTTATTAATTAAACTGATATAACAACATAACGTGGCTAATAATTGTTTATTTGGAATGTACTTTGGCTGGTAATTTAGGTAAATATAACGCGACTCACTTGTATAAGTAATTTACCGCGGACAGGCCGCATTTAATGCAATACATTGGCTTTAGTAATGTTGTTAGCTTATAATATTAGCAACTGTAAGCTAACGGCTGGAGGACTACGGACAATCCGGTCAATAACATCATTACACTTAAACATTAATACAATTATGTCATGTTTACATGCCTAGTCAAGCAGTCTGTACATCGCGTGGGGTGACATATATTAATTACATCGATAACACACAAGAAAAGACAAGTGATCTTGCTCTTTTGGAAGGAAAAAAATAACAACAAAAGGCAGCAACGACACTCTTCCATGGCTATGTTGCAATATAGTACTAACGGGCAACGGCAAAATATATATTTTTCACATGTATTATTAGTTTTATACATTTTAGGAGTGAAAACATGTGTTAAGAAACATATTATGATTTGATTCGTTGGAAATGGGATGCAGGCTTGAACAATGTCTTCTCCAGCTGGAGAGGGACGTGTGGGGGAGAGAGTGGCCAATCAAATCGCACCAAAAACACGGTCCCCTTGACCGTTCAGCCGACTGAGTAGTAGTGATTTTTTTTCAGACTTCGTAGTGTTAACAAGCCTGTTATGGCGCATAGCGGCCCATGATGAATTTACAATTTAGGCATTTAGCAGACGCTCTTAATCCAGAGGGATTTACATTAAGCAACATTAAACAATCAAGACAGGAGGTGATCAATAAATAAATGTAATCATCCACGCCTGGCACAAACACTCTGAAAATAACAAATTAACTGATCTATAGCTGCTAGAACATGCTTGATAGTGGGCTCGATAAGCCTGATCGATAAATTGCTCATTATCAATACAAAATGAACGAGCTAGATCCCTAGTCCACACCGGAGAAAAACCTTTTCAGTGTAAACATTGTGACAAGAGTTTCTGGCATTCAAGTAATCCGAACAGACTCCAGCTGGGTCATCCGTATGTTCCCCACTTACCTTAGGGTTTAGGGTTAGTGTTAGGTTTCTGGTTTAAGGACTTCAGTGTTTTGTACTATAAAATTGTATGTATAAATAGAACAAAGAATGTTTGTTTTTGCCATTAGTTGTTGAAGTGTCTGAGCAATTATGTTTTAGTTTATTTTATGCCATATTTAGTTCCGATGATAAAATGGCCACCAACGTAATCAAAAAAGTCAACCAAAGAACAAGATTCCTTTACAGGATCTCCTCACTGGTCAACAAAAACACCTTGAAGACCTTAACAGGAGCCCTCGTACAAGGTTTCTTTGACTATGCATGCACCTCCTGGTACCACAGCACCTCAAAGGCCCTTAAAACAAGGCTCCAGACTTCCCAAAACAAACTGGCCAGGCTCCTACTTGGCCTCACCCCCCGAACCCACCTCACCCATGCCCACTTTGACAGGCTGGAATGGCTTAGGGTCGACGACAGAGTACAGCATCTTGCAATGCGTCTGGTCCACAAGATTCGATACACCACCAAGATGCCCATAAAATTAAACCTTTTTTTGTCATATGCAGACCTGGAAACCGTCATGCATTCATTCATATCTTCACGTCTGGATTACTGTAACTCACTGTACTCTGGTATGAGCAAAAACAATATATCTCGCCTCCAGATGGTGCAGAACTCTGCGGCTCGCCTTCTCACCAACACGAGAAAACGTGAACATATCGCACCGATTTTAGCTCCTCTTCACTGGCTCCCCGTAAGCTACAGAATTGATTTTAAGATTGTATTGATTACTTTTAAAGCTCTACAATGGTCTAGCTCCCATTTCATTTAAGAGATTTGCTGCAACCCCATAACCCTGTGCGCTGCCTTAGGTCATCGGGGAGGGCCCTCCTAGTCCCCCCTGCAACGCGTCTGGTCACTCGGGGTGACCGGGCCTCTGCGGCTCTGGAACTCCCTGCCTTTGGCACTTAGATTAGCAGAATCAGTGCCTTCTTTTAAAACACCTTTAAAAACACATCTGTATGCCAAGTGTTTTTCCTAATATTGTTTTTAATTGTTTTATTGACCTGTTATTTTCTTCATGCTTTATTGTTGTTTTTATGATTACTGTTTTTGTTTTATAATCTGTCTGTAAAGCACTTTGTAACTATATGTTTAGAAAGGTGCTATACAAATAGAATTCATTCATAAAATTCATTCATTCATGTACCTGTCTAGATACTTCCTTAATGTTGACGAAGTCCACACCCACAACACCAGAGGGAGTGCAACGAACCATGTACAGCCCAGATTCGGCACAAACGAGGGACTAAATTATTTTCGCTCCTGTGCCACCAAAATGTGGAACGCCCTACCAACAGTCATTAAGACATGCAAATCCCTTGACTCCTTCAAAACCGCTCTCAAAGGGCACCTACGGACGGCTGCAATTCAAAACTGGCCCCCGTAAAATCTGAACCCCCCCCAACCCTTTCCCCTCACTGTATGTTTCTTTTCCCTTTTTGCTTCCTTTATGATGAATTCCTGTTCTGTTCTTTGTCTATATAGAAGTGTCTATTTGTACTTCTCTAAATGTTTTGATGAATTGAACATGGTGGACCCTCTTGTAAACAAGTGTAATGATTACTGTCGCAGTTAACAGTCGTATTGAGTTTGTGCTTGAAATGTACTGTGATTCTGCAAAGTGTTAATAAATATTAACAGTATAAAAAAGTAGGCTAAGACTAGATAGTTTAAGTAGCCTAGGTAGGCCTAAAGTTCATTGGATTTTTCAAAGTTCAAATTGATCATCGCATAAAAAATAAATAAATAAAAGACGTAAAGGGTGTTCAATAGCACTGATTTATGGAACAACACACAGACGTAAAGGGTGTTCAATAGCACTGATTTATGGAACAACACACAGACGTAAAGGGTGTTCAATAGCACTGATTTATGAAACAACACACAGACGTAAAGGGTGTTCAATAGCACTGATTTATGGACCAACACATAGCCGTAAAGGGTGTTCAATAGCACTGATTTATGAAACAACACACAGACGTAAAGGGTGTTCAATAGCACTGATTTATGAAACAACACACAGACGTAAAGGGTGTTCAATAGCACTGATTTATGAAACAACACACAGACGTAAAGGGTGTTCAATAGCACTGATTTATGGAACAACACACAGACGTAAAGGGTGTTCAATAGCACTGATTTATGGAACAACACACAGACGTAAAGGGTGTTCAATAGCACTGATTTATGAAACAACACACAGACGTAAAGGGTGTTCAATAGCACTGATTTATGGAACAACACACAGACGTAAAGGGTGTTCAATAGCACTGATTTATGGAACAACACAGACGTAAAGGGTGTTCAATAGCACTGATTTATGAAACAACACACAGACGTAAAGGGTGTTCAATAGCACTGATTTATGAAACAACACACAGACGTAAAGGGTGTTCAATAGCACTGATTTATGGAACAACACACAGACGTAAAGGGTGTTCAATAGCACTGATTTATGAAACAACACACAGACGTAAAGGGTGTTCAATAGCACTGATTTATGAAACAACACACAGACGTAAAGGGTGTTCAATAGCACTGATTTATAGACCCACACACAGACGTAAAGGGTGTTCAATAGCACTGATTTATGGAACAACACACAGACGTAAAGGGTGTTCAATAGCACTGATTTATGAAACAACACACAGACGTAAAGGGTGTTCAATATAGTACTGATTTATGCCAAAAAACCTAAACATTTTGAGGTACGCGCCTCGTCCACTTGGCCAGTGGGCGCGCCAATCAATCCTAGTGTGACGTCTTCAAATACTCTTTAACCCATTTTGACCTGAGATCAGATTCTAAAAAATGTCTTCTACATCCTGACAGTTTTCTGAAAAAGCTATGTCAGTGGTTCTTCGATTTTTCAAAAAATAGCAGACCTACAATAGCCTTTCAAAGCATAACATAATGCACCAAAAGGGGTTCCCGCCCAAAATGGGTTAAACTTAAGTCAACTAATGACCCAAAACGGCCGTAGAAATAATCTGCCACGACTACAAGTTCAGTTTTCAACATTTATTTGAGTAAAAAGTACAAAAGTAGGCTATTGACATCAAAATATACTCTAAAGTACCAAAAGTAAAAGTACTCATATTATGCAGGGTTTCTTTTTTTTCTTCCTGTTCCCCAAACATAAAAATCCTTTGAAAATGCAGATTGCAGATCTACAAGCAACTATTGTTGATTCCGCTGCCACCGTTGGAGCTACGTTCAGGGTTGGACTGACAGGGCCGAATGTTAAATTAGTCGTCTGTTGGGTTGTGTATCATTTATGTTTGACTGTAAATGTGGTAGGTGTATTTCAAGTAGGGCTGCAACGATTAATCGATTAATCGTAATCGAATCGATTATTCAATTTGTTGTCAACTAATTTAGTAATCGATTAATCGAATCGGCAACTAAGTGTAACTAAACTAAAGAGGAGTGATCCATCTCTCTTCCCTTACGATCTGATGTTACAGTAGTGATCTGATGTTACAGTAGTGATATGATGTTACAGTAGTGATCTGATGTTACAGTAGTGATCTGATGTTACAGTAGTGATATGATGTTACAGTAGTGATATGATGTTACAGTAGTGATCTGATGTTACAGTAGTGATATGATGTTACAGTAGTGCTATGATGTTACAGTAGTGATCTGATGTTACAGTAGTGATCTGATGTTACAGTAGTGATCTGATGTTACAGTAGTGATCTGATGTTACAGTAGTGATCTGATGTTACAGTAGTGATATGATGTTACAGTAGTGATCTGATGTTACAGTAGTGATCTGATGTTACAGTAGTGATCTGATGTTACAGTAGTGATCTGATGTTACAGTAGTGATCTGATGTTACAGTAGTGATCTGATGTTACAGTAGTGATATGATGTTACAGTAGTGATATGATGTTACAGTAGTGATCTGATGTTACAGTAGTGATCTGATGTTACAGTAGTGATATGATGTTACAGTAGTGATCTGATGTTACAGTAGTGATATGATGTTACAGTAGTGATATGATGTTACAGTAGTGATCTGATGTTACAGTAGTGATCTGATGTTACAGTAGTGATATGATGTTACAGTAGTGATCTGATGTTACAGTAGTGATCTGATGTTACAGTAGTGATCTGATGTTACAGTAGTGATATGATGTTACAGTAGTGATATGATGTTACAGTAGTGATATGATGTTACAGTAGTGATATGATGTTACAGTAGTGATATGATGTTACAGTAGTGATCTGATGTTACAGTAGTGATCTGATGTTACAGTAGTGATCTGATGTTACAGTAGTGATATGATGTTACAGTAGTGATCTGATGTTACAGTAGTGATCTGATGTTACAGTAGTGATCTGATGTTACAGTAGTGATATGATGTTACAGTAGTGATCTGATGTTACAGTAGTGATATGATGTTACAGTAGTGATCTGATGTTACAGTAGTGATCTGATGTTACAGTAGTGATCTGATGTTACAGTAGTGATCTGATGTTACAGTAGTGATCTGATGTTACAGTAGTGATCTGATGTTACAGTAGTGATCTGATGTTACAGTAGTGATCTGATGTTACAGTAGTGATCTGATGTTACAGTAGTGATCTGATGTTACAGTAGTGATCTGATGTTACAGTAGTGATCTGATGTTACAGTAGTGATCTGATGTTACAGTAGTGATATGATGTTACAGTAGTGATCTGATGTTACAGTAGTGATATGATGTTACAGTAGTGATCTGATGTTACAGTAGTGATATGATGTTACAGTAGTGATCTGATGTTACAGTAGTGATCTGATGTTACAGTAGTGATCTGATGTTACAGTAGTGATATGATGTTACAGTAGTGATATGATGTTACAGTAGTGATATGATGTTACAGTAGTGATCTGATGTTACAGTAGTGATCTGATGTTACAGTAGTGATCTGATGTTACAGTAGTGATATGATGTTACAGTAGTGATCTGATGTTACAGTAGTGATATGATGTTACAGTAGTGATCTGATGTTACAGTAGTGATCTGATGTTACAGTAGTGATCTGATGTTACAGTAGTGATCTGATGTTACAGTAGTGATCTGATGTTACAGTAGTGATCTGATGTTACAGTAGTGATCTGATGTTACAGTAGTGATCTGATGTTACAGTAGTGATCTGATGTTACAGTAGTGATCTGATGTTACAGTAGTGATCTGATGTTACAGTAGTGATCTGATGTTACAGTAGTGCAAAGCAAAATATGACACATAACGATTATAGTATCAAGAACAAAACATATGGCTTGAATATTTATTTAGAAATGACCTATTTGAGTTCAGAAGAGTACTGTTCCTTCTAGAGTGTGTAGCTATTCTTTAATCAAATGTATGCAGTCAGAATAAGCCTAAAGACACCATGAGTTGCTTTCATTAATTTTAATTTAGTTTGTCTTTTATTTGAATAGAAGGCTAATCAGCAGCTAATTAAACGAAATGTTGAATTAATTATATTTTTTGTTAGTTAGAACATGTCTAAAATAACCTAAAATTTATATTTTTAAGGTGATAGCAAAATAAGTGTCATAATCCGATTAATCGTTTAAATAATCGGCAGATGAATCGATAATGAAAATAATCGTTAGTTGCAGCCCTAATTTGTAATATGGGCCTGGACCCGTATCTGCGTGCCGGTTGTGGTGGGCCCGGCGGGAGACATACTATGGAAGGAGCAATGCTCCGAGGTGCGCTGCGGGTCGGGAGAGGGTTGCGGTTAGGTTTAGGTGTCTGCCCCGGGGGAGGTTAGGGTTAGGGTGAGGGTTGGGGTTAGGTTTAGGTGTCTGCCCCGGGGGAGGTTAGGGTTAGGGAGAGGGTTGCGGTTAGGTTTAGGTGTGCTGCCCCGTGGGAGGTTAGGGTTAGGGTGAGGGAGGAGGGAGGTTGTCGTTCGGACCAATGCTCCGTCGGATGAAAGTACTGCACTCGGGCCCGGCCGGAGTCTGGGCCAAATTCCACGGAAATGTCCGGGCCCTGGTTACGTCGTTGTGTTAACGACAAAACCATGACCTCTGCCTCTAGATCGAGCTTCCCTAAAAGGCGTCCGGCGGGCCATTTGCAGCCTGCCAACTGTCCGCCATGCTTTTTTTATTGGAAAGTTCCATGGTGTGTGTGATATGAAATGAAATGTGAGCTTATACAGTAGTTGACCACGATCGCAGTAATCCTTAATCGTATTCCAGGGCTATTACTGCCACTATTATTTTATACTTTGGCTATTAAAAAAATAACAAGAGACCTGTGAAAGCTCACAGCGCGGCACAAAGTGTCTCACAGTCAAGTCTGATCGTTTAACGCAGTGTTTTTCAACCTTTTCATATCATGGTGAATTATGTATTTATTCAGCATCTGAGCCACGGACCACCATTTAGATGACATTTAGCCTCTCGGACCCATTTGAGCCACGGACCACCATTTAGATGACATTTAGCCTCTCGGACCCATTTGAGCCACGGACCACCATTTAGACGACATTTAGCCTCTCGGACCCATCTGAGCCACGGACCACCATTTAGATGACATTTAGCCTCTCGGACCCATTTGAGCCACGGACCACCATTTAGATGACATTTAGCCTCTCAGACCCATCTGAGCCATGGACCACCATCTGATGACATTTAGCCTCTCGGACCTATTTGAGCCACGGAACCACCATTTAGATGACATTTAGCCTCTCGGACCCATTTGAGCCACGGACCACCATTTAGATGACATTTAGCCTCTCAGACCCATCTGAGCCATGGACCACCATCTGATGACATTTAGCCTCTCAGACCCATCTGAGCCACGGACCACCATTTGATGACATTTAGCCTCTCAGACCCATTTGAGCCACCATTTGATGACATTTAGCCTAGAAGAAAATTGATGACATTTAGCATAGAAGAAAAACAAAACAAATAGTGTTGTCTGCCTTTATTTCCTTCTTTCTAATGATTTGATCGGCCCAAAACATTGTGTTCATTGTCATGATTTGTCACGATCCGAGTTGGCTTTGTCCGCGGCGTAACCGTCTTTAAATAAATACTTTCAGAAACGGCTATGGTCAAAATGCATTGGGATTCATTTCCGGGGCCACTCGTTGTTCTGAAAGGGGGAGGGACTGCGACGCTCTATTGACTGCCGTGCCTTCTGGAGGGCGCGTTCCCATTGGCTGTCGTCCTGGCTGGAGGAGTGTCCCCCTATTGGCTGTTGTGCCTTCTGGAGGAGCTTGCCTATTGGCTGTCGTCCTCACTGGAGGAAGTAGGAAGTAGAACAAAGTCCCGCCTCCTGCTGCGTGACGTCCTCCTCTTCTTCCTGCTGTCAATCACCCTGAGCCTCCTGTCAATCACATCTGACACACACACACACACACACACACACACACACACACACACACGCAGTTGATTATTTGGGCTTGTTTCTAAAGTGTATTTATTTGATTATTTGGGCTTGTTTCTAAAGTGTATTTATTTGATTATTTGGTCTTGTTTCTAAAGTGTAGTTGTTTATTTGGTCTTGTTTCTAAAGTGTAGTTGTGTATTTGGTCTTGTTTCTAAAGTGTAGTTGTTTATTTGGGCTTGTTTCTAAAGTGCAGTTGATTATTTGGTCTTGTTTCTAAAGTGCAGTTGATTATTTGGGCTTGTTTCTAAAGTGCAGTTGATTATTTGGTCTTGTTTCTAAAGTGTAGTGTTTATTTGGTCTTGTTTCTAAAGTGTAGTTGTTTATTTGGTCTTGTTTCTAAAGTGTAGTTGTTTATTTGGTCTTGTTTCTAAAGTGCAGTTGATTATTTGGGCTTGTTTCTAAAGTGTAGTGTTTATTTGGTCTTGTTTCTAAAGTGTAGTTGTTTATTTGGGCTTGTTTCTAAAGTGCAGTTGATTATTTGGGCTTGTTTCTAAAGTGTAGTTGATTATTTGGGCTTGTTTCTAAAGTGTAGGTGTTTATTTGGTCTTGTTTCTAAAGTGTAGTTGTTTATTTGGGCTTCTTTCTAAAGTGCAGTTGATTATTTGGTCTTGTTTCTAAAGTGTAGTTGATTATTTGGTCTTGTTTCTAAAGTGTAGTTGTTTATCTGGTCTTGTTTTTAAAGTGTAGTTGTTTATTTGGTCTTGTTTCTAAAGTGTAGTTGATTATTTGGGCTTGTTTCTAAAGTGTAGTTGTTTATTTGGTCTTGTTTCTAAAGTGTAGTTGTTTATTTGGGCTTCTTTCTAAAGTGCAGTTGATTATTTGGTCTTGTTTCTAAAGTGTAGTTGATTATTTGGGCTTGTTTCTAAAGTGTAGTTGATTATTTGGGCTTGTTTCTAAAATGCAGTTGATTATTTGGGCTTGTTTCTAAAGTGCAGTTGATTATTTGGGCTTGTTTCTAAAGTGTAGTTGATTATTTGGGCTTGTTTCTAAAATGCAGTTGATTATTTGGGCTTGTTTCTAAAGTGCAGTTGATTATTTGGGCTTGTTTCTAAAGTGCAGTTGATTATTTGGTCTTGTTTCTAAAGTGTAGTTGATTATTTGGGCTTGTTTCTAAAATGCAGTTGATTATTTGGGCTTGTTTCTAAAGTGCAGTTGATTATTTGGGCTTGTTTCTAAGTGTATAGTTGATTATTTGGCCTTTTCGTTTTGCTTGCAGCACTAGCCGCTCCAATGTCTGTTTAAGCTCGGAATGTGATGTATGATGATAAGAGTGCTGCTCACTTCACACGCGTGTGATTATTATAATTTTTTAACACCCCAAACGCCCGGGGGTTATTTAATCCATTAAATCGTAGCGCCCAGCGGTTTTATAGCAGCGGAGCACATTTAGCGAGGGACCGGATGTTATCCCAGATGTGGCTGCAGCAGCTAAAAGTAGCCAAAACACTCTAGAAGCGATCGGCAACAACGGGAGGTATGGTTAATTCTACCGCGACTAGCGACGGGACTGCGGTGGGCCGTCTAACACATAATCGTTTCTTAGAATTGGACGGAATGATTTTTAGATCAAGAGTTATTCACGTTTTAAGATTTCCGATCTCGTCGGCTAAAATGGGGGGGGGGGGGACATTTTCGATGACGTCCCACCGGAACATAACATTGAGTGTTGCGCAACAGACGTTCCCAGCCTGTGGAGCAACAGACGCTCCCAGCCTGTGGAGCAACAGACGCTCCCAGCCTGTGGAGCAACAGACGCTCCCAGCCTGTGGAGCGACAGACGCTCCCAGCCTGTGGAGCGACAGACGCTCCCAGCCTGTGGAGCGACAGACACTCCCAGCCTGTGGAGCGACAGACGCTCCCAGCCTGTGGAGCAACAGACACTCCCAGCCTGTGGAGCGACAGACGCTCCCAGCCTGTGGAGCGACAGACGCTCCCAGCCTGTGGAGCGACAGACGCTCCCAGCCTGTGGAGCGACAGACGCTCCCAGCCTGTGGAGCGACAGACGCTCCCAGCCTGTGGAGCGACAGACGCTCCCAGCCTGTGGAGCGACAGACGCTCCCAGCCTGTGGAGCAACAGACGCTCCCAGCCTGTGGAGCGACAGACACTCCCAGCCTGTGGCGCGGTGCGAGCGGTTTTGATATCGATGATCTCCGTCCTTTGGATAAATCTCCATCTTGAGCGCTGGGCGTTACTAATTGATAGGGCGGAGAAGTCCGTCCTGGGCGCTCAGTTAACAGTGGTTCCCACATTGTTTCATGAATATGCATTTGTATTTGTCCGCAGACATGCTGGTATGATGATGCACGATGATACGAGCGCCCCTCACTTCACACGGGTGTGATTTTTTGTTTTTCCACAGAGTAGCATAAGCACATATTTCCGCGCAAATAGCCTGCACATTTTTGCCTGCATTGTTTGTCTGGAGGTCCACAGTGTCATAGTCCAGTCGTGGGTGTGTCCAGTATAAAGTGGGCGTGGTCATAGGCGGCGGGTGCGTTTTACCTTTGGGTAGGCTATAGAATTGCGTTGGGGGGGGATTCTCGCGGCCGAGCGGAGCGAGGCCGCCGCCGCGGATTTATTTATTTATTTATTTCCCAGATGGTCTAAAAATGAGTTATTTAGCATACTTTTACCAATGAATTAGCCTATACACAGACAACGACTTTTGGACGTCTTTTTCTCAAGTCTCGAGTCAGTCAGTCAGTGACAGTGTAGATTACCCGGCGGTGTTGGCGTGTTGCTGCCCCTCCGGGAGTCGCGGCTCATGGCTCTCCACAGACGGCACAGAGACAGCAGTCACTCCACTGAACGTGCCAGTGTTGCTGCAGTGGTGTGAACTGTGAACCGTGCGGGCACTGGCGCTGCTGAGTTCTGACACCTTCTATAATGCTGCGCACATATATTATATATATAAAAAAAATACCCAGCATAATTTTTGGGAAGGCTAAGCCTTCCCTAGCCTTATGCACCCGCCGCCTATGGGCGTGGTGTGTTTACCTGTCCAATCGGGGGGGGGGGGGGGTTTCAGGGGGGTTTCAGAAAAACGAGTGGCCCAGGAAATGAAATCCCAATGGATTCTCCATTTCATTTATTTAAAGACGGTTACAAATCATGACAATGAACACAATGTTTTGGGGCCGATCAAATAATTTATAAGACGAAAAACAAAACAAATAGTGTTATGTCTCCTGCCTTTCTTTTCTTCTTTCTAATGATTTGATCGGCCCAAAACATTGTGTTCATTGTCATGATTGTAACCGTCTTTAAATAAATGAAATGGAGAATCCATTGGGTTTTCATTTCCTGGGCCACTCGTTTTTCTGAAAGGGGGAGGGACTGCGGCGCTCTATAAAGTGGGCGTGGTGTGTTTACCTGTCCAATCGGGGGGGGGGGGGGGGGGGGGGGGTGTCCAGTGTAAAGTGGGCGTGGTGTGTTTACCTGTCCAATAAGGGGGGTGTGTCCAGTATAAAATGGTAAATGGTAAATGGTGCCTTTATCCAAGGCGCTATACATCTATACATATATTGTGCATTACATTCACCCATTCACACACCGATTGTAGCGGAAGCCATGCAAGGCACCAACCAGCACATCGGGAGCAATGTGGGGTTCAGTGTCTTTGCCCAAGGACACTTCGTCATGTAGACAGAAGGATGAGCCGGGATTCGAACCGCCGACCCATGGATCATTGGACGACCTGCTCTACCTCCTGAGCCACAGTAAAGTGGGCGTGGTGTGTTTACCTGTCCAATAAGGGGGGTGTGTCCGGTATAAAGTGGGCGTGGTGTGTTTACCTGTCCAATAAGGGGGGGGGGGGGGGTGTGTCCAGTATAAAGGGGGCGTGGCGTGTTTACCTGCTACAGTGTCGTAGTCCAGCCGCGGGTCCCTCCAGTAGAGGCTGGGGGCGGTCCTCCAGTGGCGGTAGAGGCGGGTCTGCAACACGGACAGCGCCAACAGAACCAGCAGGAAACCCAGCGCCGCCGCCGCCCACACGGCCTCAGACGGCCTGGCCGCGTGTGACGATGACGATGAGGATGACGATGAAGACGATGATGAAGATGGTGATGGTGGTGATGGTGAAGACATGGACGCTGTGCCTTTCCTCAGCACTCTGCCGCTGTTGGGATCCTCACTGGCGCCCTCTGGTGGCCCGGAGGACTGGAGAGAGAGAGAGAGAGGGAGAGAGGGAGAGAGGGAGAGAGAGAGAGAGAGAGAGAGAGTAAATTGTTATGATTTGCTCGATCCACTTTTCAGCCTTTTTTTGGCCACGTCAAAAGGAATAACATTTACATACATGAGAATGGAGACTGGGCTCCGGTAACGAGACTACAGCATGACAGACAACCCCTCAACCCATTTAGACCTGAGGACGATTATACAAATGTCTTCTACAAAACCTCTGTTTATCAAACAGCCTCGGTTCTCAAATTATTTCATGTCAAGGACCTCGGACATTTTAATGAAATTGGCTGCCGACCCCCCCCCCCCCCCCCCCATCTGAAAACATGTTGTTCCAGGGACCTCCCGGAAGCAAGGTTTTGAGTAGGTTTTGACCTACAAGCTCGTAGTGCGGCACTCGGTGTAGAATGAAGGGACATGGTCACGTGACTGGGCTGCGCCATGACACTTTCATGGATGCTTTCATGGGAGCCACCAAGGACTGTCTAAAGAGGACGGGACGCGAAGACCATAAGGGCGCCGCCATGTTGGTCACATGGTGCTCCATGGAAGGAAAGAAACATGCACAGTTGAGACCAAGGAAGCTGAACGAGGAAGTGTTGGCTGCATAAAGCCCATTGCGCATGTTTCTGTCCTTCAATGGAGCAACATGGAGCCAACATGGCGGCGCCCGTACGACGCCATGTTGTCTTCGCGTCTCGTCCTTTTTAGACAGTCCTTGGGAGCCACCCGGAAGTTCGGCAGAATGCACTGGAGTCGGTCAGTGACCAGCTCACGAAAAAACACTTTCTGAATGACATTTTGTAAGCTTCTGTAAAATAACAGAAGACATGTAACACATTATTGTCTGCTGTGTTGCTTTACGATGTGTCCTCTGTGTAGAGGTATGGGATCTAAAGGGCACAAAGTACCTTAAATAACAGAAGACATGTAACACATTATTGTCTGCTGTGTTGCTTTACGATGTGTCCTCTGTGTAGAGGTATGGGATCTAAAGGGCACAAAGTACCTTTACGATGTGTCCTCTGTGTAGAGGTATGGGGTCTAAAGGGCACAAAGTACCTTTACGATGTGTCCTCTGTGTAGAGGTATGGGGTCTAAAGGGCACAAAGTACCTTTACGATGTGTCCTCTGTGTAGAGGTATGGGGTCTAAAGGGCACAAAGTACCTTTACGATGTGTCCTCTGTGTAGAGGTATGTGGGTAGATTTTGAAGGTGCGTTTTACCAATGGAAATACATAAATTGGCCTCGCTCTGCGCACATTCGTATTATGAAAGGCATATCGGCCCGTGTTGAACGCACTGGCCCGTGTTGAACGCACACACATTATGGCTTACCGCGTTGCTGAATATTTTAGCATTGTGGGAGTGTCCATATGTTAATAATTTTTGCTTTGCGCAATTTGCTATTAAGCCCCTTGACCTAAAGACACTCAGCGCATAACGATTAGACGTGGGTCTGACCACCTCATAAACGCAAAAAGCACTGTTTGATTTGACACTTGAGCGGCTCTGAGAGGCTGCTAGAGTGTTGCCATGTCTGTTTATTATAAGCGGCTTATTTTTCTGTAAAGTTGCTTTCTGTGTTGTTGCTTTTCTTGTTTCTAAAGTGGTTATTTGGGCTTTTCTCCTAATGTTGTTTAAACCAGTGATCCTCACACAGCACATTCCCATGTCAAGGAACCCCAGATGAATGCATTTGCCCAACTAAGGACAGCTAATCCAAAAATTAAATAAAATGATTACTTTTGAAAATAGCAGATCTACTGTATACCAGCTCACAATGCATCACATTCATTCATTAAAACTATGAACTCTGACTGCAGGGGGATATATAATGATCATTATAACAATGTGCAAGAACATATTTAAAAAGAAGGAAGAACTTTATATTTGTGGACAATCAAAATATGTTTTTTTATTTTAATGTGGTGTCATTCAAATTAATCTGGATATGGCAGACTCACTATTTAGAAAATAAAAACATGGCACTTCATTTAAAATAGGTTACAGACCCCTGTTATATGCGCTTATTTTTATAGACCTATTTACTTGTTTCTATGAGACATGGCAGTTTTGCGTCTTTTAAAAAAAAATGTTGAGATTAGAAACGGCCATAATTCTTTCATTTCTCAACCTGAAAAATAAATAAAAACATCTCCATAATCCGTGGGAAATGTGCTTTCATATGCTGTATCACACCCGATTCAAGTCTTCTTCAATAAAATGCTACGAGCGAACTCAGCGAAGACCATACCATCGGGGCCACAGCATTACGCAGCACGCATTCAACTCATTCCTTCGTCGTGACTTGAATGAAATAAAATATAATAAACGTTATTTTACTGGTGTTTTTCAATAGAAACAAATAAAGAGCGTGTGTAGGCTACTGTGTGCAAGTGCAACAGTGCATATACATGCATGCACTAGGCTATATTTCTTCCGTGTCGGGATGGTGATTGAGCTCTTCAAGTTCACAGCCCGTTTGGTCTTTCATAAAAAAACGTTGATATTAGCCTATAAACACTCATGGTTCTCTCATTTCTCAACCGTTTTATTAAATGTAAAAATCTCCATATTCCTTAGGAATCTTGCTTTCATTCGCTGTATTGTACATGGTTCTATCGTTATCGAATTAATTAATTACCAATTTGCCAATATGCTGCTATCTACTCGCAATTCCATTCCGATCTGAAAGGTGGGTCTGTTCTTTTGAGGCATAAAGGTGACAGCATGCAGTGCAATAGGAATAATTAACCCAAATGTGACAAAGGCATGTCATGTCTTCTATGGTGCCAGCCTGAAGAAATGTCATACCACGATCCCCAAAGTGCGCATTCCGTATGTGACATCAGCTGACTGGTAAAGAGAATAGTACGGACATGTTGATTGGGTACGTCTCAAACACGCCTTAAACACACCCATGACTAATTCAAGGCCGTTTTGCGCACTCCGGGGGGTGTCAAAAGCGCTTCTTAACATGCCCAAAATTGCAATATGACATACTACACGCCCCCAGATCATAATACTGTAATTAGATTAGTAATATAGAAGTAAGTAAAATAGAAGTCCTAAATCGACCCCATTGTGTCTAAAGGGCACAAAGTACCTTTACGATGTGTCCTCTGTGTAGAGGTATGGGATCTAAAGGGCACAAAGTACCTTTACGATGTGTCCTCTGTGTAGAGGTATGGGGTCTAAAGGGCACAAAGTACCTTTACGATGTGTCCTCTGTGTAGAGGTATGGGGTCTAAAGGGCACAAAGTACCTTTACGATGTGTCCTCTGTGTAGAGGTATGGGGTCTAAAGGGCACAAAGTACCTTTACGATGTGTCCTCTGTGTAGAGGTATGGGGTCTAAAGGGCACAAAGTACCTTTACGATGTGTCCTCTGTGTAGAGGTATGGGATCTAAAGGGCACAAAGTACCTTTACGATGTGTCCTCTGTGTAGAGGTATGGGATCTAAAGGGCACAAAGTACCTTTACGATGTGTCCTCTGTGTAGAGGTATGGGATCTAAAGGGCACAAAGTACCTTTACGATGTGTCCTCTGTGTAGAGGTATGGGATCTAAAGGGCACAAAGTACCTTTACGATGTGTCCTCTGTGTAGAGGTATGGGATCTAAAGGGCACAAAGTACCTTTACGATGTGTCCTCTGTGTAGAGGTATGGGATCTAAAGGGCACAAAGTACCTTTACGATGTGTCCTCTGTGTAGAGGTATGGGATCTAAAGGGCACAAAGTACCTTTACGATGTGTCCTCTGTGTAGAGGTATGGGATCTAAAGGGCACAAAGTACCTTTACGATGTGTCCTCTGTGTAGAGGTATGGGGTCTAAAGGGCACAAAGTACCTTTACGATGTGTCCTCTGTGTAGAGGTATGGGATCTAAAGGGCACAAAGTACCTTTACGATGTGTCCTCTGTGTAGAGGTATGGGGTCTAAAGGGCACAAAGTACCTTTACGATGTGTCCTCTGTGTAGAGGTATGGGATCTAAAGGGCACAAAGTACCTTTACGATGTGTCCTCTGTGTAGAGGTATGGGATCTAAAGGGCACAAAGTACCTTTACGATGTGTCCTCTGTGTAGAGGTATGGGATCTAAAGGGCACAAAGTACCTTTACGATGTGTCCTCTGTGTAGAGGTATGGGATCTAAAGGGCACAAAGTACCTTTACGATGTGTCCTCTGTGTAGAGGTATGGTGTCTAAAGGGCACAAAGTACCTTTACGATGTGTCCTCTGTGTAGAGGTATGGGATCTAAAGGGCACAAAGTACCTTTACGATGTGTCCTCTGTGTAGAGGTATGGGGTCTAAAGGGCACAAAGTACCTTTACGATGTGTCCTCTGTGTAGAGGTATGGGGTCTAAAGGGCACAAAGTACCTTTACGATGTGTCCTCTGTGTAGAGGTATGGGATCTAAAGGGCACAAAGTACCTTTACGATGTGTCCTCTGTGTAGAGGTATGGGGTCTAAAGGGCACAAAGTACCTTTACGATGTGTCCTCTGTGTAGAGGTATGGGGTCTAAAGGGCACAAAGTACCTTTACGATGTGTCCTCTGTGTAGAGGTATGGGGTCTAAAGGGCACAAAGTACCTTTACGATGTGTCCTCTGTGTAGAGGTATGGGGTCTAAAGGGCACAAAGTACCTTTACGATGTGTCCTCTGTGTAGAGGTATGGGATCTAAAGGGCACAAAGTACCTTTACGATGTGTCCTCTGTGTAGAGGTATGGGATCTAAAGGGCACAAAGTACCTTTACGATGTGTCCTCTGTGTAGAGGTATGGGATCTAAAGGGCACAAAGTACCTTTACGATGTGTCCTCTGTGTAGAGGTATGGGATCTAAAGGGCACAAAGTACCTTTACGATGTGTCCTCTGTGTAGAGGTATGGGGTCTAAAGGGCACAAAGTACCTTTACGATGTGTCCTCTGTGTAGAGGTATGGGATCTAAAGGGCACAAAGTACCTTTACGATGTGTCCTCTGTGTAGAGGTATGGGATCTAAAGGGCACAAAGTACCTTTACGATGTGTCCTCTGTGTAGAGGTATGGGGTCTAAAGGGCACAAAGTACCTTTACGATGTGTCCTCTGTGTAGAGGTATGGGGTCTAAAGGGCACAAAGTACCTTTACGATGTGTCCTCTGTGTAGAGGTATGGGGTCTAAAGGGCACAAAGTACCTTTACGATGTGTCCTCTGTGTAGAGGTATGGGGTCTAAAGGGCACAAAGTACCTTTACGATGTGTCCTCTGTGTAGAGGTATGGGATCTAAAGGGCACAAAGTACCTTTACGATGTGTCCTCTGTGTAGAGGTATGGGGTCTAAAGGGCACAAAGTACCTTTACGATGTGTCCTCTGTGTAGAGGTATGGGGTCTAAAGGGCACAAAGTACCTTTACGATGTGTCCTCTGTGTAGAGGTATGGGGTCTAAAGGGCACAAAGTACCTTTACGATGTGTCCTCTGTGTAGAGGTATGGGGTCTAAAGGGCACAAAGTACCTTTACGATGTGTCCTCTGTGTAGAGGTATGGGATCTAAAGGGCACAAAGTACCTTTATGATGTGTCCTCTGTGTAGAGGTATGGGGTCTAAAGGGCACAAAGTACCTTTACGATGTGTCCTCTGTGTAGAGGTATGGTGTCTAAAGGGCACAAAGTACCTTTACGATGTGTCCTCTGTGTAGAGGTATGGGGTCTAAAGGGCACAAAGTACCTTTATGATGTGTCCTCTGTGTAGAGGTATGGGGTCTAAAGGGCACAAAGTACCTTTACGATGTGTCCTCTGTGTAGAGGTATGGTGTCTAAAGGGCACAAAGTACCTTTCTGAACGTACCAAGTGTCGCCAGACTTCCCACCGTTTCCTGTCTGGCAGCCAAATCTCGCGATACCTCCGAGCCAGAAACGATACCTGCTGCTGCTGTTTAGATCCTCAAATTAAATGATATACTGTGCACATCGAAAAGCAAGTGATTACAAAAACAACCTGTGATATTTTTTCTTTTATATTCCGGAACCGATTATATGACAAGGTTATGAGCCGGTCCAGCCGGCTCCATTCACTGCCATGTATTCATTGAACTTCCGGTGTGAGTTTGGCTCCCATGAAAGTGTCCATGAAGTGTCCATGAAAGTGTCCATGACGTGTTCATGAAAGTGTCCATGAAGTGTCCATGAAGTGTCCATGAAAGTGTCCATGAAAGTGTCCATGAAAGTGTCCATGAAGTGTCCATGAAGTGTCCATGAAAGTGTCCATGAAGTGTCCATGAAAGTGTCCATGAAGTGTCCATGAAAGTGTCCATGAAAGTGTCCATGAAGTGTCCATGAAGTGTCCATGAAAGTGTCCATGAAGTGTCCATGAAAGTGTCCATGAAGTGTCCATGAAAGTGTCCATGAAGTGTCCATGAAAGTGTCCATGAAAGTGTCCATGAAAGTGTCCATGAAAGTGTCCATGAAAGTGTCCATGAAAGTGTCCATGAAAGTGTCCATGAAAGTGTCCATGAAGTGTCCATGAAGTGTCCATGAAGTGTCCATGAAGTGTCCATGAAAGTGTCCATGAAAGTGTCCATGAAGTGTCCATGAAGTGTCCATGAAAGTGTCCATGAAAGTGTCCATGAAGTGTCCATGAAAGTGTCCATGAAAGTGTCCATGAAAGTGTCCATGAAGTGTCCATGAAGTGTCCATGAAAGTGTCCATGAAGTGTCCATGAAGTGTCCATGAAGTGTCCATGAAAGTGTCCATGAAAGTGTCCATGAAGTGTCCATGAAGTGTCCATGAAAGTGTCCATGAAGTGTCCATGAAGTGTCCATGAAGTGTCCATGAAAGTGTCCATGAAAGTGTCCATGAAGTGTCCATGAAGTGTCCATGAAAGTGTCCATGAAAGTGTCCATGAAAGTGTCCATGAAGTGTCCATGAAGTGTCCATGAAGTGTCCATGAAAGTGTCCATGAAAGTGTCCATGAAAGTGTCCATGACGTGTTCATGAAAGTGTCCATGAAAGTGTCCATGAAAGTGTCCATGAAAGTGTCCATGAAAGTGTCCATGAAGTGTCCATGAAGTGTCCATGAAAGTGTCATGGCGCAGCCCAGTCACGTGACCATTTCCTTTCCTTCTCTAAAGGCTTCCTTGATTGAAACCAGGAAACCACGCGGTCGCAAAAACACTGCTTCCGGTCCACTCCCACGTTGTGGAAATTGTTGTAGTTTTATTAGGTTCCAGTGTGAACACTGAACTACGAAGGTTATACTAGTTTATAGTTTAGTTTGAGTTAGTTTTGACATTAATTTTGTTTTCTTTCTAAGTATAGGCCCTATTGTGTAATAAATATATATTCAGATACTGTTGGTGACGAGAAAAACTAAAACTATGGGCATTTTGTCTATAATTTCAGTTTGTTTTAGTTAGTTTTGTAAACACACAATACAGTTTCAGTTAGTTCGTAATTTAGTTAGTTTTGTAAACACACAATACAGTTTCAGTTAGTTAGTTATTTTAATTATTATAGTTTTTATTTAGTTCAGTTAACGGAAATGTTTATTTATTTATTTTAGTTTTCGGTAATTTCCTTTTAGTTCGTTAGTTTTAGTCAACTATACTAACCCTGTAAACTACATGCAGTACTCACCCTGGGTCGTGGGGTGTGGGGGGCTGGAGGCGAGGTGAAGACGCCCTTTCGTTTCTTGCTGCGAGCGCGCGCGTTGATGTGTGTGTTGATGTGTGCGTTGATGTGCACGTTGCCGTGCGCGCGTGTCTTCGCCACCTCTCTCTGCGTCCCTTCCAGCAGGCTGATGTCTGACCGTCTCTGTGACGCGTCGGGCTGTCAATCGCCGGCCGTCATAAAAGTGGACAAAAAATAACAATGCAATTCTAAAATGTTACGATAATGTAGCATTTAGCAGATCTTAATCCAGAGCCACTCACAGTAAGCAAGAACAAACATATGGTGATAATACATCAAACGGATATATCCCTGGCTGGTGTATAATGTCACTATAGGCGGTTGGCAAAGAAAGAGTTAATCCATTCTGGGTGGGATAAATAAATAAATAAAGTCTTCTGAAAGATTGTATTCAAAGATCTGTGTCGCATTTTCACGATTTTTCAAAAATAGCAGATCTACAAGCTCATAGCGCGCCACTCGTTGGCGCACTATGAGCTTGTAGATCTGCTATTTTTCAATAGCTAAATTATAACATAATGTTTAAAACACGAAAAGGGGTTCCCGTCCGGAATGGGTTAAGCATTATGTTGTGCTTTAGCTATTGGAAAATAGCAGATCTACAAGCTCAAGTGCCGCGCTATGAGCTTGTAGGTGTGCTATTTTTGAAAAATCGTGAAAATGCGGCACAAATCTTTGAAAATATATTCTTTCAGAGCGAAAGTTTGTAACTCAAATCTTTGCTTCTGGGAGGGAGGTCCCTGGAACAACATATTTTCAGATATGGCCAATTACATATACTAGTCCTTACCCGTTGTGAGATTCCCCCCCCCCCCCCCCTTGTGGCCGTGAAGGGTACTGCGCCCGGGTGCGTTTGTAATTGACTAATACATTAATTAATAATCATTAATGTGTCAAATTGAAAAAAGGGCTTCGTTTCGCCCTCCATATGCATATGGTCAATGCCTGTGGGAGTGATTGGTGCAGGCAGTAAGGAGTTACGGCACTGTTTCTGACACACACACACACACACACAGACAGACATTCGGTTAATTATAGTATGATTTCTGGGGGTCCTTGACATGAAAATGTTTGAGAACGAATGACATAGAAACATGGGGTTTTAACCCTGTGAGAACGACTGACATGGAAACATAGGGGTTTAACCCTGTGAGAACGACTGACATAGAAACATAGGGGTTTAACCCTGTGAGAACGACTGACATAGAAACATAGGGGTTTAACCCTGTGAGAACGACTGACATGGAAACATAGGGGTTTAACCCTGTGAGAACGACTGACATAGAAACATAGGGTTTTAACCCTGTGAGAACCACTGACATAGAAACATAGGGTTTAACCCTGTGAGAACGACTGACATAGAAACATGGGGTTTAACCCTGTGAGAACCACTGACACAGAAACATGGGGTTTAACCCTGTGAGAACGACTGACATAAACATGGGGTTTTAACCCTGTGAGAACGACTGACATAGAAACATGGGGTTTTAACCCTGTGAGAACCACTGACATAGAAACATGCTTTAGCTATTGAAAAATAGCAGATCTACAAGCTCGTAGCGCGCCACCGAGTGGCGCGCTACGAGCTTGTAGGTCTGCTATTTTTGAAAAATCGAAAGAACGACTGACATATAGAAACATAGCTTATTCAGAAAACTGTCAGGATTCAGAAGACATTTATTGAATCTGATCTCAGGTCAGAATGGGTTAAACAACATAGAAATAGATGGTGTAGAAGATGTTAACATTTCTATACATGTCTGGTCTTATTTTCATAACTGAGCTTACCGTGGCGTTGTGTCCGTGGGAGACGCGGACGTCGTCTGCGCGCTCGTCTCCGGCTGCCTTGGTCTGCGGCTGCGCAGAGATGCTCTGAGCTGCCTTGGTCTGCGGCTGCGCGGCGATGCTCTGAGCTGCCTTGGTCTGCGGCTGCGCGGCGATGCTGTGAGCTGCCTTGGTCTGCGGCTGCGCGGCGATGCTCTGAGCTGCCTTGGTCTGCGGCTGCGCGGCGATGCTCTGAGCTGCCTTGGTCTGCGGCTGCGCGGCGATGCTCTGAGCTGCCTTGGTCTGCGGCTGCGCGGCGATGCTCTGAGCTGCCTTGGTCTGCGGCTGCGCGGCGATGCTCTGAGCTGCCTTGGTCTGCGTCTGCGCGGCGATGCTCTGAGCTGCGTCTTTGTCTCTCCTCCTGTCCTTCTCCTCCAGAGTCTCTCGTCCGGTAGGGTCGTTCGTAGCGTGACGACGTGGCTCTCCGTCCACCGCGGTGGGTTTTGTTTTCACCGTTTGGTGCGACCAGTGTTCTGGACTTGGGGGCCGTGGGCGTGGGCGTGGCCCCCGGGGACCGGAAGGAGTGGATGGAAAGGTACGAGGGGGTCCCGAGGAGGAGGAGGAGGAGGAGGAGGAGGAGGAGGAGGAGGAGGAGGAGGAGGAGGATGAGGAGGAGGAGGAGGAGGAGCCCCCGGGTCTCGGAGGAGTCGGTTTCTGCTCAGCGATGTGAGAGTCAGGAGAGGAAGGAGCTGCTCTGGGCTCAGCAATGTGGGCCTCCCGATGGAGGTTAGAGTTCTGGGCCCCCCGGTGGAGCTGAACGGTGTGGGCCTCCTGGTGGAGCTCAGTGTTGTGGGCCTCCTCGTGGAGGTCCGCGTTGTGGGCCTCCTGGTGGAGCTCAGCGTTGTGGGCCTCCTCGTGAAGGTCAGCGTTGTGGGCCTCCTGGGGGAGCTGAGTCGTGTGGGCCTCCTGGTGGAGCTCAGTGGTGTGGGCCTCCTGATGGAGCTCAGCGTTGTGGGGCTCCTGGTCAGCGTTGTCGCACTGTCACAAACAAACACACTTAAGCTATTGAACTGCAGAATCTAAATGATGTCCCTCCCTCCCTTAACACCTACTTTATCCAGAGTGATTTACAGTAAGCCAGAACAACACATGGTAATACATCAAATACATAGAAATAGAGTCATAGGCGGGGCGGGAGCGCATCCCCAGCCGATAGTGTGGGCCTCCTCGTGGAGGTCAGCGTTGTGGGAGTGTGAACGGTTTGGGGGTCCATTTAAAACAACGGCGGCTTACGGAAATTGCATGCAGAAGGGCTGCCAAAGGAAGCTATCTTTTGTTGTTTTTTACTTGTTTTTTCGCCACCCTCTCTTCGAAGTTATAGACTGGGCCAGCTCTAAACTGACCCTGGGCCAGCTCTAAACTAACTGGGCCCCGGCCCGCCTGGCCCAATGGACCCTAGGCCAGTGCATATGCCTGTAAAGGTCGTCGAGGCTAAGATGGAGTCTGAAGATGTGCGTTTTCAGACTACGGCGGAAGATTGGGAGTGGGTGAGAGTCCATTGATGACAAGTTACCATATTACTGGTATTAATATTATAGCCAGTGGTATATGCATACATTTAAAAGTACTGTACTTAGGGACTGTACTTCTACTCCACTATCTCAGAGGCAAATATTGTACTTTTTGCCTCACTACAATTATTTGAAAACTTTTACTAGTTGAAGCTTTTGAATATTATAACAAAAAACATGCATTAACTCCGTCAACCATTATACACTTTGAAAATAGTCGATCTACAAGCGTTGATCGGCTATATTAAAAATAGGCTATTTGTACACATAGGCTATGCCTACGATGTAGGCACTAGTGATGTAAATAGGTGCAGGGATGGTCTTTTAACCCATTCTGAACGGGCACCCATTTTGGTGTTAGCATCATGTTATGCTTTAGCTATTGAAAAATAGCAGATCTACAAGCTCATATCGCGCCACCGAGTGGCGCGATACGAGCTTGTAGGTCTGCTATTTTTTGAAAAATCGAAGAACGACTGACATTTTTAGAATCTGATCTCAGGTCAGAATGGGTTAATCAGACCAGTGTGTGTCCAGTGGAAACCTCATGTGAATCTGATCTCAGGTCAGAATGGGTTAAATGAGTCCCAGGGACATTTTATGAGTCTCACTTCAACGACGTTATATAGGAGTCATATTTTGCCATTTTTACAAATTGCAGCATTTGACTCCTATTTCATTCTATATGGTTATAATGTGGTTATATGAATTCATGTAGAAAACAGAAGGAGAAATGATTATTATAACTAAAGCTAGCAAAATATCGCAATGTTTGTTACGTGTATTATTTTTACTGTACATGCATGCCGAGTACAGTAGTAGGGATGCACCGATCCGATACTCGTATCGGAGATCGGCGCCGATCCAGGCTAAAATTCTAGATCGGGTATCGGATCGGTGGCCGATCCATTATCCGATCCGATAATTATGTGTAATTACAGTATGAAAACAACTCTACCTCCTCTGTGACACAGCAGTGTAGTATTGACAGTATAACATGTGGAATGCAGCCAGGCTAGCCTGCGCACACATTAACCTGGTCTAATTGTTGCACAGTTATTTAATAAATAATTCAGTGCATTTATATCTGTGTTTGTTACATTTTGTTTTACAAAGTTGGGAAAGTAATGTTTAAGTCAAGCCTTGATGTTGCCTTACACAAAATAATGATTCCAGACTCCACACAGTGAGGCATACAGCTTAATAGGTTATTACGTTTCTTTGTGGGGGGTATCGGATCGGTACTCTGTATCGGCAGATACTGGACCCCCATGTATCCAAATCGCTATCGAATGCCAAAAAGCCGGATCGGTGCATCCCTATACAGTAGTGCATCCCGTGGATGAATGAATTACAAACTTTATTCCGAACATAATAAAATTTGACAAAAAAAGTCAAAGAATTAAAATAAGTGCAATATAGAAACAATAAAATAACATTCCCAAAGCATAAACAACAACAACAACAAAAAAAAACAAGCCTCACTGGCCGCAAGTATAATTATTTTAACTTTTATATGCAGAGGTCGTTGTTTTATTGCGTCCCTTAACTACAAACTGCCTTTTGGGATGCAAAATGCGCCCTATTTTAAGGGTAACAAGAAGACTCGCCCCGTTTCTGTTTTCCTCCCAGAATGTTCCCCAGTGAGGGGTGGGAGAGGCTGGACAGCAGACGGCTGGACTTTGAATTTCTCTAACTATAAACTTTCATGACAGCAGAACAGCCTAAGTACAAATATAATTTATGAAAAGCTACTACAGTGAAGTCTGTTCACAGAAGTTGTTGTAGGATAATGTGTTAGACCTAGAATGCCTGTGATCATTTAATTATACTTTGTACATTTTCATGTATCTCAGGCATAGATGGCTTGCACCGGGTGCTGGTCGAATTGAAAACGCGCGGCCTAAATGTGATGAATGCTCCGTTTGTACTCGCCCATTACATTATTCCAAAGACGTGGAGTGAAAAATGGTCCTATAGTTTTATATCCATGTGAAAGTTCTGGCACAAAACGTGTATTTAGTCAATTATCTCCACTTTTTCAAGAGATGCACACGGACATCTTTCTCTCCGGGCGAGGGGGGGGGGCCGGAATGATCGATGAACTGATTTTACAAATACGTCCTGTTTACCGCAAACGTCATCACCAATTGACCAGGGAAACACAAAGGTTTGCAGTCACACAATTGGCAGGTGGTGTGATTAATTACCCAGCACCTATCGCAAAGCACCTGCCAATTGTGTGACCCAAACTGTTGTGTTTCCCATGTCAATTGGTGATGACGTTTGCGGCAAACAGGACTATTTGTAAAATCAGTTCATCGTATGTTCCGCCCCCCCCTATAAACAACTAAATTGTTTATAGGTTCAATATAAGTCAAATAATATAGCCTTTCTACAGGAGTATCCTTTTATATTTTTCCAAAAATAATACAAACAGCCAATAGCATAATTATTACAAAGTTATCCCCCTCACTGGGGAAAATTCCGGGAGGAAAAACGGGCACGCACCGGGGCGAGTTGTCCAGTATTAATTTTAAGTAGGCTATATGTTTTGAACAGAACTGGGTCTAAGTTAAGTAGTGACTCTGACGCCTCTGGTATCCTATTGTATTACTTAGTTAATACCATAGCGTAGCTGTCCCAGCAATGGGTATTTATTTTGTAATATTCTATATTTTATTGCTCACCTTTCTTAAAATGTATAATATGTGAACATTATATGTATGTTTATTTGGGTACATATGCCTGGTCTTTTATTGCTGTTCATTATCACCTAGAAGGGCATGCAGGAGCAGAGCCTTGTGATTAGAGTGAGGCAGCATTGGTTGCACCTGTGTGAGCCGAACTCAGTCACAACGGGCTGTGTTTCAGTCAGTGGTGTAAGGAGCTCTTCCCACGTCTGAAAAGAGATGTCCTTAAATAAAGAATATAAGAGAAGATAACGTAGCTCTCCTAAAATAATCTGCAGAAGACGCACAACACGGTATGTTGTATGTTGTTGTTTTCTTTGTTTGTAAACGGTGTTGTACTTCTGTCGATCGTTTAATTGTTTGTGTACGTATCATTGTGTTTGTTTACATATAATACGGACGTCATGATTGACTGCATGACAACAAGGACATTCATATTTCATGTTTCATTGAGTTTAAAAGGATATTGTTGTGTTTTGTGTTGCAGTTTTTTCACGTTGTCTTTGGGGAAATAAACAACCTTGAGATATCAGTTGGAGCGTTTGTGTTATTCTGCTGGATAGGAGCGGTTATAGTTAATACCATAGTAGTAATTCCATTGTCACAGCAGGATATATTGTTATTACAGTATTTATAGTAGCAAATATATTAACGTATTATTAGTATTACCATTCCATTGTCACAGGAGGATGCAGCAGCAGCCCAGCCACCTCCGGAGGCACCGACCAGCTGGTACCGAGCCACGCTGAGGCACGCTGCCGCCAGCAGGCTCACCGCGAGCGGACTGGACATGTCGGCACGCCTCGGTGAAGGTGGTGGAGGTCAGTCACGCACGCAGGCACGCACTGACACGGACGCATACGCACAAATCCACAGTCCACTCATTCGGTCAGATCACACACGCACGCACACACACACACACACACACACACACACACACACACATGCACACGCACGCACACAGAGTCACTCACACAGTCGCACACATCTGGCTCTCCAGTCTCCATCCATCTTTTCTAGAATGTCCCACAGACACAAGAGTTGATAAAACTCTCCATTTGGCGAAATAAATCAAGCGACGCCACGTGCGTAATATGCGTAAAATATATATATAAAAAAGTCACTGTCGTTTTTTTTTTTTTTACTTTTATCCTAAAAAGAAAACAAAAACAACATCTGCAGGTTTTGTTTTTCCACCAGTGATGTTCCGTTTTTAAAGTGACCCGACATGCTGTTAAAAGCAGGTTATTGATTCATTTGATTGATTGATTGATTGATTGATTGATCGCTGGATCGGAGGAGTTTGTTGAGCGTTATTAATTATTAAAAACTTTGAACGGCGTTCTTGTTGTTGACGGAACTGCCACTGCGGAGAGACAGGAAGTTGTAGTTATTGTGCAGTGTGCCTTATTATGACCGTTGGTTGTAATGCACGTGGATGGCCATAGGAGGGCGCCAGAGGAAAAGAAAAACAAAGGGTATACGTGTGAATGACATATAGCTAAAACTAATTTCAAAATGATCTAAAAACAGTGACATTGTGGGGGTCTGTGTGCTCACCATTGTTTTAAAACGATGCAAGGGGTGCCAATGTGGTCAATTGTAATGTATTGTGTAGGACGGTTCCATGCATTTGGGCAAATTGGGCCACAGAAGCTTAAGGCATGATTTACCAATAGTTAATATATTTGGACGTCTCTAAATGTTCTGATGAATTGGACATGGTGGACCCTGTTGTAAACAAGTGTAATGCTTTATCATGGTGTCGTCCACAAAGTAACAGTTTCTGTATTTTGACTTAATTGTGCTTTCGTTTGAAATGTACCCATTCTGCATAAATACAATCAATCAATCAAAAGTGTGTTATTGCCATACATAGGTAGAGACCTGGGCGGGATCCCCTTTTGGTGTTTTAAGCATTATGTTATGCTTTAGCTATTGAAAAACAGCAGATCTACAAGCTCATAGCGCGGCACCGAGTGCCAAGCTTGTGTAGATCTGCTATTTTTGAAAAATCGTGAAAACGTCTGCAAATCTTTGAATATATATTCTTTCAGAGCGAACATTTTTTTAACTAAAATCTTTGCTTCTGAGGCGTACACATAATGTTTGGGGTCCTTGACATGAGATATTGAGCACCACTAACATTGTAGGGACATAATGGTATATATTGAGCACCACTAACATTGTAGGAACATATATAACATAACATATATAACATAACATATAGGTATTTCAGAAAACTGTCAGGATTTAGAAGAGTAGAGTAGAGTTTATTTATTTTGGTCATTAAAACAAATCAATACAGTGCCTGCTTTTTTCTTTGCAAAAGAAACATTGACCAAAAAGGTGTAGGCTGAAGCCTAAGCTTATAGTGCCTACCCTTCTAACAGATAAATGGCTTTCATAGGTAGAATAATACAACAAAGCAAACAGAAGGGAGAAAAACAACAAGAAAACAAAACAAAAACAAACAAACATAACATAACATGAAACAAAAACAAAGACAGACAGGACAATACAGTTAACAGGAACAAGACAACAAAGAACAAAAACAAAACACAAAACGAGAAAACAAAACATCATATCAATGTTCTATAATTATGTATCTACTATTTTTGATCTATAGGCCTACAATTTGTTGAATTTATTTATTGTACATTTTTTAACCCATTCTGACCGGGCACCCATTTTGGTGTCAGCATCATGTTATGCTTTAGCTATTGAAAAATAGCAGATCTAGCTTGTAGGTCTGCTATTTTTGAAAAATCAAAGACACTTTTAGAATCTGATCTCAGGTCAGAATGGGTTAATAATTAAACTGTCAGGATGTAATAGACATTTTTAGAATCTGAATAGTTTGGGTCCCGGGAAAACGTTGATTTTATATTTATTTATAGGTTTGGCATTTCACTCGTCTAGCCTGTTCAACAATGTTGTGCTGCCGCCCAGATAGCTATTTACTTCATACATGGTCAACTGGCGGGCCGGGGCGGGCCACATGCGTGTTAGCATGTGGCCCAGGTGTTAGCATCGTTATGCTTTAGCTGTTGAAAAATAGCAGAGCTACAAGCTCATAGCGCGCCACCGAGTGGCGCGCTATATGAGCTTGTAGGTCTGCTATTTTTGGAAAAGTCGAAGAACGACTGACATAGAAACATAACTTTATCAGAAAACTGTCAGGATGTATAGAAGACATTATAGAATCTGATCTCAGGTCAGAATGGGTTAATGTGGCCCTCAGGTTAATATTGCAATACTGATATATATATATATATTATTAATGTCAGCTGTTACAATTCCAAACATGCAAACATGACCTGCTTAAATTGCTTCAGTCTAAATTCGTAGCTCTAGTAGAGCAGTAAACTATTGTCATGTTATGTCCAAAGTATAGGCCTATACTATGTTTATTTACGATAGTTCATGAAGTTAACATAACTATAATTTGAAAAGGCATTTGAAATAAAATAAAAATGTCACTTTCCAGGATTCCAATTAAACAAATAGCACTGCGACACGTTTTGAGCTTGTAGATCGGCTATTTTTGCTACAACAGTAATAATGCACTGTGGCCCCTCTGGAGTGAGTGTGGAACTATAGTGGCCCTCTGGAGTGAGTGTGGAACTATAGTGGCCCTCTGGAGTGAGTGTGGAACTATAGTGGCCCTCTGGAGTGAGTGTGGAACTATAGTGGCCCTCTGGAGTGAGTGTGGAACTATAGTGGCCCCTCTGGAGTGAGTGTGGAAATATAGTGGCCCTCTGGAGTGAGTGTGGAAATATAGTGGCCCTCTGGAGTGAGTGTGGAAATATAGTGGCCCTCTGGAGTGAGTGTGGAAATATAGTGGCCCTCTGGAGTGAGTGTGGAAATATAGTGGCCCTCTGGAGTGAGTGTGGAACTATAGTGGCCCTCTGGAGTGAGTGTGGAACTATAGTGGCCCTCTGGAGTGAGTGTGGAACTATAGTGGCCCTCCTGGAGTGAGTGTGGAACTATAGTGGCCCTCCTGGAGTGAGTGTGGAACTATAGTGGCCCTCTGGAGTGAGTGTGGAACTATAGTGGCCCTCTGGAGTGAGTGTGGAACTATAGTGGCCCTCTCCATCGTCAAAGCTGCCCGCCCCTGATTTACTTGGTTGTACCACTTGAAAGTAAATCATTATCTGGGAGCACAACTTTATGTAACCAGTAAAAAACACATTGAGAATATACAGTAAGTAACAAGTGTGAACTGCCCAAGAGAAGAGGTGAAATAAGTAGCACAGCCTCTGCCAGTAGCAATAATACCTACAAGATAATAACAGGACAGTCATGCAACGTTCATAAATACAGTACCCACCTAAGAAGCTCAAAGGGAGAACACGAAAGTATAACGCGCCCAATAAAGTATATCATAACTCCATTATTGAGGTTTTAGATTTTTGAGTGGTGCAATGCATGCACTCCAAGGAACATGTCCCTATGTTTTCCATAAATCAGTGCTATTGAACACCCTTTACGTCTGTGTGTTGTTTCATAAATCAGTGCTATTGAACACCCTTTACGTCTGTGTGTTGTTCCATAAATCAGTGCTATTGAACACCCTTTACGTCTGTGTGTTGTTCCATAAATCAGTGCTATTGAACACCCTTTACGTCTGTGTGTTGTTTCATAAATCAGTGCTATTGAACACCCTTTACGTCTGTGTGTTGTTTCATAAATCAGTGCTATTGAACACCCTTTACGTCTGTGTGTTGTTTCATAAATCAGTGCTATTGAACACCCTTTACGTCTGTGTGTTGTTTCATAAATCAGTGCTATTGAACACCCTTTACGTCTGTGTGTTGTTCCATAAATCAGTGCTATTGAACACCCTTTACGTCTGTGTGTTGTTCCATAAATCAGTGCTATTGAACACCCTTTACGTCTGTGTGTTGTTTCATAAATCAGTGCTATTGAACACCCTTTACGTCTGTGTGTTGTTCCATAAATCAGTGCTATTGAACACCCTTTACGTCTGTGTGTTGTTCCATAAATCAGTGCTATTGAACACCCTTTACGTCTGTGTGTTGTTTCATAAATCAGTGCTATTGAACACCCTTTACGTCTGTGTGTTGTTTCATAAATCAGTGCTATTGAACACCCTTTACGTCTGTGTGTTGTTTCATAAATCAGTGCTATTGAACACCCTTTACGTCTGTGTGTTGTTTCATAAATCAGTGCTATTGAACACCCTTTACGTCTGTGTGTTGTTTCATAAATCAGTGCTATTGAACACCCTTTACGTCTGTGTGTTGTTTCATAAGTCAGTGCTATTGAACACCCTTTACGTCTGTGTGTTGTTTCATAAATCAGTGCTATTGAACACCCTTTACGTCTGTGTGTTGTTCCATAAATCAGTGCTATTGAACCCCCTTTACGTCTGTGTGTTGTTTCATAAATCAGTGCTATTGAACACCCTTTACGTCTGTGTGTTGTTCCATAAATCAGTACTATATTGAACACCCTTTACGTCTGTGTGTTGTTCCATAAATCAGTGCTATTGAACACCCTTTACGTCTGTGTGTTGTTCCATAAATCAGTGCTATTGAACACCCTTTACGTCTGTGTGTTGTTCCATAAATCAGTGCTATTGAACACCCTTTACGTCTGTGTGTTGTTTCATAAATCAGTGCTATTGAACACCCTTTACGTCTGTGTGTTGTTCCATAAATCAGTGCTATTGAACACCCTTTACGTCTGTGTGTTGTTCCATAAATCAGTGCTTGTTATGGACCTTCGTCTAGGGTGAAGGGACATGACACAATTCGAGAGGAGACAGGGTGAAAAGAACTTCAATTTATTTGTAGCTTGTTCTTTTCTTTCAATAGCAGAGAGTTTACATTTTTCTAGTTCACAACTTCTCACATTTTGGCTTCAAGGTGCTGGTGCTATCTAACAAAACGAATCTAACTGGAAATCAAAAGTTTACCCCTACCTAAAAGCCCTAACAGAACATTAAACAAAATGACAATTCTAAATCCCTAACTACCCTAACTAACCAAAATTACAATAAGTTTAACAAAAAGAAAAGACCTGGCACCCCTACATGGAGAAAGGTAGGAACCGGGCTTCTTAATTTAAGCAACAATACATAATTGATTTATAAACTTATGAGCAAATAATAATGACTATATAAACTAGGACTGGGCTAACCAAAACAAAACAGAACTTACGGCATAATGAACAAGAATAAACAAAACAATAAGGCAGGCACAAGAAGGGACAAGAGGGATCGATTCTCTGCTGCTGAAGTGCTGTCGTCCCCTCCTGAGCAGAAGTTCAACTGAGACTTTATACAGAAACAGGAAGAGTGCCCAGCCAACAGGAAACTGGTGTTGTCAGGGAGAACCAATAAGGACCAGAGGGGGACAGGTCCAATCAGGGACCTGTCACTCAGAGCCATGTCTGTCAATTCACTTGAGTACTGCAGCAAAAGAAATGCAACTTGTTACATACCCTAGAACATCATAACAAATACCAAACTTATAATTATTATCCTAATTTAGTAGCCACTATAAATAATAATTATACTTAAACAAATAACAAATAATCAAAAGGACCGTGGTCCGTAACACCCCCCCCACAAAACAGAACTTCCTCCCCCAAAAGAGGAAGTTGCGTCACTCCGGGAAGTAAACACGAGAAAGAGCATCTGCCAAGACATTATCAGCTCCCTTCTTGTGACAAATTTGTAAATTGAAATCCTGTACCAGTAATGACCATCGCATAAGCCGTTGATTCGAATTTCTCATTTGTTTCAAAAAGACCAAAGGATTGTGGTCCGTGTAGACCGTTACAGGTAAAGAACTGGATCCCACATATACTTCAAAGAATTGAACCGCTAGGAGCAACGCAAGGGTCTCCTTTTCAATGGTACTGTAGTTGTTTTGAGCCGGATTAAACTTTTTGGAGTAATAGCATACGGGATGGTCAGTACCTGATACATCTTCTTGTAGTAGGACCGCTCCAGCCCCACTGCCACTCGCGTCCACCTCCAGCTTGAAGGGTTGATGGAAGTCCGGGGCAGCCAGGACAGGAGTACTACACAGGAGGGCTTTGCAACATTCAAAAGCATGCTGACATGCAGCCGACCAGACATAAGGCTTTTTCACAGAAGTCAAACTGGTTAAAGGAGCAACTACATCCGCAAAATTTTTGCAGAACGCACGATAGTAGCTGGACATACCAAGAAAACGACGGAGACTACGACGAGATGTAGGCACAGGGTAATCAATAATTGCCTTGACCTTGGCGTCAAGAGCACGAACTTTACCTTGACCCACTTCTCTCCCCAGGTACGTCACAGTGGCCCGACCGAAATCACATTTTGACAGATTAACGGTTAAATTGGCCGCGGCCAACCGTTCGAAGATCAACCCGAGTGTGTGCACGTGATCAGACCATGTATCATTATACGCTACTAAATCATCGAGATATGATTCAACATTAGCCACGCCCGCCAACACAACACGCATCATCCGTTGAAACGTAGCGGGAGCATTCCGAAGCCCAAATGGCATAACAGTATACTGATAAAGGCCATCGGGTGTCACAAACGCAGAGATATCAGACGCACGAGCAGTTAAAGGGACCTGCCAGTAACCTTTAAGCAAATCAAGTTTTGTAACGAATTTAGCAGCACCAACGCGATCGACACAGTCCAACATCAAAGGTAAAGGAAACGAATCTGGAGTAGTGACATTATTCACTTTTCTAAAATCAGTACAAAAGCGTTGACTGCCATCAGCCTTTGGCACGAGTATACAAGGTGAACTCCACGCACTACAACTAGGAACAGCAAGACCATGTTCCAACAGATAGTCCACCTCCTTCTTAATCAATGCACGCTTAGTGGGATTCACCCTATAAGCGTGCTGCTTAATAGGAGGACTATCACCCACCTCCACGTCATGAGACAGGACAGTAGTGCAAGTAGGCGTGTCTGAAAACAAAGCCAAATTATTTTCAATCAAGTTCACCATGTCCACCCGAGCCACAGGATCCAAGTGCTGCAAATGATAAGACAGATTTTTCAGAAACTCAGAATTTTGCAGTGTGGAGCCCCCAGAGCCCCTAGACTGCAGGCCATCACTCTCTGGGGAATAAAGAGAAGGCACCACCGGTACACACGAAACTACAGGGACTGGCGCGGCTGGAAGCGTTGCACCCCTGTCAGAACGAGTCACGTAAGGTTTAAGCATGTTAACATGACACACACGGGTTTTTCTCCGACGATCTGGCGTACTGACCACGTAATCAGTGTCACTCAGTTTTTTCTCGATGACGTAGGGCCCACTGAACTTAGCATGGAGAGAGGAAGTAAGCAAAGGAAGTAAAATTAACACCCTGTCACCCACTTGAAAGTCACGTTTAACCGCCTTGCGGTCAAAGCGTTTTTTCATCCTCCCCTGTGTCTCAGACAGTGCGCTGCGCGCAAAATCACAGACCTTGTGCAGGCGCTCCCTGAAATTAGACACATAGTCCAACACATTTGAGGCCGGGACAGTAGATTTGGTCAGTATGTGATCACGGAAAACACGGAGAGGCCCACGTACGCTGTGCCCGAACACAAGCTCAGAGGGGCTAAAACCAAGTGATTCTTGAACACTTTCCCTTGCTGCTAAAAGCAGAAAAGGCAAGCCTTCATCCCACGTTTTGCCCGTCTCAGTACAGTACTTTTTCATCATTGACTTGAGCGTCTGATGGAAACGCTCTAGGGCGCCCTGACTCTCAGGATGATACGCACTGGACTGTCTGTGTTTGATGGACAAAGTCGACATAACCTGAGCAAAAAGCTTCGAAACAAAATTAGTACCTCTGTCCGACTGTAGAGAAACCGGTAAACCGAAGATAGAGAAAAAGTTAATTAATGCCTTAATTACTTCTTTGGCCTTTAATGTACGCAGCGGAATCGCCTCGGGGAAGCGAGTGGCAGCGCACATCAAAGTGAGCAAGTATTGATAACCCGACTTCGTTTTGGGAAGTGGGCCAACGCAATCAATGATAATGTGTTCAAACGGTTCTCCCATAACCGGGATAGGCACTAACGGAGCGGGAGGAATAGTTTGGTTCGGTTTGCCCATGATTTGGCAAACATGACACGAACGGCAGAATTTAGCCACATCAGACTTTAATCCTGGCCAATAAAAATAGCGCAGGATGCGAGAGTACATTTTGCGTATGCCCAAATGACCAGCCAAATTGTCATGAGCGAGACTCAAGATTTGAGAACGAAAAGGTTGTGGAACAACAACCTGCTGCACTGAATTCCACCCGAGATTGCCGACGGTAGGTGGAAACCAAGTACGCGTCAAAATGCCATCCACAACACTGTACACACCCAGCGCCTCCTGCGCTCGAGCGGCCCCCCAGCAAACAGTGAGAGATGGATCATTTTGCTGCGCCGAAACGAAAGCCTCTTTATCCACATCAAACACAAAATCAGTCGAAACATGCAGTACAGTATCATCCTTCTGTCTAGGCTTAACGGCAGAACGAATCACTGGCTGATCTAAGCACATGAATGTGTCACACAAGACAGACTCATCACAGCCCCTCCTCGCCTGCGCTCGGGTCACAGCGCACGCAGGGGACAAAACCGTGTCGCCAATACTCACCGACTGATCCACACAGACCACAGGATTGTCGACAATCTCAGGCATGGGAAACACTTTTCCGCCCGCCAGATCATTGCCGAGAATCAGCGCCACACCACCCACTGGTAAAGACTCACGGGTACCCACCTGCACAAAACCAGAGACCAGAGGTGAACACAAAAACACTCTATGCAACGGAGCGCGCGACGAACTCATTTCTACTCCTAACACAAGGGCATCAGAACCACAGAAAGACTTCTCTGAAAAAGGCAATACATCACACAAGATGAGCGATTGTGAGGCTCCAGTGTCACGTAGGATGATGATTGGCACCTTATCGATATCCTGGCCCGACAGAGAGACAAACCCTTTCAGCAAGAATGGACCAAAATGCTCCACCGTTTCCCTCGAAACAGCCCCCACTGTGACAGGGGAGAACGGTGGATAACAAGTCTGAATACACCCCACTGATTTTGGATTTTTTGTATTCTGATTTTCTTTGCGCTGCAGAGCAGGGCACAAAGAAATGAGATGACCCTTCTCATGGCAATAAAAACAATCACGAGTCTCCGACGAGACCGACTTAACATCCGACGTTTGTGGGTATTTCACAAAATGTTGTTTTTTTCCCGATCTGCCCGCCGCAGGGTCACGGCGCGCAGAGGGAGACGAAAATACAGATCGATGTGTCAAAACAAACTCGTCGGCGCACACCGCCGCTTTATCCAAACTGTCCACTTTCTGCTCGTTTAAGTAGACCACAATGCGCTCATTTAGACAGGATTTAAATTCCTCCAACAAAATCAATTCACGGATCTGGTGAGCAGTGACTGCTTTAGTAGCCGTGCACCATTTGTCAAACAACACAGATTTCTCTCTAGCAAATTCTACATAAGTTTGATCGGCAGTTTTCTCACCTGATGAACGAAAGCGTTGTCTATACGCCTCAGGAACGAGGGCATAACTACGTAATATGGTCTTTTTCACCACTTCATAATCCAAACTCTGATCGATAGACAAGGCCGCACACACATCCCGAGCCTTCCCCACTAGCTTGCATTGCAGTAACAGACTCCACATGTTTTTAGGCCAATTCACAGTGGTAGCAATGCGCTCAAATGCATCAAAATACGAATCTACCTCCGCTTCTCTGAAGGGAGGGACAAGAGAAATATGCTTACTGATGTCGAAGGTCGATGTTGCACTCTGGGTGGTAGTAGACGCTCCAGCAGCCCCTGCCGACTGCAGTGGGCTGCGCTGGGGGAGCGGTTCCCTCTCGAGCTCCGCCGCCCTGATGCGCAAGTGAAGGGCTTCTACCTCCCTAACCTTCATGTCAAGCTCCAGCTCTCTCAGACGGATCGTGAGCTCGAGACCTCGGGTGTCGAGGACTCCCCCAGCAGCGGCGTCATTTTCCGTTGGACTCTGGAGAGCGGAGGCTTCCCCCCCGTCTCCCTGGTCAGACGATGCCGAGGCGTGCGAGGCCGCACCCTCGCTCGGCTGTTCTGATGTACTAACATGCTGCTGCTGCTGCCCGCTCTGCATGAGCGCTTTCCGGGTGAGTTTTACCTCAACACTCCTCTTTAGCTCGGCTTTGTTACTACCGGCTGGAACCTGGATATTAAAGGCTTTGGCAACCAGGCTCAATTCTACTTTCGTTAAACTATCTAAATTTGTCGGGGTGGGAGAAACAAGAGCTGTGTGTGTCGCCTCGCCTATGTCAACAGATAAACTACTACTTGTTCCTTTTCTACCAGAAGACATTTGATTCTAAACCCTACACTAGTAAAACTGCCAAACTACAGAACGACAGAAAATGTTTGACTACTCACCAGACCGAGAATGAATAACTAACCGAACGAATTCCTCTACTCGCGCCGCCTTTAAACAAAAAAACACTACGAAACGAACGAAAAGGCCAAACTAGGCCGCAAAAATAATTGAAATATTTACAAAATATCCCAAAAAATTATCAGAATCCAAAGAAGCCAAATTACAATAACGAATATAAGCAAACCTAATTACGAGGGGTAACCTTGAGAGAAAAAAAAGAAAAGAGAACCACCAAATAATGTTTTTGGGCAAAATCTGGAGTTCAACTTTTCTTTTTTTTTTTTATTCCAAATTAATATCAAACAATGGTCCTAATTTTTGCTTTCACGAGCCCCCAATTATGTTATGGACCTTCGTCTAGGGTGAAGGGACATGACACAATTCGAGAGGAGACAGGGTGAAAATAACTTCAATTTATTTGTAGCTTGTTCTTTTCTTTCAATAGCAGAGAGTTTACATTTTTCTAGTTCACAACTTCTCACATTTTGGCTTCAAGGTGCTGGTGCTATCTAACAAAACGAATCTAACTGGAAATCAAAAGTTTACCCCTACCTAAAAGCCCTAACAGAACATTAAACAAAATGACAATTCTAAATCCCTAACTACCCTAACTAACCAAAATTACAATAAGTTTAACAAAAATAAAAGACCTGGCACCCCTACATGGAGAAAGGTAGGAACCGGGCTTCTTAATTTAAGCAACAATAAATAATTGATTTATAAACTTATGAGCAAATAATAATGACTATATAAACTAGGACTGGGCTAACCAAAACAAAACAGAACTTACGGCATAATGAACAAGAATAAACAAAACAATAAGGCAGGCACAAGAAGGGACAAGAGGGATCGATTCTCTGCTGCTGAAGTGCTGTCGTCCCCTCCTGAGCAGAAGTTCAACTGAGACTTTATACAGAAACAGGAAGAGTGCCCAGCCAACAGGAAACTGGTGTTGTCAGGGAGAACCAATAAGGACCAGAGGGGGACAGGTCCAATCAGGGACCTGTCACTCAGAGCCATGTCTGTCAATTCACTTGAGTACTGCAGCAAAAGAAATGCAACTTGTTACATACCCTAGAACATCATAACAAATACCAAACTTATAATTATTATCCTAATTTAGTAGCCACTATAAATAATAATTATACTTAAACAAATAACAAATAATCAAAAGGACCGTGGTCCGTAACAGTGCTATTGAACACCCTTTACGTCTGTGTGTTGTTTCATAAATCAGTGCTATTGAACACCCTTTACGTCTGTGTGTTGTTCCATAAATCAGTGCTATTGAACACCCTTTACGTCTGTGTGTTGTTCCATAAATCAGTGCTATTGAACACCCTTTACGTCTGTGTGTTGTTCCATAAATCAGTGCTATTGAACACCCTTTACGTCTGTGTGTTGTTTAGAAAATATTGAACCATTGGAAAGTAGTACAAAACGCATTGGACAAAACCTCTTAACTCCATTGGACCCTCAAACTGTCTGCTAAAACAGCTAAATCCACCACCTCTCTCCTTCTCATGCAAGTATAATTGACAACAGCTAATGTCACAACACCAACTTTGATGAGGCAGTATTGCACCGTTAAAAAAAAAAAAAAAGGTTTTCTTCATTCCATTAAAAAATATATATTTTTAATTTGCTGAAAAATGAACATTTTGGAGTTATGAGGTTTCCTCCAGACAGCAGAGATATATTTAAAGAAAATCTATAAGCAATGAAATGTGCTAAGAAGCAAGATAATCAACAGTTGCTATACGTCAAAGCAGGAGCATGTCCGGGAAGTGTTACCATCATTATGAAACTCACTAT
>NC_139706.1:50015546-50018046 GCF_964188405.1 Protomyctophum parallelum | reverse complement strand
TCAGGGGAGGGTGGTCACTGGCACAGGGGAGGGTGGCCACTGGCACAGGGGAGGGTGGTCACTGGCACAGGGGAGGGTGGTCACTGGCACAGGGGAGGGTGGTCACTGGCACAGGGGAGGGTGGTCACTGGCACAGGGGAGGGTGGCCACTGGCACAGGGGAGGGTGGTCACTGGCACAGGGGAGGGTGGTCACTGGCACAGGGGAGGGGGGTCACTGGCACAGGGGAGGGGGGTCACTGGCACAGGGAGGGTGGTCACTGGTCACTGGCTCAGGGGAGGGTGGTCACTGGTCACTGGCTCAGGGAAGGGTGGCCACTGGCACAGGGGAGGGTGGTCACTGGCACAGGGGAGGGTGGCCACTGGCACAGGGGAGGGGGGTCACTGGCACAGGGGAGGGTGGCCACTGGCACAGGGGAGGGTGGTCACTGGTCACTGGCACAGGGGAGGGGGGTCACTGGCATAAGTGTGAGAGTCTAGAGATCTTGTTTATCCCATTCTGACCTGAGATCAGATTCATACGAGGTTTCCACTGGACACACACTGGTCTGATGAACCCATTCTGACCTGAGATCAGATTCATACGAGGTTTCCACTGGACACACACTGGTCTGATGAACCCATTCTGACCTGAGATCAGATTCTAGAAATGTCAGTCGCTCTTCGATTTTTCAAAAATAGCAGACCTACAAGCTCGTATCGCGCCACTCGGTGGCGCGATATGAGCTTGTAGATCTGCTATTTTTCAATAGCTAAAGCATAACATGATGCTGACACCAAAATGGGTGCCCGTTCAGAATGGGTTATTTTCAAATTAAATATTCAACCAAAGCTTAGTCAGTTAAACTACGTCCTGCACATACTACATGTACTTCTACATTCACTCTGACTGCATGTGGACAGACTGCGTTTGGGAGATTATTTCTTATGTGGTGTCATAATAATATTTCATGTAACTATCAATAAACTATAAATGTATAATAAATTATGAAAACCTGGCACTGCATGTCAAAAAGGTTGCCGACCCCGACCTCTAGTATATGAGAAGAGCCTGCCTGTGCTAGTGTGCTATTAACTAGAAGATGGTAAATGGTAAATGGTGCATTTATATAGCGCCTTTATCCAAGGCGCTTTACAGAGATTGTGCATTACATTCACCCATTCACACACACATTCATACACCGATGGCAGCGGAAACCATGCAAGGCACCAACTAGCACATCGGGAGCAATTAGGGGTTCAGTGTCTTGCTCAAGGACACTTCGACAGTAACTCTGGGGGAGCCCACAGGGTTCGAACTGGCAACCTTACGGTTACCATCCAGCCACTCTACCCCTGAGCCACCGCCGCCCCTGCCTGTGATCCTGCCTGTGCTAGTGTGCTATTAACTAGAAGATCCTGCCTGTGCTATTAACACGTTTTGGATTAAAAAACAAACAGTTTCTCCTCTGGTGAAAAGCTGGAGGCTGCACGACGATGGCATCCCCTCAGTCACATACTGTATATGCTTTCCTCTTGCTGATACTGTAAGTAAGCTGTGTGTGTGTGTGTGTGTGTGTGTGTGTGTGTGTGTGTGTGTGTGTGTGTGTGTGTGTGTGTGTGTGTGTGTGTGTGTGTGTGTGTGTGTGTGTGTGTGTGTGTGTGTGTGAACTGTGAAGCCCCAGGCGGAGGCAGCAGGCCGCCCAGCTGTGCCCCAGCGGAGAGCCCCTCTCCTGGGCTGGAGGCCGTGGAGGAAGCCCTGGAGCCTGGAGGAGAGCCGGGGCCACGGGCCCCCCACCAGAGACCCAGATGTCCTGCTTCACCCGGGGAGGTAAAGGACCCATCCTATCCACACTGCTCCTTTGGGCTGTGTGAGGTAAAGGACCCATCCTATCCACACTGCTCCTGTGGGCTGTGTGAGGTAAAGGACCCATCCTATCCACACTGCTCCTGTGGGCTGTGTGAGGTAAAGGACCCATCCTATCCACACTGCTCCTTTGGGCTGTGTGAGGTAAAGGACCCATCCTATCCACACTGCTCCTGTGGGCTGTGTGAGGTAAAGGACCCATCCTATCCACACTGCTCCTGTGGGCTGTGTGAGGTAAAGGACCCATCCTATCCACACTGCTCCTGTGGGCTGTGTGAGGTAAAGGACCCATCCTATCCACACTGCTCCTTTGGGCTGTGTGAGGTAAAGGACCCATCCTATCCACACTGCTCCTGTGGGCTGTGTGTGCGCTCCCAGTTCCTGTCGATTTGATCCAATGAAAGCCAATGAAACTGGTCAGATGACCCAATGATATCCAATGAAATCAACAGGAACTGGAGCACTGCACACAGCCCAGGAAAAGTGTGGATAGCTTTCCCCACATTCAGTATTTAACCCATTCTGACCTGAGATCAGATTCATACGAGGTTTCCGCCGGACACACACTGGTCCTGATGAACCCATTCTGATCTGAGATCAGATTCATACGAGGTTTCCGCCGACACACACTGGTCCTGATTAACCCATTCTGACCT
>NC_139706.1:49938135-50015346 GCF_964188405.1 Protomyctophum parallelum | reverse complement strand
GGCGACATCTTCAACACGGGTTTAGAAGGCAGAGACATGGGAGGAGATGACCACGGGGGGCCCTGCCCCCCCCGGCGCCCCCCACCGGGGGCGCTGCGCCCGCCCCCACCCCCCAGGCAGCTCTCACCACCACCACCACCACAGGGCCGGGAGGGCGACGGGGAGCACTCCAGCTTTGGATCCCTGCTTTACACAAAAGAGAAGAAAAAAGGAAATCACACGACTGCGGCGCCCCGGCCGCTGCACACAATTTGTATAACCCATTCTGACCTGAGATCAGATTCATACGAGGTTTCCACTGGACATACACACTGGTCTGATGAACCCATTCTGACCTGAGATCAGATTCATACGAGGTTTCCACTGGGACACACACACTGGTCTGATGAACCCATTCTGACCTGAGATCAGATTCATACGAGGTTTCCACTGGACACACACACTGGTCTGATTAACCCATTCTGACCTGAGATCAGATATTCATACGAGGTTTCCACTGGACACACACACTGGTCTGATTAACCCATTCTGACCTGAGATCAGATTCATACGAGGTTTCCACTGGACACACACTGGTCTGATGAACCCATTCTGACCTGAGATCAGATTCATACGAGGTTTCCACTGGACACACACTGGTCTGATTAACTGCTCTAAAACAAACAGTAAAAGTCCATAGACCTTGGCTGCCACATGACGTCACGTTTAGTGCTCTCTAAACAACCGTTAAAAGTCCATAGACTTGGCTGCCACATCGACGCAATTTCAAAAAGCCAGACATTGGAGGGGATGGCGGCAAGTGTCTCGTGACATTGGGGTAAATTAACATCCTACTTCAGCGGTTTTCAACCTTTTTCACATCAAGGACCATTATTTATGCAGCGTTTGAGCCACGGAACCACCATTTGATGACATTTAGCCTCTCAAAAGTCAAAGTCAAAGTCATACGATTTTGTCACACACGTTACCGCAGTGAAAGTTGTTCTCCGCATTTGACCCATCTCTTGGAGATTGGGGGGTAGATTTGACCCCCCAATCCAACCCTTGATGCTGAGTGTCAAGCAGGGAGGCACTGGGTCCCATTTTTACAATCTTTGGTATGACCCGGCCGGGGATTGAACCCCAACCTCCCAGTCTCAGGGCGGACACTCTAACCACAAGGCCATGGTCTGGTCTCTGGTATACTGAGGTGAGTCTGTCTCTCAGACCTAGCTTGACCCTCCTAGCGATTCATGGTTGGAGCTAGCTCTGGTCCATAGCCTTCTACTGCTTCCCCACCACACGTATAAACGGTACTTTTTGGCCAAAAGGGGATTTTGTTTCCACCGGAAAAAATATATATATATTTAGTCACTCCGCTGCGCCCTCTACTGATATTGCCCAGAGAACTGCCTCATAGAAAATATCTTTCCTCCGGTGAAAAAAAATCCCTTTCTGGCCAAAAAGTACAGTTTATACGTGTGTCCACTAAGGAAAGTAGTCTTTCTAATGACACAACCGTCTTTTTATTGGTGAGTAGGTCAAACGTTTGTGAGATTTCCACAAAAGAGGAGAGGCTAGTCTGATTTTGATTTGAGATTTAAAACTGATAGTCCCATAGCCTTACTGCAGGGCAGAATGGAAGCAGTAGAAGGCTATGGACCAGAGCTAGGCTGGAGCCAACTGGCTATCTCCCCACTGCCCACTGCTTAGAATATGTTGCTGTTGTCGTTGGCTGAGATTTTGTCCACAATTCCATAATTACGCTGTATCGATGTTGGCACCATTAGGAGAGATAACAGGCAATCAAAGTAGCAATTATCCGACATTCTCTAATTGTGTAGATGTCTTGTTTAGGCCTATAAATTGCAAACAATGCAGATGTTTTTTAATAATAATTTAACTCTTGAGAGTGTAATGGACCCGTATATGGGGTTAAAGATCGAATAGCCCACAACATTTAAAAACAAATCCAAACTAAACTAAAAAAAAAGTCACAACCAAAATATTAAACCTAAAAGTGAAGAAGAATTCACCTTGATTTCGGCTCCTTGGCTGCGCCACAGCTCTCATCGCCACCACCAGAGGGCAGCAGTGATCTCTCTCCACCACCAGGGGGCAGCAGTGATCTCTCTCCACCACCAGAGGGCAGCAGTGATCTCTCTCCACCACCAGAGGGCAGCAGTGATCTAGGCTCTCTGCCGCCACAGCTGTCACTGCCACCAGAGGGCAGCAGGTCGCAGCTCTTCCGTCCTCCTGGACAATCCTCCTGTTGAGAGAAAAATAAAAAAATAATAGTCAAAGTTGTGTTTGGCGGTGGATGAGTTTTAACCCATTCTGACCTGAGATCAGATTCTAAAAATGTCTTCTACATCTTGACAGTTTTCCATTCTGACCTGAGATCAGATTCTAAAAAATGTCTTCTACATCCTGACAGTTTTCCATTCTGACCTGAAATCGGATTCTAAAAAATGTCTTCTAACTCCTGACAGTTTTCCATTCTGACCTGAGATCAGATTCTAAAAATGTCTTCTACATCCAGACAGTTTTCTGAAAAAGCTATGTTTCTATGTCAGTCGTTCTTTGATTTTTCAAAAATAGCAGACCTACAAGCTCGTAGCGCGCCACTCGGTGGCGCGCTATGAGCTTGTAGATCTGCTATTTTCCAATAGCTAAATCATGACATGATGCTAACACCAAAAGGGGTTCCCGTTCAGAATGGGAACTCATTGACGGCCACCACCACTGAACTCCATTGGCGTTGTGGCTTCACTGCCAGGCGGGATGCCCAGGGTCAAATTAAATAATACTACCCGATGATCATGTTTTAGGGCACAAGAACAAAACTCCCATTACACCTATAAAGACAGACAGCCTCTGTAGACAGATTTAAAGCACAGACCAATGGATATTTATTCACTCTGGATTTTAGTCGTTTTTTTTTTGAGGGGCACTAGCCCCTCCTCCTATGCCCAGCTTTGTGTGTGGGCGTGTGGACAACAGCGATGAGTTGATTGGCTGAACGCGTAATTGAGATGATTTGATTGGCTGAGCAAAGTATGTATTGAGGACATTAAAAAAAGTGAGGGCAGAAATGTGAGGACGCCAATTGTGATTGGTCAGAATGAGATGACGTATGATGAGAACGGGTGGGATTTATTTAATTATCTGTGATGTTATTCATGTCCACACCGTTTTGCCTCATTCACTGTCTTTATTGATATTATTTTAATGCTTTGTTTTATGCTTTTCCTCCATTGCTCTGTAAAGCACTTTGAGCTGCATGTCATGAAATGTGCTATACCCTACAGAACAAATAAAGTTGTTGTTGTTGTTGTTGTTATTGTAATTATTATTATTACCTTGTCCTTGGACGACCCCTCCCCTTCAGATCCACTGCAGCTCTGCTGGCACACAATTCATGTTGTTTATTAACACATCGTTTGCTGAACCAGTATCTATACGTCATTTGTTTACCGATCACCATGTGCTGAGACGTATCTATATGTATTTATAGCTTTTTTATTGAATACTTTAGTTCATCTTTCTATGTGCCCGGACAATATATAAAGTGACTCCGATCGCCTCTTGGAAGATCCGGTCTGTGATCCCGGGAAAAAAAAGCCCCCCCCTCCTGAAAAGAGGCGGCGGTCTATGCCAGGGGTCCTCAACTGGCGGACCGCGGTCCACGACCGGACCGCGGACCACCTCTCTGCGGACCCTAGGCAAATTATTAAAAAAAACAATAATAAAAAAATAAAATTAAAAAAACGTTTTTTTTTCTTTTTTTCCCCCCAGTATATGTGTGGACTGTGGACTATAATCTGCGAGTTACCGCGACCCCTTGTTAAAATTATCCGTTGTATCATTCCTTTGCATGCATGATTAATAGATGCATTCGTTTGCAGAGCAGAGCGCAGTGCAGCTGAAAGTGTGTGTGTGTGTGTAATGGCCGGGCATGTCAGCGAGAACGATGCGCTGATTGGCTGTTACTAGCTGTGGTCGGAGTCACACATGCGCAGCGATGCGCGACAAGACTGTGGGCACGTTCGGAAATACCGCACGGGAGGACACTCACCTATTACTTTGCATTGCACAGTGCGCTCACTGCCGCTCAGTGCACTATTTCCGAACGCACCCTGTGTGATGACGGCTTCAGTTAAGGACAGCTGAGCTGAGCAGCCGCCCACTAGCAGCACAGAGCGCACACACACAACTACGACTCGCGGGAGATTTCGTTTTGATTTAAGTGAAGCAGTTTTGTTCCCTTGTTGTACCGGCACTTCGGCAGCTGTTTAACAGTAGAATACGACTATAAATACATGTTGAATGAAAGACCATGGCCTGTTCTAAATTCAGAAAGGTGGACAGTGAAAATCGGCGATTCAATGAAGAATGGACTGACAAATATGCGTTCATTCTACCTCCGTCGAGCACCAAACCAATGTGTCTATTATGCCTAAAGACAGTAGCTCTGGTGAAGAGTCAAAATTTGAAACGCCATTATGAGACAGAGCACAGCTATTTTGAGCGGAACTTTCCTCCTAATTCAGAGCTAAGAACCAAAGAAATAAAGAAGTTGAAAAAGTCATATCAAGATTCAAGCAGGAAGATTGTTACATGTATGACACAACAACAAAAAGCAACAGAGTGCTCACTGAAAGTGGCGTGGGTTTTGGGTAAGCACAAGAAGCCATTCTCTGATGCTGAAATAATAAAAGAATGTATGACTGAAGTGATGACACCATGTTTGAAGGCAAACAAAAGGAGGAAATGACAGCTAAAATAAAGCAAATCCCACTGTCAGATACCACATCAACCAGACGTACTGAATTGCTTGCTGATGATTTGTCCAAACAGCTTTGTGATGCAATACAAAATGCAGATTGTATTTCCCTAGCAGTCGATGAGTCCACTGACACCACTGATAATGCTCAGTTGGTGGTGTTTGTGAGATATTATGATGCAGCAAAGTGGGAGTTCATTGAAGATGTGTTGGGATTGTTAAACCTCAGTGGACAAACAAGGGGGGAAGACATCTACAGTATGCAGCAATGTCAGAAATGCTGAATGAAAAAGAAATAGATGTGAAGAAAGTTGTTTCAATTGCTACTGATGGAGCTCCAGCCATGTTGGGGGTAGAGAAAGGTCTGGTTCAGCGTCTGAGAGAGCACCACCCTGGCTTGATAGGCATTATCCACCAGTCTGTCCTTTGTGCACGTCTGGGAGAAGTGTACTCTGAAATCATGACAATGATGATGAAACTCATAAACTTCCTGAGAGCAACATCTGCACTGCAGCACCGCTTGCTTCGTACATTCCTAACAGAGGTAGATGCAGCATATGATGATTTGCTCCTGCACAACAACGTCAGATGGCTGAGCAAAGGCAAGGTCCTGGAGCGTTTTTGGGAAAGAGCTGGAAGTGTTTCTGTCTCAGCAAAAGAGCATAAAAGCAATACAGTTCCTGGAACTTCTGCAAGATGCTGAAAAAATGGAAGCCGTTGCATTTTTGGCCGATATAACACCACATCTCAATGACCTAAATCTCAAGCTACAGGGGAAGAACAACACAGTGTGTGAGCTGATGTCAGCAGTGCGTGCCTTCCAGAGGAAGCTTGAGAACTTCAAAATTGACCTACAGGTAACTGAGGTAAGTTGTTTTTATTTTTCATTTCTACCACACACATTTCCTGGATTCCACTTAACATATTTTTGATACTTCATACCTCTTTTAAAGCATTTCTCATTCTTTATTTTACTTTTTTTTTACCCACAGAATGGACTCGAACACTTCCCCAAACTTCTGGAACAGACCAAAGGAGAAAGAGGTCGGATTCAGTGTCATTTGGAATTTGTGGAGAAGCTGATTGCAAATTTCAAGACTCGCTTTGATGACTTCAAATTAGGAACACAAGTCCTACTTTGTATTGACAACCCATTCCTTGTCAGAAATGTAAGAGGGTTCTCTGCAGAAGCACACCAAATCTTCCCAACAGCTGCTACTCTGCAACATGAGTTGATTGACCTCCAGGAAAATATTGCACTTAACCCATTCTGAACGGGCACCCATTTTGGTGTCAGCATCATGTTATGCTTTAGCTATTGAAAAATAGCAGATCTACAAGCTCATATCGCGCCACCGAGTGGCGCGATACGAGCTTGTAGGTCTGCTATTTTTGAAAAATCGAAGAGCGACTGACATTTCTAGAATCTGATCTCAGGTCAGAATGGGTTCATCAGACCAGTGTGTGTCCAGTGGAAACCTCGTATGAATCTGATCTCAGGTCAGAATGGGTTAAAGAGGCTCAGTGTGACGCTATCACCTTCTGGACAAAGAGGGTAACTGCAGCTAATTATCCTCTGCTACATAAGCTGGCAGTTAACATTCTCACAATGTTTGGGTCAACTTACAGATGTGAGTCTGCATTCTCCACAATGAATATTGTGAAGAACAAGTACCGCACTAGACTCACCAATGAACACTTGCATCAGTGTCTCCGCCTGGCCATCACACCATTTGTGCCAAGGTTCAAAGTCTTGGCAACGAGCACAAAATGTAATTTCTCTCATTAAGCAGTGCAGTGTTTGACACAAATTCACACATACAGTACCTTCTTTTTTGCACCTTATGACTGAGGTCTTGCCACTTTATTAGGATATGAGGGTTTGATTTGTTTTGTTAAAAGGAAAGTGATATTTTGTTTAATTTTTTTAGCATATTTACATGCCTGAGGCATTGCATTCACCTTTAGTGGAAGAACAGCTTTCCTGTGCTCCCTTGTGTCTGTATTTAAAAAAGGTTATTTAACCCCTCTCCTGATATATTTTTTGGGGGATTCTTGGAGAGGGTGTGAAAAGGTATTTGAATTATTCAAATTAAAATGATTTTTAGTTTTATGTTATTATTTAATTTAGTTAAAAAGAGATTGTTTTGTTTATTCATTGAGTATTTATTTAATTTTTTGTTAAAGAAAAAAAGACAACTACTGATTAACAAAGTCTTGCTAACCAAATGTGCTATTTCTCTTATTAAGCAGGAACAACTTGACAAAATAAAAGTGTTCTTTGTGCCTCAACATAATACCTCTCTTTATTTGCTGTGGACTTCTGGAGGCCATGGAGGGGAATATTGTCAAAGTGAATAACATACTCTGCACCCCATTATTGGTTGGTCGGGAGGGGATCTGATTTGTATAAGCTTGGCTTGACCATACTAAACGGGCATAGAGCCCCGCTCTCCGATGGACGCCGCGCATGGGACCGGACCTCGGTCTTATTCAAAAAAATATTTGTGGACCTTCATAATTTCTAGTTGAGGACCCCTGGTCTATGCTCTAGTAGTGTGTGTGAATAGAATAGTAACACTCGATTCCCCCTCCCCTCCTGTTTCTACATGGTTTCTCCCGAGGGAGGAATGTGGGGGGGTCTGTCTCTCTCTCCGTCTCGGATCGCAGTGCCCCGCCCCCACTGCCCAGTGCCTTGCACCTCTCTCAATCTCGGAAAAAGATAGAACGCAGCCGTAAGCATCGATTTGCCCGCAGCCCGTATACAAGCCATAAAACCCCACGGCGAATAAGAATAATCTGCAACGATCGGCATTGCATATAACGTTTGCAACACACATGGAGTCATGGACAAATGCAGGAATAAAATCACATTATCGAGGGACCGCCATGATCAACTGGCCGCTTTACATGTCTTTCGTTGGAGATCACCATAGCGTCTTCACTGTCGGTTGTGTGATTGTAACCTTTTTATTCATTATAATTGCAGTGATAAGACCGCAATGAAGGCGTCTGGGACGTCATCGACCCGGTTGTAATGTATAACGAACACATGTCCTCATCCTAAACCGTTGTGTTCTGCGGAAGCCATCGAGTTGTCATTTTGTCGATATCACAGCCGGGCTTAGCATCTCTCTCGATACCGTCGATGAAGCTCTTTTCCATCGCTCCTACATGCTTCAGTGCTTCATTGCCCGGACATGTCCAGACATGTCAACCACTAACCTCACAGATCCAGTAACGCGTCTTACCGTTATACTATGGTTCTGAAACGATCGGTGGAAGGTAGCCTACACAGATCAAGACTTTTGTTGCCCCCCCTGTTACTGCGATTGAGACAATGAGCAGATATGTGAGATAGATTAGGCGAGGCGCGCATAATCATCATAATCATCATGAAGTTATCATCATAGCGACTTATAAAGGTTTAAAGTCACAGACATTGACAGGCAGATATACAAATAAACATAAATTAATTAATATCATATACATACTACACACTGAATGAAAGCCCTGAATGTCTACTTTTAGGAGGAAAACAATACACATTGATCCCATGTACAGTTTGTCAGTAATTGGCTATTGAATGCAGCTTGCGCCCACCAGAGAGAATTTTAGAGAAGGCATGGACCTGAACAACTAAATATTCACAAAATAAGGCCTATAGCGACATGTACATACTATATACCGTATGAAACAGAAGACTCTCTGCTTTCATAAGAAAAAAACTAATACTGTAATAATAATAAAAATCACACCCCTGTGAAGTGAGCAGTGCAAAGTTTGCACTGCTCACTTCACAGGGGTGTGATGATAGCAGTGCAACGTTTGCACTGCTCACTTCACAGGGGTGTGATTTATATTGTTATTACAGTATTAGTTTTTTACAAGGACATCCCCTGCATCGCTTTCTCAACCTCGTGCCATCAGGACAAAGATGCAGAACCTTGCCATGGAAAAAAGGTCCGTTTTAGTAGGAGTTGTGTGCCTTTACAGCCATCGAAGGCATTAGACTAACTTCCCCACTGATACAGTATAGGATGGTTCTGTACACCTCATGTAACCTCATGTTTTTCATTTGTCTTGGTGTTACGTTTTCTGTACTATAATATATATGTTGTTTTGTTGCGAGTGTCGAACAGACCTGTTTAGACCTGAGGAAGCATCTCTGTCACCTTTATAGCTTTTAAATTTTAACCATTATTGTAATCTAAACATTAGCCGTTGAAAAATAGCAGATCTACAAGCTCGTAGCGTGGCGCCGATAGTGCCGCGCTACAAGCTTGTAAATCTGCTATTTTGTTGGAAAAATGGTGAAAATGTGGCGCAAATCTTTGAATATAATATTGTGACAAAAGCACATTATTAATGTCGTTCTGCTTTATTTTCTGTGCATGTTATTTGTATACGTGTGATATGTAACATGTGGGTTGTGAGAGTCTTATGCTTTCATATTTCTATGTGAAAGGTAAAGGGTCTGGTACTAGGGTGATTGACAGGTGTCAATGACTGATTGATGCCACCACCCAAGTTTACTAATGGGAGGAAGTGACACACGGGAGGGATCTCCCAAACAAACAGGGTGTGGGCCTACACGGAGGAGAAGAGGAGCTCCAGGCGCCAGGTCGCGTTAAAACCGTTCTTTAAGTTTAAACACAGTGATCTGCAGCCGTGACAATTGAAGGACAGTCATGCCCCTCGGGTAAAGCATCGCAATTGGAGTTGCCGTCGGGGATCGGCGTTGGAAACAGGATTATATCTGCCGGCGGTTGGAGGCTAACGGAGCTGCTGCGATCGGTGAGATCATTCCAAAGTGTTCCTGGAGGATTGTCAATACTAAGGGGTACCCCACGCGTTTCGTGCATTGCGTCGGATTAAACTACAATAACTTTAGACTATCGCGTGCATGCGCCTCGTTGGAAGAGGAGGACGGACGCGGTCTTTATTATTTGTTTGATTCTTGATTATTTGTTTGATTCTTTGAGGTAAAAATAGGTTTAAGGGGGTTTAGGGGGGGGGGGTGTTTGTAAAAACACAAAAAATACAAAAATAAATCACCTTTTTCTTCTTCTTTTTCTTCTTGTCTCGTCCACAGGAAGTGTCGGTACCGGAACCCGAGTCCTGAAAACACACAATGTGTCAAACTGTCAGTCATTTCTGCTCCTCATCCGTCTCTCTCCCGCAAAATATGAACGCTTTTTGGATCATATATCGTATAAATTAAAGTCATCGCAATGTAAGGTCAACTTTTTTTAGGAGATTGTTTCCGGGTCGTGGCTTTCAGAGTAAAAGCGCTCAGACAACTCCGGCACCCCAGAGCTCCTATTTTGAAGCACTTCCGGCTGTAGGAAGAGAACGTCAATCTGTAATTTTAACACACCATCAAATGATGTTTTTGCATTACCTTCTTCTGTTTCTTCTTTTTATCCTTTTTCTTCTTCTTCTTCTTCTTCTTCTTGTCATCAGCATCGCTGCCGGAACACTCCGAGTCCTAGAGGTGACCACAACAACAACATTTTTCTTTTATGTTAAAAATGTCCCATTTAAAGGAGAATTCCATACTAAAAGGCTTTCATACCTTTCTTTGTAGTTGTTACGTCCCCACCAAAGAGGTCCAGGTGTTATTTGTAGTTGTTACGTCCCCACCAAAGTGGTCCAGGTGTTATTTGTAGTTGTTACGTCCCCACCAAAGAGGTCCAGGTGTTTTTTTGTGCAAGCTCCTTATTGGCTATTTCCCCTACCATAAGCCCTCAATGAATTGCATTGAATTGAATGGGGCTATGGGGTGTTGTGCTAATTTGCTTATTTCCATCGCTCAAAATTATATATTTTTTGTATATATCCTCTCTTCATAATGTAAATAATAACCCAAGCGGCACACTTTACTACTTCTTTTGATGGAAATAAGCAAATTAGCACAACACCCCATACATCCCATTCAATTCAATGCAATTCATTTAGGGCTTATGGTAGGGGAAATAGCCAATAAGGAGCTTTTGCACAAAATAACACCTGGACCTCTTTGGTGGGGACGTAACAACTACAAAGAAAGGTAAGAAAGCCTTTTAGTATGGAATTCTCCTTTAAGTTGTGTGACGTTCTGCCTATGTGCGCGATGGCAGTCTCTCAGTCAAATCTGGTCACATCATGTATATATGCAAATATATCATGACCGCAATGGCATTGTAAGACTAACCAATGAACATCAATGATGATGTTTAGGTGGAAGTAATTTTATTTTGTTCTTATTATAATAATTATTCTCTGGTATCGGTATCGGCTAACACAGAAATAAATCCCTAGTAATTATATATATATGTTTTTATCCTGAACTGATTGACCTTGTTCTTTTTCTTCTTATCTTTCACGTCCTTGTTATTCTTTTTCTTCTTCTTCTTCTTCTTCTTTTTCTTCTTCTTCTTCTTCTTCTTCACGTCGTCGTCACTGGAGGCCTCAGAACAAGACTCCTGGAGACAGGAAACAGAAACAACAACATCCTGTTCACAGAAATCTATCATGGCTTACTGTTGAGAATAGATTACATTCTCGTATTCTTACGTTTTTCAGAAATGTATTAATGGACAAAAAAACCACAGTATTTCTCTGAACAGGTAGCACATGTAAGAGACGAACATAACCATATGACTAGACAAGCCAGTTCGGGTGTTTTGGTGGCACCTAAACCAAGAACAAATATTCTTAAATCTTCTATTATCTACAGAGCAGTAACAGGTTGGAATGCACTACCAAAGTGTATAACCAATACAAATACAACATTCATCTTTAAAATCAAGTTAAAAGAACACCTTATGTAAACCATAATACTGCAGTAACCCTGGGAAAATAATAATTCAAAAGTATAATTTGTTGAAAGTGATTTTTTTGCTATGTTTTTCTTTGTTTTTTATTTCTCCTATGTTTTTTATTTCTTATTTTATATTTAGTTTTACTATGTTTTATTTTGAGTTGTGTAAACAATTGTAAGTATTGCCTTTGTTAAATGTCTGTCTGTGTCAGACCCCAGGAAGACTAGCTTGTTTCAAGGCAAAAGCTATAATGGGGATCCTTATAAACAATAAACAATAAACACAGAGAGAGGAAAAATAACCGCATCCTGTTAACAGTAGGGCCGGGACTAATTGCGATTAATTTAGATTAATTAACTACAGAAAAAGTAATCGCGATTAACTACAGATAAATTAATCGCACCTTTTTTTCCACCGTGGAACGTTTCTCACTGGGCGCTTTTCTATAGTACTGAAAACTGGAAATAATAAAAAGTCACCCCGTTTTGTGTTGCCTAGAACTGGAGGTCTGACAAAAAACAGTAACAATATGAAGTAAGTACAGCTTTGTGATGTCACTGAGATGTACTTGTTACTGTTACTATTTTTTTTTCAGACCTCCAGTTCTAGGCAACACAGAATGGGGTGACTTTTTATTATTACAGGTATATATTAATGACAGTAAAATGTTGAAAATGAGTGGTATCTTGTAGTCACTATTCGTTGATTCACTGGGATACCAAAAAACATAAAAAAAGGTTTCTCGCTGTTCTCGGGTTGAATATTGATATGCGATTAAAATGCGATTAATCTAGATGAATTAATCGCAAAGCCTCTGATTAATTAGATTAATTATTTTAATCGAGTCCCAGCTCTAGTTAACAGATCAATTTCAGATTGTGGAACTGCTATTTATGATAACTTTATAAAAAACTAGACATTCTGCACAATTAGTAGCCTACTTTTTGATGCCAGCACTTTTACAAGTAGGCCTACTTGTATCCTGTACTTTATTGCAGATTTGCAATATTGATACTTTCACTTAAAGCTTTTCTTCAGACAGCCAGCAATGGGTTAAACGCTCACCCCAAAACACTAGTCACTGTGACGCATCTAGGGGCCACAATGTAGAAGCTTTTTCATTGGTCTCTCTCTCTCTCTCTCTCTCTCTCTCTCTCTCTCTCTCTCTCTCTCTCTCTCTCTCTCTCTCATTAGCAGGCAACAGTGCATCACTAATCCCTCTCTCTGTTTCTAAAATGGTAAATGGTGCATTTATATAGCGCCTTTATCCAAGGTGCTTTACAGAGATTGTGCATTACATTCACCCATTCACAGACCTTTACATAGACTGTGCATTACATTCACCCATTCACACACACATTCATACACCTTTACATAGACTGTGCATTACATTCACCCATTCACACACACATTCACACACCTTTACATAGACTGTGCATTACATTCACCCATTCACACACACACTCATACATCTTTACATAGACTGTGCATTACATTCACCCATTCACACACACATTCACACACCTTTACATATACTGTGCATTACATTCACCCATTCACACACACATTCATACACCTTTACATAGACTGTGCATTACATTCACCCATTCACACACACATTCACACACCTTTACATAGACTGTGCATTACATTCACCCATTCACACACACATTCACACACCGATGGCAGCGGAAACCATGCAAGGCACCAACCTGCACATCAGGAGCAATTAGGGGTTCAGTGTCTTGCTCAAGGACACTTCGACAGTAACTCTGGGGGAGCCCACAGGGTTCGAACTGGCAACCTTACGGTTACCATCCAGGCACTCTACCCCTGAGCCACCGCCGCCCCGTTTCTGGCACGACAGCGCCCCTACTGGTACTCATAGTCATATACTGGTGCTCATTAACGTCACATAGGTGAACACAGGCATAGGTGAACACGGACATTGCTGTTCCTTGGAGTGGTTGCACCACTCAAAAAATAATAAAAAATTAAGTACACAAACGTAACACGTTTTCCCACCACTGTGCATTTTGGGGAGTGAGAGTATGTCGCAGAAATACCTCCTTTTTCTTCTTCTTCTTCTTCTTCTTCTTCTTGTCTTTCTTCCCTCCATCGCTGTCGGAGGAATCCTGAAAGAAACATACCATACATAAAATATATAAAGAAAATAAAACTCCACAGAATTAAATGTCACTCGCTTTCATCAATGCATTGAAAGGGATATAATAATACTTCTACTTCCTCTCCACTACATCTCAGGGACAAATATTATACTTTTTACTCCATCTACAATGATTTTAAAACTTGATTTCCTATAGTTACTTTTGTAGATTTTGATTATTATCATCACAAAACCTACATTGACCACTTCAGCCCTGTATAGATTTTAGGCCAGATCTAGAAGCTCAGCGATTAGATCATTACCTGAGGCAGCGGTGGCCGAACGGTTTGCGGAGCGGTCTTGATATCGTAAGGTCGCTAGTTCATATCCCCGGACCGGCACATTAAAATTACCACCGCTGAAGTGCCCTTGAACAAGGCATTGAACCCCTACCATGAAATGTTCTATGAGCAGGGCCTGGCTGTAAACAAGTTCTTGAGCTTAGTCCAGTTACCCTGGGTAAACATAGTACCTTTCCTTTCCTTAGTCCAGTTACCCTGCAGGGTAAACATAGTACCTTTCCTTTCCTTAGTCCAGTTACCCTGGGTAAACATTGTACCTTTCCTTTCCTTAGTCCAGTTACCCTGGGTAAACATATAGTACCTTTCCTTTCCTTAGTCCAGTTACCCTGGGTAAACATAGTACCTTTCCTTTCCTTAGTCCAGATACCCTGGGTAAACATAGTACCTTTCCTTTCCTTAGTCCAGTTACCCTGGGTAAACATAGTACCTTTCCTTTCCTTAGTCCAGTTACCCTGGGTAAACATAGTACCTTTCCTTTGCTTAGTCCAGTTACCCTGGGTAAACATGGTACCTTTCCTTTCCTTAGTCCAGTTACCCTGGGTAAACATAGTACCTTTCCTTTCCTTAGTCCAGTTACCCTGGGTAAACATAGTACCTTTCCTTTCCTTAGTCCAGTTACCCTGGGTAAACATAGTACCTTTCCTTTCCTTAGTCCAGTTACCCTGGGTAAACATAGTACCTTTCCTTTCCTTAGTCCAGTTACCCTGGGTAAACATAGTACCTTTCCTTTCCTTAGTCCAGTTACCCTGCAGGGTAAACATAGTACCTTTCCTTTCCTTAGTCCAGTTACCCTGCAGGGTAAACATAGTACCTTTCCTTTCCTTACCTCCTCCTTCTTCTTCTTCTTTTTCTTCTTCTTATCCTTCTTCTTTTTCTTCTTCTTTTTAACATCATCATCATCATCATCATCGCTGTCTGAGTCAGCATCCTGTCAGAGAGAAGATCCATGACTGTTTTACTCCCAAACAGAGTCAGTCTGATATGTGTCTCATTGCTGACTAATGACTATACTAGCTATAATCAACCCATATTTTATTTATTTGACCTTTATTTGACCAGTAAAACACATTGAGACTGCGACTCTTTTACACGTGGGAACTACTGGCCAAGAGGCAGAAATAGAATTACACTTCAGAACTACATCGTAAATATCACATAAAACACCCATAATACACCTCAAAGTACCTATGAAATAAATACAATAAATCACCTAATCTTTTAGTAGCAGGGCAAAATACACAAATATACAAAATCTAAACCGACATAATAGATATATAGGCATGAACATGGGCTAGTACTGTACATATCCACACATGTGCAGCTGTTGGACTGTACATCTAAGATGATCCTTTTCAAACTTCTCGAGGGAACTTTCAAAGACAATTTTAGTCTGGACTGCAGGACTTTCCACGGCCACCAGGGGGCCAAAGAAGGCCAGAGATATTTTTTACCCCCCTTGGATTTGAATGCTGGTACCATAGATATGGCTGGTACTACACACCAGTTATCACTCGAATCCATCAGGCCAGCAGGTTATCTGGAGCCTATGCTGGCTGAGAATAGACTGAGGTTAGGGGACTTATGTGGCCGGTTAAGACTGAGGTTAGGGGACTTACGTGGCCGGTTAAGACTGATATATATATATATACGTTTAGGGGACTTACGTGGCCGGTTAAGCCTGATCTGAGGTTAGGGGACTTACGTGGCCGGTTAAGACTGATCTGAGGTTAGGGGACTTACGTGGCCGGTTAAGACTGATCTGAGGTTAGGGGACTTACGTGGCCGGTTAAGACTGATCTGAGGTTAGGGGACTTACGTGGCCGGTTAAGACTGATCTGAGGTTAGGGGACTTACGTGGCCGGTTAAGACTGAGGTTAGGGTTAGGGTTAGATAGGATTAGGGTTAGTAATAGTGGGATAACGTGGGATGTATCCGTGTTTCCTGATCCCAGCCAGTACAGGCTCCAGATAACCTGCTGGCTCCATTTCATTAGTACAGGCTCCAGATAACCCGCTGGCTCCATTTCATTCCAGTACAGGCTCCAGATAACCTGCTGGCTCCATTTCATTCAGTACAGGCTTTTCATTTCATCCAGTACAGGCTCCAGATAACCTGCTGGCTCCATTTCATTCAGTACAGGCTTTTCATTTCATCCAGTACAGGCTCCAGATAACCTGCTGGCTCCATTTCATTCCAGTACAGGCTCTAGATAACCTGCTGGCTCCATTTCATTCCAGTACAGGCTCCAGATAACCTGCTGGCTCCATTTCATTCCAGTACAGGCTCCAGATAACCTGCTGGCTCCATTTCATTCCAGTACAGGCTCCAGATAACCTGCTGGCTCCATTTCATTCCAGTACAGGCTCCAGATAACCTGCTGGCTCCATTTCATTCCAGTGATGGTGATTACGCTAAGAGACTCCTTACTGTTGTAGCATAAGCTTGTAAATAAGCTAAGAGACCTCTTGGTTCTACCAGTTGTGGCATGCTTGTATATATATATCTAAGACCCACACAGAAGAAAACCTGTACTTTTTGTAAAAAATAAATAAAAAAAGCGCTCAAGCTTTCTTTTCCTGCATTGATCTTGATCTCCTTACAACCCACACAGTCCCTCTCTCTTCTTCCCTTTCTTTGTTCATCTTGGAGAGAAATGACAAGCGAATTTCAACCACTTTTTTTCTCATTTTCTTTAAATTGTCAGCTGTGACGTGACGTGACAATATAAAGCTGATTCTGATGCACTCATGAACACACCTTCTTTTTCTTCTTCTTCTTCTTCTTATCTTTCTTCTTCTTCTTCTTCTTCTTCTTTCCGTCTCCATCAGAGTCAGAATCCTGACAGAGAGAACATAGAGAATGTGTCCTTCAGTTAGTCCCAGACAGCACCCATCTCCATGCTGGCTTATGGTGGACACAGTTTGGTCAACATTCAATGTTCTGCCACAGACATGTAGGCTACTGTACAACATGTAGGCTACTGTACAACATGTAGGCTACTGTACAACATGTAGGCTACTGTACAACATGTAGGCTACTGTACAACATGTAGGCTACTGTACAACATGTAGGCTACTGTACAACATGAGCGGACAATACTATCACCATAAAATCATAAAAAGCTATCCCCGAATGACCACAACAACTAACTAACTCTGAGAGTGTAACACATGGAACCAAATGGATATGAGGTTAGGGGATTTACGTGGCCGGTTAAGACTGAGGTTAGGGGACCTTCGTGGCCGGTTAAGACTGATATGAGGTTAGGGGACTTACGTGGCCGGTTAAGACTGAGGTTAGGGGACTTACGTGGTCGGTTAAGACTGATATGAGGTTAGGGGACTTACGTGGCCGGTTAAGACTGATATGAGGTTAGGGGACTTACGTGGCCGGTTAAGACTGATATGAGGTTAGGGGACTTATGTGGCCGGTTAAGACTGATATGAGGTTAGGGGACTTACGTGGCCGGTTAAGACTGATATGAGGTTAGGGGACTTACGTGGCCGGTTAAGACTGATATGAGGTTAGGGGACTTACGTGGCCGGTTAAGACTGATATGAGGTTAGGGGACTTACGTGGCCGGTTAAGACTGATATGAGGTTAGGGGACTTACGTGGCCGGTTAAGACTGATATGAGGTTAGGGGACTTACGTGGCCGGTTAAGACTGATATGAGGTTAGGGGACTTACGTGGCCGGTTAAGACTGATATGAGGTTAGGGGACTTACGTGGCCGGTTAAGACTGATATGAGGTTAGGGGACTTACGTGGCCGGTTAAGACTGATATGAGGTTAGGGGACTTACTTGGCCGGTTAAGACTGATATGAGGTTAGGGGACTTACGTGGCCAGTTAAGACTGATATGAGGTTAGGGGACTTACGTGGCCGGTTAAGACTGATATGAGGTTAGGGGACTTACGTGGCCGGTTAAGACTGACATGAGGTTAGGGGACTTACGTGGCCGGTTAAGACTGATATGAGGTTAGGGGACTTACGTGGCCGGTTAAGACTGAGGTTAGGGGACTTACGTGGCCGGTTAAGACTGAGGTTAGGGGACTTACGTGGCCGGTTAAGACTGAGGTTAGGGGACTTACGTGGCCGGTTAAGACTGAGGTTAGGGGACTTACGTGGCCGGTTAAGACTGAGGTTAGGGGACTTACGTGGCCGGTTAAGACTGAGGTTAGGGGACTTACGTGGCCGGTTAAGACTGAGGTTAGGGGACTTACGTGGCCGGTTAGGGGACTTACGTGGCCGGTTAAGACTGATGTTAGGGACGGGTTAGTAACAGTGTTGTTTTCGTCGACTAAAACTAAGACGAAAAATGTTCGTCGACTACCTTTTTCCACTGACGAAAACTAAATGGAAACTACATGAAAACTAAGCTACGACGACTAAAACTAAGACTAAATATACTGACAATTTCGTCGACAAATAAAAACTAGACTAAAATGTTAAGAAGGGACTAGTGGACAAGAGATCCACTACAAGTCATTTTACACTTGGTTGCATTCTGAAAATAGCCGATCTACAAGCTTGTAGATCGGCTATTTTCAGCATGTGTAAAAACACTCATTACGACGACATCAAGCACTCATGGACAGACCTCCTCCTCCTCCTCCTTCTTCTTCTTTTTCTTCTTCTTCTTATCTTTCTTCTTCTTCTTCTTCTCTCCGTCTCCATCAGAGTCAGAATCCTGACAGAGAGAACATAGAGAATGTGTCCTTCAGTTAGTCCCAGCCAGCACCCCTCTCCGCAGGCACGTGCAGAGAGTGTTAAAGGAGAATTCCATGCTAGAATGCTTTCTTTTCCCCTACCATAAGCCCTCAATGAATTGCATTGCATTGAATGGGAATTGAATGGGGCTATGGGGGTGTTGTGCTAATTCGCTTATTTCCATCTAAAGAAGTAGTAAAGTGTGCCGCTTGGGATATTATTTACATTATGAAGAGAGGATATATACAAAGAAATTATAATTTTGAGCGATGGAAATAGGTGAATTAGCACAACACCCCATAGCCCCATAGCCCCCAACACCCCATAGCCCCATTCAATTCCCATTCAATTCAATGCAATTCATTTAGGGCTTATGGTAAGGGAAATAGCCAATAAGGAGCTTTTGCACAAAATAACACCTGGACCTCTTTGGTGGGGACGTAACAACTACAAAGAAAGGTAAGAAAGCCTTTTAGTATGGAATTCTCCTTTAAGAGAGGGGCAGGGACTGAAATCCTGTAACAGGGCACTCTTTTGGACAAAAAAATGTTAAAACAGCAGATCTACAAGCTCTCAACGTGACGCGCTGCACCACGTTGAGAGCTTTTAGATCGGCTATCTTCGGGCCGCAAGCCAGCACTCTTTAGCTATAGTGGAGATGCGATATTGTTCGACATGGATTTCTAAATAAATTTGTTCAGCGCAAAATGTCGCGTTCCAAGATCAGGAGACTTCAGGGGGGGAAAGAAAGCAATTCTCTCGCACACTCTATGGTAGGGAGGATTATGAAAAAAAAAAAGAAATTTGAATTAAGTGAAATCACTGAATATAAATCATTTTCCGTGCCGGGAATGGATTACTCCAGGTTACTGTCGCTGCCATATACGACATACCCGCCTTTTGTTTTATGTGTTTAATCCGCTGTATTGTAATAAATAAAAAGAAAATCCGTCTTCGTCGCGGAGATAGAGACTAGATGCATTCGCTTTGATGACGAAACCGGAAATCGTCACATGCTGTGGGCTGCTAGGGCTTCTGGGAAATTGAGGCCAATGGAAATGCAACGCCTCATTGAGACGAGTCTTGTGTGCGTCTTCCGGGTGCACCAAGATGGTGGATGATACGCTCGGATCACAACATACCGAGGGAGCTTTTTTCGCTGGATTTTCGCGGATTAAAAGCCCAAATAATTCAGCGTATGCTCTAAAGGTAATACAACAATCTCGGCAGTGAAGGGGGGTTGATTAAGCGTGTAAAACAGTCAAGACCACAAAATGGCCATGACTGCTATGCCCTATCTGGGACTGGAAATTCCAAGATGGTGGATTTGCATTCAGCTGAAATATAAATGTGGTTAGCACTCGTATACGTAAACACACACCTCTTCCTTCTTCTTCTTCTTCTTCTTCTTCTTCTTCTTCTTCTCGTCATCATCGCTGTCAGAGCTGCAGGAGTCGGCGTCCTGGCATAAAGAAAATATCAGAAAATAATAAATATCAAATATGACATCTGGGATTTATATACAGCGCTTTTCGGAGTACTCCAAGACGCTCTCCTTGTGTGAGCGTCTGAGCGTCTGAGCGTCTGAGCGAGGGCCAGGGCAGAGAACAGAGAAACGAGCAGCAACACTCAGAGTAACAGGTTGACCTCAGAAAGGCTAGTCTAAACTAACACAAAAAGCTAGAATATGGAAATGAGACGTTTCTGCCTGACAATATAATAAAACATCACAGTAGTTAAGACATTCTGAACGGGAACCCATTTTGGTGTTGGCATCATGTTATGCTTTAGCTATTGAAAAATAGCAGATCTACAAGCTTGTAGATCTGCTATTTTCTTTTAAATCGAAGAACGACTGACATTTTTAGAATCTGATCTCAGGTCAGAATGGGTTCATCAGACCAGTGTGTGTCCAGTGGAAACCTCGTGTGAATCTAATCTCAGGTCAGAATGGGTTCATCAGACCAGTGTGTGTCCAGTGGAAACCTCGTGTGAATCTGATCTCAGGTCAGAATGGGTTCATCAGACCAGTGTGTGTCCAGTGGAAACCTCGTGTGAATCTGATCTCAGGTCAGAATGGGTTAAACATTATTAATCAATTGATTGATTGATTGATTGATTGATTGATTGATTGATTGATTGATATATCACCTTCTTTTTCTTATCCTTTTTCTTCTTCTTCTTCTTCTTGTCCTTTTTCTGAAATCAACAAAATTACCGTTAACGTGGTCACTTCCATATAAGGCTCACACGCATGAGTGTGTCTAATAATGGGTAATAATGGGATTTGGCTCGGGGGTCATGACCCTAGACTGTAAAAAATGACAAAATTGACATTTCCTCACCTGATCCTCGTCACTGTCAGAGCAGGAAGGGGAGGAGTCTTCATCAGTGGAACAGCTGGACTTCTAAAGAAAGGAAGAAAAAAAAACACACCAGAGGTTGTCTTAAAATACCCAGGGGCCTCTTTCACGAAACTTGGATTAGCGATTAAACCCGGATTTAACAGATATCCTGGTTTATTATAGCCTGGATCAGCGATTAACCGGTTTCATGAAAACTGGTTAATCTTGCCAGATTAATGTAACCAGTTAACCTGGATATGTTGAGGCTTGATTCGGTTTCATGAAAGTGATGCCACATTAGTTCCCATGGAAACTGATGCTTTGGACTTAACCTGCTCCGAACGGAATGAACCAGGCTGTACAAAACAGGATTTAACAAGCCTGGTTTTGGCTTAAATCCTGGATTAGTTAATCCAAGTTTCGTGAAAAAGGCCCCAGGAAAACATCTGTGTCGCCTTACAGTTTAAAATAATGGTTAATGTGGTTAAACGCTAGCTGTTCTCCTTCCATCCACTTGCATTAAGTTGCTCTAAAGCGCATGAGGCGATTTCACTCCTCCTTCCTGGTAGGAACAGAGAGCATTCTGGGATGGATTGGCCCCAAAACACATGAACGCGCTGCCGATGAACGTGCACGAACGCGCACGAACGCGAACGAGCGTGCTGCCGTCGTGAATGTGCACAATGATAGTCAACGGACCAGCGCGTTCATGTGTTTGGGGCCCACACTGCAATACCTTCATTCGGCCACTATGTCCATTTGGCCTCAGGGTTTCCTCTGGGTGCCGTCTCTATTCATATTTACTCTATGGCGTAAACACACACCTCTTCCTTTTTCTTCTTCTTCTTCTTCTTCTTCTTTTTCTTCTTCTTCTTCTTCTCGTCATCATCGCTGTCAGAGCTGCAGGGGTCGTCGTCCTGACATGAACAACAGAAAATATCAGAAAACTAGAACTGCACTCTGTCCAGTGCATACTTGCTTGTTGCACACTAGTAGGCCATAAATGGCCAACTACCGACCGTTATAAACTGTCACTTTTGATGCGTATCACCGTCCCAGCAAATTGTGCCTGATACGGCAGTGGTGCCAGATTACATACATGTATACACAGGAGCATTACCTTTAATCCTCCCAACACTAAAACATATCATCATTACGTCACCATCGAAAACCAATTTCACTCTGGCATTGGGTCCTTTAATCCACATATTTCTTACGTCATCATTAAGAGCTAGTTATACATATTATACACACCATGTAATCTGGTCCCAGCAAATCAGGCACAATTTGCTGGGACGGTGCATACGCATCAAAAGTGGCGGGTTGGCTGGGACGGTGCATACGAGCCGGGCGAAACTATTACTTGCTTGCTCTGCTTGCGCAAGTAATAATGAATATCAAATATAACATCTGGGATTTATACAGCGCTTTCCTTTGTGTGAGTGAGGGCCAGGGCAGAGAACAGAGAAGAGATAAACGAGAGTACGAGAAATTAATTAACATCAACAAAACACTAAAAGTACCAAGTTTAGCTCGGAAAGGCTATAGTCTAAACAGGTGCAGATCAGTGCGTATAACTCTGATATGATCTGCCCCCCTGTGTTTAATATGGCCTACGTGGTCGTTGCCCAATAGCCCAGGTGGGAGATGTGTGGTTTTATCCCATTTTGATAAAAAAACATTGTCTTGCTATGTTTGCTATTTATTTTTCTATTTTGTATTGAGTGGTGTAAGAGTGACCTTCTCAACTGCGGCCAGTCCAGTCCACACATGCGCATATGAGCCTACCTTTTGTGTGACCACTGCTGCCACAATTTACATTTACAATTTACAATGTAGGCATTTAGCAGACGCTCTTAATCCAGAGCGACTTACATTAAGCAAGAACAAAAGCATGGGAATACATCACATAAAACATTTATCAAGAAACATGTGTAAGCTAAGAAAGTAACAGTGGAATATCTATATTATGAGACTATACATATAAACTATATATCTATACTACTATGCTATACATATGTACTATGGCATGCTACGGTATGACTATATACAAGCACTATAATTGCATTGTATATAGTCATAGCACGCCATAGTACATATGTATAGCATAGTATAGTATATATGTATAGTTTATATGTATAGTTTCATTATATAGATATTCCACTGTTACTTTCTTAGCTTACGCATGTTTCATGATAAATGCTTTTTATGTGATGTATTCCCATGCTTTTTTGTTCTTGCTTAATGTAAGTCGCTCTGGATTAAGAGCGTCTGCTAAATGCCTACATTGTAAATTGTAATTGTAAATTGTGGCAGTAGTGGTCACACAAAAGGTAGGCTCATATTATGTGCATGTGTGGACTGGACTGGCCGCGGTTGAGAAGGAGGATGGACATTGTTGTTGACGGGTGTTGTGGAGCTGTGGACCACCTAGCTGAAACAAGCTGAAAATAATGTGTCAGTTTAATTAATGTGTTTCAAGCGGTGGTCACCACCTCACCACCGAAAACCATGACTATGAGTAGGCCTTGAACGGGACATGTGTCTCTCGAGGAGGGTGGAGAGGTAAGGGGGAGCCCTGTTTGTTGAGAGGAAACCTCTTGTTCTAGATACTGATCAAGTAGGGACGTTCATTTATGAAAAAAACAAACACAAAAAGCTAGAATATGGAGATAAGACGTTTCTGCCTGACAATATAATAAAACATCACAGTAGTTAAACATTAGTAATCAATTCATCGATTAATGAATTGATTGATTGATTGATTGATTGATTGATTGATATATCACCTTCTTTTTATTCTTCTTATCCTTTTTCTTCTTCTTCTTCTTCTTCTTCTTGTCCGTTTTCTGAAATCAACAAAATGACCGTTAAAATGGTCACTTCCATATAAGGCTCACAAGCATGAGTGTGTCTAATAATGGGTAATAATGGGATTTGGCTCGGGGGTAGAGTTTATTTATTTTGGTCATTATAACAAATCAATACAGTGCCTCCTTTTTTTCTTTTTTTGCTAAAGAAACATTGACCAAAAAGGTGTAGGCTGAAGCCTAAGCTTATAGTGCCTACCCTAACAGATAAATGGCTTTCAGAGGTAAAATAGTACAACAAAGCAAACAGAAGGGGAAAAAACAACAAGAAAACAAAACAAAAACAAACAAACAAACATAACATAAAACAAAAACAAAGACAGACAGGACAATACAGTTAACAGGAACAAGACAAAAAAGAACAAAAACAACTAAACAAAACACAAAACGAGAAAACAAAACATCATATCAATGTTCTACTATTTTTGATCTATACAATTGTTTTGATTTATTTATTGTACTACAGTTTTTTAGTTTGTCATCCAATCCATTCCACAGCTCGACCCCTCTGAGCGATATGCACCTGTCTTTGGTCATGACCCCACCCTTCATGACCTGACCACAGGTGAGAGTCGTTGAACTAATTCAGGGGTGGGCAACTGGCGGCTCGAGGGCCACATGCGGCCCCCACCTTCACTTAATGTGGCCCTCAGGTTAATGTCACAATACTGATATAATATTGGTTCCAGCTGTTTACAATTCCACAACATACAAAACATGACCTGCTTTAATTACTTCAGTCTAAATTAGTAGCTCAATGCTTCAACACACGTATAATTAAAGGCATTTGAAATGACATGAAAATGTAAATTTTTAGGATTCAAACTCAAAAATAGAAAGAAATAATTCAAGATTTAAATTCGAATATAGCAAAACATAGCTGATCTACAAGCTCAAAACGTGTCGCGCGTTTTGAGCTTGTAGATCGGCTATTTTTGCTACGACAGTAATATATGGCCCTCTGGAGTGAGTGTAGAATTATAGTGGCCCTCTCCATCATCAAAGTTGCACCATCCCTGAACTAATTAATGAAACTTAATGTTGACATTTCCTCACCTGATCCTCGTCACTGTCAGAGCAGGAAGGGGAGGAGTCTTCATCAGTGGAACAGCTGGACTTCTACAGAAAGGAAGAAAAAAAAACACACCAGAGGTTGTCTTAAAACTGACCTGGAACACATCTGTGTCGCCTCAGCGTTTAACCACATTAACCATTGTTTTAAACTGCCCTTAAGACCTGGAACACATCTGTGTCGCCTCAGCGTTTAACCACATTAACCATTGTTTTAAACTGCCCTTAAGACCTGGAACACATCTGTGTCGCCTCAGCGTTTAACCACATTAACCACTGTTTTAAACTGTGGCTGTTGAAACATAACAGATCTACAGGCTCTAGGAAAATGTGTGCACATCGTTGAAAATATGTTCTTTCGTTTATATTAACGCGTCTAAAGATAGATCAGACTTATTAGCACGGTGTAGTAATGGAAGATTTCACCTCCCAAATTTTTTGGGGGGAAAAGGCGTTTCAGTGAAATTAAACCATTTTGGGCGGGAACCCCTTCTGGTGTTTTAAGCGTTACGTTATGCTTTAGCTATTGAAAAATAGCAGATCTACAAGCTCGTAGCGCGCCACCGAGTGGCGCGCTATGAGCTTGTAGGTCTGCTATTTTTTAAAAGTCGTGAAAATGTGGTGCAAATATTTGAATATATTCTTTCAGAGCAAACGTATTTATTTTTATTTTATTTCTTTATCCCACAATTTTGTAACCCATTTTTCACCCCTGTGTCAATCATCTAATGTGATCCTGGGCTCTACACACCCTCCACCAACCTAGTCCCCATATATGGGGGACAAGGGGAGACCAACCTAGTCCCCATATATGGGGGACAAGGGGAGAGCAACCTAGTCCCCATATATGGGGGACAAGGGGAGACCAACCTAGTCCCCATATATGGGGGACAAGGGGAGACCAACCTAGTCCCCATATATGGGGGACAAGGGGAGACCAACCTAGTCCCCATATATGGGGGACAAGGGGAGAGCAACCTAGTCCCCATATATTGGGGGACAAGGGGAGAGCAACGGACTTGAACTCATGCTTCCTTCATGCCTGAGTGTCCAAGTTGCTCCTTTTACACCTGACAGGGGGGAGTTTCCCTGGTTGGACGTAGCGCGTGGAAGGAACACGTTATTCCGACCAGTTCCTTTCCCCTCCATCAGGCGCCCCGGCTGGCCAGGGGGAGGCAGTTTAGAGACCAGGATTACTGCATGTTTTTTGTGAGGGTACCTACCCTAGGGGACACGGGGAGAACATGCAAACTCCACACAGAAAGGCCCAGAGCGAACGTTTTTAACTCAAATCTTTGCTTCTGGGGGGGGGGGGGGGGGGGGTCCCTGGAACAACATATTTTCAGATGTGGGGGCATATTACGTATAATTTTTGGGGTCCTTGACATGAAATATTGAGAACCATGACTGATGTAGAAACATGAGGTTTTTCAGAATTATTTATTTTTTATTTCAATGTCAGTCCTAAATGGATTAAATGAGAATTCAGAGTGTCAGGCTACTGACTGACTGGGGAATGGGTTAATTAACCCTTTGATTTCCTCAAAGGTCTCATGATCGCTGTGGTCTCACCTTCTTCTTCTTCTTCTTCTTCTTGTCATCCTCGCTATCGGAAGAAGACGATGAAGACGAGGAGCAGGAATCCTGAACACAGAGAGAGAGAGAGAGAGAGAGAGAGAGAGAGAGAGAGAGAGAGAGAGAGAGAGAGAGAGACGGTGTTGTTGATTTCGTCACCCGGATATGCCAATAAAACAGAACAATTCCTCGCATTTCACATCACAAGGAAAAACAATTAAAATAAATAGTTAAAAAATAGCAAGAAGAAATAAAAAATAAAGAAATCTAAGCATATCCGAAAAGGAGTGAGAAGAAGAAGTACAAAACCTATAAACTCCCACCGCTCTATAACTGAAATGACTCGCTGGATTCTGTGCCAGTTAAGCTGCTCTTCAAAAGTAATACGAGTTATACATATAAAATATACATATGTACACCCTAATACTATCCCATATACTTACACACATACATCCATTATCCATTATACATATCAAAAATTGTCTATATTTTTTTTTTTTATCCCACGATTTTGTAACCCATTTTTCACCCCTGTGTAAATCATCTAAGGTGATCCTGGGCTCTACACACCCTCCACCAACCTAGTCCCCATATATGGGGGACAAGGGGAGACCAACCTAGTCCCCATATATGGGGGACAAGGGGAGACCAACCTAGTCCCCATATATGGGGGACAAGGGGAGACCAACCTAGTCCCCATATATGGGGGACAAGGGGAGAGCAACCTAGTCCCCATATATGGGGGACAAGGGGAGACCAACCTAGTCCCCATATATGGGGGACAAGGGGAGAGCAACGGACTTGAACTCATGCTTCCTTCATGCCTGAGTGTCCAAGTTGCTCCTTTACACCTGACAGGGGGGAGTTTCCCTGGTTGGACGTAGCGTGTGGAAGGAACACGTTATTCCAACCAGTTCCTTTCCCCTCCATCAGGCGCCCCGGCTGGCCAGGGGGAGGCAGTTTAGAGACCAGGATTACTAAAATTGTCTATTTTAATTATAGACAATTAAATACCAATCTGCTACTAAAAATAGGACCAACGAGATAAGAACCTTATCTTTCTTCTTCTTCATCTTTTTCTTTTTCTTCTTTTTCTTTTCATCTTCGCTGTCCGATGAAGATGATGATGATGAAGAGCAGGAGGAATCCTACAGGTGATGAAAAAACAGATACTTATGGCTTCATTTTCGACCCCGCTTAAACCCCGTATCCATAAACGTCTTTAACTTATTCAAACCCCTTATCCATAAACGTCTTTAACTTATTTCTTTTAACATTTTTGAATAGTTCAACTAGCCAGTCTACATTGGCACGTTGTGAGCTTGTAGACTGGCCATTTTAAACTATTCAAAAATGTTTTGCAAAATAGTAAAAAAAAAAAAGGCAAAGACGTTTAGGGATAAGGGGTTTAGCGAATTAGCGGAGCTCTAACCCCATGGAGACCCGAGACCAGATTCTACAAAATGTCTTCTAAATCCTGACAGTTTTCTGTCAGAGGTCAGTCTAATGTTAGCCTTATTGGTTGCATTATTAGACGTTTCTTCCTTTGAGCTTCTTCGTTAGTGGGTCTATTACTGTGTTTATGAATATATTACGTTGTTGTATTTATTGTTACAGGCAGAGCTACGTGGTACTTATTTCACCTCTTCTCTTGGACAGTTTTGTGCGGGAACCCATTTTGGTGTTAGCATTATGCTATGCTTTAGCTATTGAAAAATAGCAGATCTACAAGCTCATAGCGCGCCACTCGGTGGCGCGCTATGAGCTTGTAGATCTGTTATTTTCACAGAAACGTCGAAGAGGATCACAGAACTACAGAGATAAGATAGATAACCTTTTCTTCTGTCGTCTTCTTCTTCTTTTTCTTCTTCTTTTTCTTCTTCTCATCTTCGCTGTCTGATGAGGAGCTGTCAGAGCAGGATGATGAGGATGAGGAGGATGAGGATGAAGAGCTGGACGAATCCTACAAATGAAGGACAGACAGAGACATTAATTAACTCACTCACTGCGTCTTTATATAAGGAGCCAGCTGAGGTGGTTCAGGCATCTGGTTAGGATGCCTCTCGGGCGCCTCCCTAGGGAGGTCCTCGACGCACGTCCCACTGGGAGGAGACCCCGGGGGCAGACCAAGGATCATGTCCCACTGGGAGGAGACCCCGGGGGCAGACCAAGGATCATGTCCCACTGGGAGGAGACCCCGGGGGCAGACCAAGGACCACGTCCCACTGGGAGGAGACCCCGGGGGCAGACCAAGGATCACGTCCCACTGGGAGGAGACCCCGGGGCAGACCAAGGATCACGTCCCACTGGGAGGAGACCCCGGGGCAGACCAAGGACCACGTCCCACTGGGAGGAGACCCCCGGGGCAGACCAAGGAACACGTCCCACTGGGAGGAGACCCCGGGGCAGACCAAGGATCACGTCCCACTGGGAGGAGACCCCCGGGGCAGACCAAGGACCACGTCCCACTGGGAGGAGACCCCCGGGACAGACCAAGGACCACGTCCCACTGGGAGGAGACCCCCGGGGCAGACCAAGGATCACGTCCCACTGGGAGGAGACCCCGGGGCAGACCAAGGCCTTGGAACGTCTCGGAATCCCCCCAGGAGAAAGTCACTATACTGTTGCTCTGGAGAGGGAAGTCTGGAGCTCTCTGGTGGAGCCGTTGGCCCCGCGACCCGACTACGGATAAGCGGTTGAAGATGGATGGATGGATGGATATATATTTGCTTACGTTTCACAACTCTGTTCTGCATGCGTCTGTGGAAAGTCAGCAGGCTACGAGCTTGTAGGTCTGCTATTTTTGAAAAATCGAACAGCGACTGACATAGAAGACATTTTTAGAATCTGATCTCAGGTCAGAATGGAAAACTGTCAGGATGTAGAAGACATGTTTTTTAGAATCTGATCTCGGGTCAGAATGGAAAACTGTCAGGATGTAGAAGACATTTTTATAGAATCTGATCTCAGGTCAGAATGAAAACTGTCAGGATGTAGAAGACATTTTTTTAGAATCTGATCTCAGGTCAGAATGGAAAACTGTCAGGATGTAGAAGACATTTTTAGAATCTGATCTCAGGTCAGAATGGAAAACTGTCAGGATGTAGAAGACATTTTTAGAATCTGATCTCAGGTCAGAATGGAAAACTGTCAGGATGTAGAAGACATTTATAGAATCTGATCTCAGGTCAGAATGGGTTATTGGCGGGCGGTGGATTGCCGAAAAAACACACCTACACCTACAAGTGGTCGACGCAGCGCGAGCTTTATAGACGAGATGCTTTACGTTCACTGAGTCCAGACAGATGGCTTTTAGACGACGGGTTTTAACCCATTCTGACCTGAGATCAGATTCATGCGAGGTTTCCGCCGGACACACGCTGGTCTGATGAACCCATTCTGACCTGAGATCAGATTCTATAAAAATGTCAGTCGTTCTTCGATTTTTCAAAAATAGCAGATCTACAAGCTCGTATCGCGCCACTCGGTGGCGCAATATGAGCTTGTAGATCTGCTATTTTTCAATAGCTAAAGCATAACATGATGCTGACACTAAAATGGGTTCCCGTTCAGAATGGGTTTTAAATGAAAATAAAATAAAATTAAAAAGCTATTCACCTTTTCTTTCTTCTTCTTCTTCTTCTTCTTCTTGTCTTTCTTCTCGTCTTCGCTGTCTGAGTCAGAGTCCTGGGGTAGACAGTGGTGGAAAAACACATCTACTGAAGTACTGTACTTGTGCAATTTTTAGGCATTTTTACTTTACTGGAGTGTTTCCAATATCCAATACTTTTGCGATCACCTTGGTACACAGTTAGACTACAAGAGTGACCCACATTAACACATTGGCTCACGCAATAACTAACAAGCAGTTTGGGATGTTATCGGATCATTTAATCTCCGTCATCAGCCCTTATCCACACCATGATGATGCAAACCTCCTCGACGTCCCCAAGACCAAACTCTGTACGTGGGGTGACAGAGCATTTGCCTTTGCTGCCCCATAACCCTGTGGAATGCCCTCCCTTAAGGCCCTCAGAGATGCCCCCCTACCCTTCAAACCTTCAAAACCAACCCTCAAGACCCACCTCTTCAACATTGCCTTCCCTAGCTAACCCTTTTCACTGTCTTTTTATGTTTTTTAGCTTCTAGTGATTATTAATTTTTTCTATTAAAGTTGTTTTTATTTGTGTTGTTCTCTGTAATGTAAAGCGTCTTTGGGTACTCAGAGAAGCGCTATATAAGTTTGAGATATTATTATTATTATTATTATTAGTATTATAGAGTTAACAGTTTTCAAAAAGGCTGTTATTATACAATAATGCTAAGGAGAACACAAATGTACAGGTGCTCTAAATAACGTTTATTACCTCCTTCTTCTTCTTTGTATCTTTCCTCTTCTTCTTCTTCTCCTTTTTCTTGTTCTTCTTCTTCTTGTCTTTCTCCTTCCCTCCTTCCCCCTCGTCGTCACTCAGGTTCCCGTCAGCTGTGGTGTGACATCATTGATTGACACGTGTCAATCAATAAGATTGACATCACATCAGTGTTGTTTTCGTCGACTGAAACTAAGACGAAAAATGTTCGTCGACTACCTTTTTTCACTGACTAAAACTAATGGAAACTAAATGAAAACTAAGCTACGATGACTAAAACTAAGACTACATATACTAACAATTTCGTCGACAAATAAAAACTAGACTAAAATGTTAGGAAGGGACTAGTGGACAAGAGATCCAGTATAAGTCATTTTACACTTTGGTTGCATGCTGAAAATAGCAGATCTACAAGCTCACAACGCGTCGCGAAAACACTCATTACGACGGCATCAAGACCCGCCAAAATACATTTTAGTCGACTAAATCACCTGTAGATTTAGTCGACGAAAATCTTATGACATTTAGTCGACTAAAACTAGACTAACACTAAGACAAAATGTGACTGAAACTAAATGAAGTTTCAGTCCAAAGACTATGACTAAAACTAAAATAGAAATTTGCTGCCAAAAACAACGCTGCATCACATAACACGTGTAATTATTAGGGGTGTACGGTTATGAGATTAGGACCGATATCTGATCTCTGATTATTTGGAGTCATATCTGCCGATACCAATTCTGACCCATTCCGATATTATGCAGAGGACCACAATGGAAACAAGCCTATATAGGCCCTTATAGGGGCTTATTGGCCCAAAGCCTGTTAACCCATTCTGACCTGAGATCAGATTCATACGAGGTTTCCACTGACTGGACACACACTGGTCTGATGAACCCATTCTGACCTGGGATCAGATTCTAAAAATGTCAGTCGTTCTTCGATTTTTCAAAAAAATAGCAGACCTACAAGCTCGTAGCGCGCCACTCGGTGGCGCGATACGAGCTTGTAGGTCTGCCTCTACACACCCTCCACCAACCTAGTCCCCATATATGGGGGACATGGGGAGACCAACCTAGTCCCCATATATGGGGGACAAGGGGAGACCAACCTAGTCCCCATATATGGGGGACAAGGGGAGACCAACCTAGTCCCCATATATGGGGGACAAGGGGAGACCAACCTAGTCCCCATATATGGGGGACAAGGGGAGACCAACCTAGTCCCCATATATGGGGGACAAGGAGAGAGCAACGGACTTGAACTCATGCTTCCTTCATGCCTGAGTGTCCAAGTTGCTCCTTTTACACCTGACAGGGGGGAGTTTCCCTGGTTGGACGTAGCGCGTGGAAGGAGCTCGTGTACCAATTGGAGTCGTCTGAGGGAGGATTGGGGGATATATGGAACTGCCTAAATAGTTCTGATATTGGTTTCACCGATGTCCTATTGTGGAATATCGTACTATACAGTATATACACCGCCAGACATCAAACAGATATCATACTGTAGAACAGCGTACTGTACCACCAGCATACTGTATACGGTAACAAGACAACTCACCCCGTTTCTGTTTTCCTCCCAGAATGTTCCCCAGTGAGGGGTTAATGGGAGAGGCTGGACAGCAGACGGCTCGATTTTGAATTTCTCTAACTATAAACTTTCATGACAGCAGAACAGCCTAAGTACAAATATAATTTATGAAAAGCTACTACATTGAAGTCTGTTCACAGAAGTTGTTGTAGGATATGTGGGGATTATATGACGAGGTACCATTTGAGTGTGCAAAACCTTACATATACTAAATAATACTAAATTGTTTATAGGGTCAATATAAGTAATATAATATAGCCTTTATACAGGAGTATCTTTTTATATTTTTTCCAAAAAGAATACAAACAGCCAATAGCATATTACAAAGTTATCCCCCTCACTGGGGAAAATTCCGGGAGGAAAAACGAGCACGCACCGGGGCGAGTAGTCCAGTATTCTACTGTACCGACATCGCCCTCATTCCACAATTTACCGCATAAATCAGCCAAATGGTGCAGATTATGCAGGGGTACATTTTGCTTCACAAAGGGCACATGATCGCGCAAACGTCCCGCATATTTAGCAATTAAGTTTAACAAGTCTAGAGGGTTTAGTGATTAACATATAATCATTTATGAACGTATATAAACTTCACAAACTTACCAATCAATGAACAGGATGCTCTGTCACCGGCTTGTTTCTTGCACTGTTCACGAAAAGGGAAAACAAGTTCATGAGTGTGTGAGTGTGAGTGTGAGTGTGAGTGTGAGTGTGAGTGTGTGTGTGTGTGTGTGTGTGTGTGTGTGTGTGAGTGTGAGTGTGTGTGTGTGTGTGTGTGTGTGTGTGTGTGTGCGTGCGTGAGTGTGAGTGTGTGCGTGCGTGACGTAGATCTACGTCAAAAGCAGGGAATGGGTTAATTAGTTGAAGAGCTGATGCAATAATTGTGTGAGTGTGTATTACCCAGTGGTGGAGAAAATACTCAAATGTTTTGCTTAAGTAAAAGTATAAATACTGCAATGTAGATGTACTCAGTTACAAGTAGAAGTCCTGTATTCAAAATATATTCAAGTAAAAGTAAAAAAGTATCGGCATCAGAATGTAGCCTATACTTAACGTACTAAAAGTAAAAGTAGGCTATAATCATATTGCAGAATGTCCCATTTCACAAGTTCAAAATCCGAACAAAATCTTTTGAAAATAGCCAAATGTATTTAGGGCTGAAATCTCTAGTAAGTAACTAGTAACTAAAGTTTTAAAGTTTAAAGTTTTATTGTAGCAGAGTAAAAGTAATACTCAAGACAGCACTTAAGTAAATGTACTTAACAACGGTTCATTCATTCATACATTATAGGGAGGTGAAGCGGCGAACAGTCGACGCCAGCGTCCTCACTTCCCCACATTCACACACCGACGGTGGCGAGCTCACAGCGACCCACTCACTGGAGGCAATTTGGGGTTCAGTGTCTTGCCCAAGGACACTTCCACATGTGGACAGGAGGTCAGGAGGAGCCGGGATTCGAACCGCCGACCCATGGATCACTGGACGACCTGCTCTACCTCCTGAGCCACAGACGCCCTAGTTACTTAACATTATTAGTATTACCTTATAATCATCTTGGTCACTGTCGGTCATGGAGGTCTGAAACACAGAGGTACAGTAGAGCAGAGAGAGTTTATTTATTTTGGTCAAACACCAAACAACAATTTGTTTCAACGACAAATCAATACAGTGCCTGTTTTTCTTTTTTTTTTTGCAAAAGAAACATTGACCAAAAAGGTGTAGGCTGAAGCCTAAGCTTATAGTGCCTACCCTAACAGATAAATGGCTTTCAGAGGTAAAATAATACAACAAAGCAAACAACAGAAGGGGAGAAAACAAAACAAAAACAAACAAACATAACATAAAACAAAAAACAAAGACAGACAGGACAATACAGTTAACAGGAACAAGACAAAAAAGAACAAAAAAACAACAAAACAGAACACAAAATGAGAAAACAAAACATCATATCAATGTTCTATAATTATGTATCTACTATTTTTGATCTATACAATTTTTTTAATTTATTTATTGTACTACAGTTCTTTTAGTTCGCCATCCAATCCATTCCACAGACAATCATCAGTCACGTTATTGTCCAGTGTTGTTTTTGGCAGCAAATTTCTATTTTAGTTTTAGTCATAGTCTTTTGAATAGTTTTAATTTAGTTTTAGTCACATTCTAGTCACCTGGAATGTGTTAGTGTTAGTCTAGTTTTAGTCGACTAAATGTCATGAGATTTTAGTCGACTAAATCTACAGTTGATTTAGTCGACTAAAATGTGTTTTGGTGGGCATTGATGCCGTCGTAAGGACTGTTTTTACACTTGCTGAAAATAGCCAATCTACAAGCTCACAACGTGTCGCAGCGCGACGCGTTGTGAGCTTGTAGATCGGCTATTTTCAGCATGCAACCAAGTGTAAAATGACTTTTACTGGATCTCTTGTCCACTAGTCCCTTCCTAACATTTTAGTCTAGTTTTTATTTGTCGACGAAATTGTCAGTATATTTAGTCTTAGTTTTAGTCATCGTAGCTTAGTTTTCATTTAGTTTCCATTTAGTTTTCTTCAGTGGAAAAAGGTAGTCGACGGACATTTTTCGTCTTAGTTTTAGTCGACGAAAACAACACTGTTATTGTGTCGGGAATGGGACAAAAACACACAGATGTCCATGAGTTCACAACAAGGCTTCATGTTTGGGTGAATATAATATAAGACACAACAAGGCTTCATGTTTGGGTGAATATAATATAAGACACAACAAGGCTTCATGTTTGGGTGAATATAATATAAGACACAACAAGGCTTCATGTTTGGGTGAATATAATATAAGACACAACAAGGCTTCATGTTTGGGTGAATATAATATAAGACACAACAAGGCTTCATGTTTGGGTGAATATAATATAAGACACAACAAGGCTTCATGTTTGGGTGAATATAATATAAGACACAACAAGGCTTCATGTTTGGGTGAATATAATATAAGACACAACAAGGCTTCATGTTTGGGTGAATATAATATAAGACACAACAAGGCTTCATGTTTGGGTGAATATAATATAAGACACAACAAGGCTTCATGTTTGGGTGAATATAATATAAGACTTCATCCAGAAATACCTTGTTCCTTTTCTTGTCTTTCTTCTTCTCTCCAGCAGGCGGCGCTCTTTCAACACCTGCAGGTTATTATTATTATTATTATTATAATGATCAGACAACGCCGATAAGCGTCATTACTATTCTATATTGCACGATGCATGTTGTTCATTGAAAGTAGATAAAAAACACAAATCAATGTATAATTATTAATGAATCACAGGTATGTATATTGTTTAAGACAGTATATGCAAATGGATTGGTTGCCCTGTGTCGATATAGCAAATCAATACATATATTTATTTTGTAAAAATTGTATTTATTTATTATTTTCTTTTGTGGGGGGGGGGGGGGGGGTCCCATGTGTGACGTTGTTTTCTCAGTAAACAAACCAGCATTCAGTGAAATTACTTTTAATCCACCTTTTGGTGTTTTAAGCATTATTTTATACTTCAGCTATTGAATGAATAGCAGATCTGCAAAGCTCGTAGCACGAGCGCTACACGCTTGTAGATCTGCTATTTTAGAATTTGTTTTTTTGAAAATGTGTTGAAAATCTTTGAATATATATTCTTTCACAGTGAAAAAATGTAACTCAAATCTTTGCTTCTGGGTGGGGGGGGGGTCCCTGGAACTACATATTTCCAGATGGGGGTCGGCGGTCAAATACATATAATTCTGGGGGTTCTTGACATGAAAATGAAACATAGAAACATCAGGTTTTTCAGAAAACTGTTGGGATTTAGAAGACCTTTCTTTTTTATCGTCGTCAGGTCTAAATGGATTAAAGAAACAGTTCCAAATGCTATAGTTGTCACAGGGTGGGCTCTCTAACCAATCAGCTATCACCCCCCCCCCCCCCCCCCCTCCACAAATCTCTATGCTGAACATAGGACCATCTACAAGCTTGTAGATCTGCTATTTTCAGCAGAATAGTATAGGGTTTGTGTGGTTAAACGTTGTCTTGTCACCTGCACAGCTGAGTTCATCTTCACTCTGATGACTGTCCTCTTCCTCCTGTGAAAACACACACACACACACACACACACACACACACACACACACACACACACACACACACACACACACACACACACACACACACACACACACACACACACACACACACACACAAACAGTATATGTAACCACTTCAACCACAGCATCAATTTACAATTTAGTCCAGAGCGATTTACAAAACAAAAAGCATGACAATAAATCACATACTATGCATGTACAGTATATAGTGCTACAGTATGTCTACATGAAATGCTATGGGCTGTATTTTGCGTGTCTTATAAGTACCAGGTCTTATTCCCTAACTTGAGTAAACTAAAGACCTGGAGGCGTGGTCAATGCCATTTGGCTATTCTGAGTGGCCAAAGAGCATTGATCACGCCTCCAGGTCTTTAGTTTACTCAAGTTATGATAAGACCTGGTACTTAAGACACCTACAGCCCTATAAGTCTACGTAAAATGCTATCTAAGTTACATCAATATTATGGGGCTAAAAAAATAAAAAGAATATATATAAATATTGAATCGGGAAAAATCAGTATTGGCAGAATTCGGGATAACAGTTATCTTCATAGCTATAGTGTGAACGGCCCTTCAGTTTAGTTTATGGTCCAAAGTATTGTGTGTTGGCTTCGTGCAACGCTTAAAAGGTCTTTAAATAAATACTTTTTGAAATGTCTATGGGGAAAAATGCATTGGGAATTATTTCCTGGGCCTGGCGTCGTCATGAAAGGGGGCGGGACTGCGACGCTCTATAGAGTGTTGCAGTCCCGCCCCCGACGAGGGTCCAGGAAATAATTCCCCGTTCATATATATATTATATCTTTATATAAAATCGGGAAAAATCTGCATGAAAAAAATGGTGATCATTCGGGACAGTTATCTTCATATAGTGTGAACGTTCCTTCAGTTTAGTTTATGGAACATTAAGGACATCCTAACAGTTATCTTCATATAGTGTGAACGTTCCTTCAGTTTAGTTTATGGAACATAAAGACATCCTAACAGTTATCTTCATATAGTGTGAACGTTCCTTCAGTTTAGTTTATGGAACATTAAGGACATCCTAACAGTTATCTTCATATAGTGTGAACGTTCCTTCAGTTTAGTTTATGGAACATTAAGGACATCCTAACAGTTATCTTCATATAGTGTGAACGTTCCTTCAGTTTAGTTTATGTAACATTAAGGACATCCTAACAGTTATCTTCATATAGTGTGAACGTTCCTTCAGTTTAGTTTATGGAACATAAAGACATCCTAACAGTTATCTTCATATAGTGTGAACGTTCCTTCAGTTTAGTTTATGGAACATTAAGGACATCCTAACAGTTATCTTCATATAGTGTGAACATTCCTTCAGTTTAGTTTATGGAACATAAAGGACATCCTAACAGTTATCTTCATATAGTGTGAACGTTCCTTCAGTTTAGTTTATGGAACATAAAGACATCCTAACAGTTATCTTCATATAGTGTGAACGTTCCTTCAGTTTAGTTTATGGAACATAAAGACATCCTAACAGTTATCTTCATATAGTGTGAACGTTCCTTCAGTTTAGTTTATGGAACATAAAGACATCCTAACAGTTATCTTCATATAGTGTGAACGTTCCTTCAGTTTAGTTTATGGAACATAAAGACATCCTAACAGTTATCTTCATATAGTGTGAACGTTCCTTCAGTTTAGTTTATGGAACATAAAGACATCCTAACAGTTATCTTCATATAGTGTGAACGTTCCTTCAGTTTAGTTAATGGAACATTAAGGACATCCTAACAGTTATCTTCATATAGTGTGAACGTTCCTTCAGTTTAGTTTATGGAACATAAAATACCTTCTTTTTATCTTTCTTGTCTTTCTTCTTCTTCTTCCCATCGCAGTCGGAGGAGCTAGAATCCTGTTTCAACAGAAAAAAGGTGTTCCCACAAGAATGATGTTCACGAACAAAACAGCTTTTTTTTGAGTGGTGCAACCACTCCTATAGACAGCTAGCGTTTGTTCACCACCAAGTGTCACTGTTGCACAGCCTAACACACAGACACAGGCCAGGGAGGAGGGCTTGCACAGTACAGTACAGTACAGTACAGTACAGTACAGTACAGTACAGTACAGTACAGTACAGTACAGTACAGTACAGTACAGTACAGTACAGTACAGTACAGTACAGTACAGTACAGTACAGGTCGCGTTTCTCGCAATTGAGGCTAAGATTGTTAGGGACGTTAGGTAGCGGTGCAACTGTACCATGTGGGGGTCCCTGGGGTGTAAGTGAATAGAATTATAACCACATTGTCACGATGAACGATTATACCTTCTTCTTCTTTTTCTTCTTTTTCTCGCTGTCAGATGATGATGATGATGATGATGATGATGAAGATGACGACGACGAAGAACTATCAGAGGAGGAGGAGTCCTGAAAGTTGATTGACAGTGAATTAACACTGACTCTGTTTGACCAGAATGGAACAGAGCCTTCATTAGCATCATTAACACTGACTCTGTTTGACCAGAATGGAACAGAGCCTTCATTAGCATCATTAACACTGACTCTGTTTGACCAGAATGGAACAGAGCCTTCATTAGCATCATTAACACTGACTCTGTTTGACCAGAATGGAACAGAGCCTTCATTAGCATCATTAACACTGACTCTGTTTGACCAGAATGGAACAGAGCCTTCGTTAGCGTCATTAACACTGACTCTGTTTGACCAGAATGGAACAGAGCCTTCGTTAGTATCATTAACACTGACTCTGTTTGACCAGAATGGAACAGAGCCTTCATTAGCATCATTAACACTGACTCTGTTTGACCAGAATGGAACAGAGCCTTCGTTAGTATCATTAACACTGACTCTGTTTGAGCAGAATGGAACAGAGCCTTCGTTAGTATCATTAACTCTGACTCTGTTTGAGCAGAATGGAACAGAGCCTTCATTAGTATAATCAACATAGAACACACACTGATAATAAGAAACAGAGCGAAACAGGGCAAAGGAATTCGCTACAGCCTAATTATTAACACCTAGACTTTGGTGCTCTCTTGAATTGCTTAACAAACAAACTGTACAATGGTTTATAAATGTTTGGAGGCATGCCTTCTTCTTTTTGGTCTTCTTCTTCGTCTTCTTCTTCTTCTTCTTCTTCTTCTTCTTCTCGTCCTCGCTGTCTGAGGATGAGGAGCAGGCAGAGGAGGAAGAGGAGGAGTCCTGGGATAACAAGAACACACAAAGAAGAAATTAGAGCGTAGCATATACAGTTAAAATGGTAAATGGTGCATTTATATCGCGCCTTTATCCAAGGCGCTTTACATGGATTGTGCATTACATTCACCCATTCATTCACACACCGATGGCAGAGGAAACCATGCAAGGCACCAACCAGCACATCAGGAGCAATTAGGAGGTTCAGAGTCTTGCTCAAGGACACTTCGACACTAACTCTGGGGGAGCCCACAGGGTTCGAACTGGCAACCTTACGATTACCATCCAGCCACTCTACCGCTGAGCCACCGCCGCTGACAGTTATGTTCTGCTAGTTGTAAAAGGACACGAACATACTGTATACATTATATGTACGGTAGAGACAAGTTAGTTTTAGTCATCTGAATCTGAAATGTTTCAGAGTCAGTCTAGTTTTAGTTCTACGCTACAGACACAGACGGCGATTATGAAACACAGACCAGTGACGCGAGGTTACTTCTCCACTGGACTTAGTTCTATGTTTACCTTCTCCTTCTTTTTCTTCTTCTTCTTCTTCTTCTTCTTCTCGTCTTCACTAGAAGAATCCTAGTGAACGCGGGGATCAAGACAAAAGGAAAGAATGTATTTGTATAAATGCAGGGGTAAGACGTAAAAATTAAATCACACCCGTTTGAACTGAGTGGTGCAACTCCCCACTCTCCCCCCCCCCCCCCCCCCTCTCTCTCTTTCTCTCTCTCTCTCTCATTAGCAGGCAACAGTTCAGCACTGTTTCTGGCACAACAGTGCCCCTACTGGTACTCATAGTCATACTGGTGCTCATTAACCCATTCTGACCTGAGATCAGATTCATACGACGTTTCCACTGGACACACACTGGTCTGATTAACCCATTCTGACCTGAGATCAGATTCTATAAAAATGTCAGTCGTTCTTCGATTTTTCAAAAATAGCAGACCTACAAGCTCGTAGCGCGCCACTCGGTGGCGCGCTACGAGCTTGTAGGTCTGCTATTTTTCAATAGCTAAAGCATAGCATGATGCCGACACCAAAATGGGTTCCCGTTCAGAATGGGATAACGTCACATAGGTGGGTGAACACGGACATTGCTGTTCCTTGGAGTGGCTGCACCGCTCAAAAATGTAATCTAAACGGGCACACAGAGTGGCATGTTTCTGTGAACATGATTTATGTCCCACACCATTTTGCAGCTTTTTGCATATTTCGCACATTTCACACTTTTGGCATTATTTATTTACCATTTTCCACATATTTTGCGAATTACCAAAAAGTCCATGTTTTTAGTTTGTCTTACTTTGTTCTTCGACTCCTCCATGGATGCAGGAATCATGTCATCACGACCTGCAGACGCACGCACACACACACACACACACACACACACACACACACACACACACACACACGCACACACACAAGCACGCACGCACGCATTTTCTAAAAAACGCCCTCCCTCAAAATATGTGACAAAATTTGACTGAGGGACTGACTGAATTTGACTGAGGGACTGCCATTGGATTTTTTAGAATTTTCGTTTTTTCATGTCATATGAAAGCATGGAATCATAGCTTCAAATAGACATATTGGTTGTTCAGTTTGACCCACCAGTTTTGGAGATATGGCTTATAGAGTAATGTCTGGCAGAGAGTTGAGAAAACAGGCTTGAAAGGTTCACTTCTGTGGTCTCTAACATTACACCTATAGCTACATGTTTAAGCATTTATTTCATATTTACATGTCTTCTGTGGTCTCTAACATTACACCTAGCTACATGTTTAAGCATTTATTTCATATTTACATGTCTTCTGTGGTCTCTAACATTACACCTAACTACATGTTTAAGCATTTATTTAATATTTACATGTCTTCTGTGGTCTCTAACATTACACCTATAGCTACATGTTTAAGCATTTATTTCATATTTACATGTCTTCTGTGGTCTCTAACATTACACCTAGCTACATGTTTAAGCATTTATTTCATATTTACATGTCTTCTGTGGTCTCTAACATTACACCTATAGCTACATGTTTAAGCATTTATTTCATATTGAAATGTCTTCTGTGGTCTCTAACATTACACCTAGCTACATGTTTAAGCATTTATTTAATATTTACATGTCTTCTGTGGTCTCTAACATTACACCCATAGCTACATGTTTAAGCATTTATGTCATATTTACATGTCTTCTGTGGTCTCTAACATTACACCTATAGCTACATGTTTAAGCATTTATTTAATATTTACGTGTCTTCTGTGGTCTCTAACATTACACCTATAGCTACATGTTTAAGCATTTATTTCATATTTACATGTCTTCTGTGGTCTCTAACATTACACCTAGCTACATGTTTAAGCATTTATTTCATATTTACATGTCTTCTGTGGTCTCTAACATTACACCCATAGCTACATGTTTAAGCATTTATTTCATATGTACATGTCTTCTGTGGTCTCTAACATTACACCTAGCTACATGTTTAAGCATGTATTTCATATTTACATGTCTTCTGTGGACTCTAACATTACACCTATAGCTACATGTTTAAGCATTTATTTCATATTTACGTCTTCTGTGGTCTCTAACATTACACCTATAGCTACATGTTTAAGCATTTATTTCATATTTACATGTCTTCTGTGGTCTCTAACATTACACCTATAGCTACATGTTTAAGCATTTATTTAATATTTACGTGTCTTCTGTGGTCTCTAACATTACACCTATAGCTACATGTTTAAGCATTTATTTCATATTTACATGTCTTCTGTGGTCTCTAACATTACACCTACTAGCTACATGTTTAAGCATTTATTTCATATTTACATGTCTTCTGTGGTCTCTAACATTACACCTACTAGCTACATGTTTAAGCATTTATTTCATATTTACATGTCTTCTGTGGTCTCTAACATTACACCTATAGCTACATGTTTAAGCATTTATTTCATATGTACATGTCTTCTGTGGTCTCTAACATTACACCTAGCTACATGTTTAAGCATGTATTTCATATTTACATGTCTTCTGTGGACTCTAACATTACACCTATAGCTACATGTTTAAGCATTTATTTCATATTTACGTCTTCTGTGTACTCTAACATTACACCTATAGCTACATGTTTAAGCATTTATTTCATATTTACATGTCTTCTGTGGTCTCTAACATTACACCTATAGCTACATGTTTAAGCATTTATTTCATATTTACATGTCTTCTGTGGTCTCTAACATTACACCTACTAGCTACATGTTTAAGCATTTATTTCATATTTACATGTCTTCTGTGGTCTCTAACATTACACCTACCAGCTACATGTTTAAGCATTTATTTCATATTTACATGTCTTCTGTGGTCTCTAACATTACACCTAGCTACATGTTAAAGCATTAATTTCATATTTACATGTCTTCTGTGTTCTCTAACATTACACCTATAGCTACATGTTTAAGCATTTATTTCATATTTACATGTCTTCTGTGGTCTCTAACATTACACCTAGCTACAACATATTTACATGTCTTCTGTGGTTTCTAACATTACACCTATAGCTACATGTTTAAGCATTTATTTCATATTTACATGTCTTCTGTGGTCTCTAACATTACACCTATAGCTACATGTTTAAGCATTTATTTCATATTTACATGTCTTCTGTGGTCTCTAACATTACACTTAGCTACATGTTTAAGCATTTATTTCATATTTACGTCTTCTGTGGATTCTAACATTACACCTATCTATATGTTTAAGCATTTATTTCATATTTACATGTCGATTTCAGCTCTGACATTAATTCCAGACATGCTCTAGTATGTGAAGAGTCTGCCTGTGCTATTAAATCATTTTGAAAAGTCCTCTGGTGAACAGCTGTAATTTGCGCGATGGCAGTATCTCAGTCAAATCTGGCCACATATGACTAAAGAATAAATGCTATTGAAAAGACTAAAACAAAATTGAAAGAACGAGGTTATGATAGTTATAACAAACAACTAACAATATAATAAAAAGTGAAACATGACTAAAAGAGAAACATTTCAGATGACTGACATAGAGACTAAATGGATATGAGCTGACCGTGTTCAGAGATGACCACACTGCCCCAGACGCACTCCTCCTCCTCCTCATCCCCCTGTTTCTGTTTCTTCACCTTCTTTTTCTTCTTCTTCTTCTTCTTCTTCTTCTTCTTCTTGTCGTCCTGCAGAGGAAACATGGGGGAGGAAGCAGGAGGTCAGTCCGTTTGCTCTCAGAGTTATAAAGAATAGAGGGAGGACTGGGAGCGTCTACGACGTTGACTAAATGCCATGTCTGTAGCATGACCGACTGTTGGTACACAGACCAACATAATCATGTAACATATACCAGTTGAGATGCTGTATGTCAATTGCGTGCGTGTACTTGACTTGTCTCTGTGTATTCTGCTGTCGCCTGTCTGTTATGTTGCTCAGAAATGTGACAACTTGAAAAACAAAAGCTATGTTGTCAAGGCTTCATGGGGGTGTGTAATTGACAGAAAATATTTTTTTGTTTGTTTGTTGTTACATTTTTGGGGTCCTTGACATGGAATTGTTTGAGAACCACTGACACTGGGAAAAAAACTAAACGAAAACACTGATACTTCGCTGACACTGAAGGTCGCCTTCAAACCTAATACTTCGGTAGACTCGATGCAAATGGGCGGAGAAGTTGGGATTCTTGCATATTTAAGTTTGCCTTCACACTGCGCTGTCATCCGCAGCAATTGGAAACGCAGCAGGGGACCTTTCTTTATCATTGTGTTCCATTCATAAACTAGCCTACACAGTGAAATATATAAAATTAAACTCATAACGTGCTGTGTGTGCCATCTCTCTCTCTCTCTCTCTCTACACGCACTGTTCTGTTGGGCATGGAGGCACAGCGCTGAGCGCACTAAGCACAGACAACAGTGCAAAATGTTAACAATACAAGTTTATCGAGATGAAGAAAGTCCCTACTCTACTCTCCACACAGTGACAGCACTCCATGTTTACGCACAGACAGACAGACAGACAGACAGACAGACAGACAGACAGACAGACAGAAAGACAGACAGACAGACAGACAGACAGACAGACAGAATATTCTGTAGGCTACATACACTGCAGTGTTTTTATGTGTACGTTTCCTTGAGCAATTGATGGATGTACTCGTCCTCATGTTTCGATCAGGGCTTCGGTCTCCTCATTCGACCACGTCTATCCACGGTATAACGGGACATCTTTGCGCCGCGTGAAATATGCCTTCTCCGTCTCTCCAACTGTGTTCAGCTCGCTGCGGATTAATTCCCACCTGCACCAAATCGAAATCGAAGTGCGATTGGAAGCGAAGCGAAACCCCCGTTTTCCCCCTCGGAGTAGAATGCGGTTCTTTGATTAGGATTCAAACGATGCTTCACACCTGCCAAACGAAGCGCACTTTCGGACAATGTGCAGCGCAGCAGGATTCGTTTTAATCGCAGTAACGCTTTCTGGTGTGAAGGTCGACCTTATAGTGTGAAGATTTAGAAGACATTTGTAGAATCTGGTCTCAGTCCAAATGGGTTAAAACTAAAGCATTCCAACTAATGGCCGCGCCCACTCTAACTAACAGTAAAGTATTCAATCAGAATGTGACCTGACACCACCACACCTGTTGTGATTGATTCATAACGTGCATGCATTCAGCTTACCACACACACAATACACGTGGAGATGAATGAATGCACACATGACTGAATGAATGAATGAATGACTGAATAAATGAATGACTGAATGAATAAATGACTGAATGAATGAATAAATGACTGAATGAATAAATGACTGAATGACTGAATGAATGAATGAATGAATGAATGAACAAAGAAACAATGCGATAACGCATGAACACACTTTTCCATTCAATACCTGTCAACACCTGTGACAGGTGTGGGCGGAACCCAGAAACCGGTTATGTACTCTGCACAGGTGTGTGTGTGTGCGTGTGTGTGTGTGTGTGTGTGTGTGCGTGTGCGTGAGAGAGCATTGTTTATTTTTATTATTGCATGGGTCTCATAGCTATAGAGCTATTTGTCTTCCTGCGTTCGCATGAAATGCAGACCAGCCTCTCCCTTTATGTTATATAAAGAACGCTTCACCTACTCACCAATACAAAGGCGGCTTGTGTTATTATTAGAAAGCCATACTTTCCTTAGTGGACGCTCTCTGAATAAATTAGTGACCGACCTCAGTGATGTCATCAAGAACGGTGGTCCCCTAGTGACCGACATCAGTGATGTCATCAAGAACTATATTTTTTATCCCACGATTTTGTGACCCATTTTTCACCCCTGTGTCAATCCTCTAATGTGATCCTGGGCTCTACACACCCTCCACCAACCTAGTCCCCATATATGGGGGACAAGGGGAGACCAACCTAGTCCCCATATATGGGGGACAAGGGGAGACCAACCTAGTCCCCATATATGGGGGACAAGGGGAGAGCAACATAGTCCCCATATATGGGGGACAAGGGGAGACCAACCTAGTCCCCATATATGGGGGACAAGGGGAGAGCAACCTAGTCCCCATATATGGGGGACAAGGGGAGAGCAACCTAGTCCCCATATATGGGGGACAAGGGGAGACCAACCTAGTCCCCATATATGGGGGACAAGGGGAGAGCAACCTAGTCCCCATATATGGGGGACAAGGGGAGACCAACCTAGTCCCCATATATGGGGGACAAGGGGAGACCAACCTAGTCCCCATATATGGGGGACAAGGGGAGAGCAACCTAGTCCCCATATATGGGGGACAAGGGGAGAGCAACCTAGTCCCCATATATGTGGGACAAGGGGAGACCAACCTAGTCCCCATATATGGGGGACAAGGGGAGAGCAACCTAGTCCCCATATATGGGGGACAAGGGGAGAGCAACCTAGTCCCCATATATGGGGGACAAGGGGAGACCAACCTAGTCCCCATATATGGGGGACAAGGGGAGACCAACCTAGTCCCCATATATGGGGGACAAGGGGAGACCAACCTAGTCCCCATATATGGGGGACAAGGGGAGAGCAACCTAGTCCCCATATATGGGGGACAAGGGGAGACCAACCTAGTCCCCATATATGGGGGACAAGGGGAGACCAACCTAGTCCCCATATATGGGGGACAAGGGGAGACCAACCTAGTCCCCATATATGGGGGACAAGGGGAGACCAACCTAGTCCCCATATATGGGGGACAAGGGGAGACCAACCTAGTCCCCATATATGGGGGTCAAGGGGAGACCAACCTAGTCCCCATATATGGGGGACAAGGGGAGACCAACCTAGTCCCCATATATGGGGGACAAGGGGAGAGCAACCTAGTCCCCATATATGGGGGACAAGGGGAGAGCAACCTAGTCCCCATATATGGGGGACAAGGGGAGACCAACCTAGTCCCCCGACAAGGGGAGAGCAACCTAGTCCCCATATATGGGGGACAAGGGGAGACCAACCTAGTCCCCATATATGGGGGACAAGGGGAGACCAACCTAGTCCCCATATATGGGGGACAAGGGGAGAGCAACCTAGTCCCCATATATGGGGGACAAGGGGAGACCAACCTAGTCCCCATATATGGGGGACAAGGGGAGACCAACCTAGTCCCCATATATGGGGGACAAGGGGAGACCAACCTAGTCCCCATATATGGGGGACAAGGGGAGACCAACCTAGTCCCCATATATGGGGGACAAGGGGAGACCAACCTAGTCCCCATATATGGGGGTCAAGGGGAGACCAACCTAGTCCCCATATATGGGGGACAAGGGGAGACCAACCTAGTCCCCATATATGGGGGACAAGGGGAGAGCAACCTAGTCCCCATATATGGGGGACAAGGGGAGAGCAACCTAGTCCCCATATATGGGGGACAAGGGGAGACCAACCTAGTCCCCCGACAAGGGGAGAGCAACCTAGTCCCCATATATGGGGGACAAGGGGAGACCAACCTAGTCCCCATATATGGGGGACAAGGGGAGACCAACCTAGTCCCCATATATGGGGGACAAGGGGAGAGCAACGGACTTGAACTCATGCTTCCTTCATGCCTGAGTGTCCAAGTCGCTCCTTTACACCTGACAGGGGGGAGTTTCCCTGGTTGGACGTAGCGCGTGGAAGGAACACGTTATTCCAACCAGTTCCTTTTATTAGTTCCGATTACAGTTACTGCGTGCTCTGCTTGCGCACAATGCGCAGTGATAATAATATTACAACAGCAACAAAACATCTTACCTCACTGTCACTTTCTGAAGAGCTGCTTTCTGAAGAGGAGGAGGAGGATGATGATGAGGAAGATGAGGAGGAAGGAGAAGATGAACTACAGCCCTGTAGTGCAGAACAATGTGTGAGATGATTGGTCAAAATCAAACAATGTGTGTGATGTGTTTGATTGGTCAATAATCTTCGTCGTCTGTCAAAGTTTATAGTCACACAGCCAATGACACTGGCTTGCACGCACGCACGCACGCACGCACGCACGCACGCACGCACGCACGCACGCACGCACGCACGCACGCACGCACGCACGCACGCACGCACTCACTATCTATGCACAACCAGTGACAGATAAGACATTACACTTTGACTCGGCAGATTAAGGGAGGGGCACTTAGTGTCGAGATTTAGAAGACATTTGTTGAATCTGGTCCAAATGGGTTAACCCATTCTGACCGGGCACCCATTTTGGTGTTATAGCGTCATGTTATGCTTTTAGCTATTTAAAAATAGCAGATCTACAAGCTCATATCGCGCCACCGAGTGGCGCGATACGAGCTTGTAGGTCTGCTATTTTTTTTTTAAATCGAAGAACGACTGACATTTTTATAGAATATGATCTCAGGTCAGAATGGGTTCATCAGACCAGTGTGTGTGTCCAGTGGAAACCTCGTATGAATCTGATCTCAGTCCAAATGGGTTAAAGCATTCCAACTAATGGCCACGCCCACTCTAACTATACTGTAACAGTAAAGTATTCAATGCGATCCGGCGCCACCACACCTGTTGGGATTGGTCGATAATTAACACACAATACACTACGATATGTACAGTATGTGTCCCTCACACACACACACACACACACACACACACACACACACAAGCACACGCACACACACACACGCACTTCATCGTGGCCCGTAGCACTTGCCCTAGCCCCTCAGATAGACTTAGATATATATAGCATGTTATACAGCACTAGAATTGCATTGTATGTATCATAGCACGTTATAGTATCGTAAAGTATAGTTTAATTATGGAGATTCCACTGTTAAGCATGTTTCTTCAATACTACTTTTCATGTATGTGATGCATTGCCATGAATGGGGGAATTAGCAGACACCACTCCCTCTAATCCCTCTCCCCTCCCCTCCCCTCCCCCCTCCCCTCCCCTCCCCCCTCCCCTCCCCTCCCCTCCCCTCCCCTCCCCCTCCCCCCCCCCCTCCCCTCCCCTCCCCTCCCCTCCCCTCCCCTCCCCCCCCCCCCCCCCCTCCCCTCCCCTCCCCTCCCCTCCCCCCCCAAAAATAGCAGACCTACAAGCTCGTTAGTTTCAGAAGTCGACAAGTCAACGACATATGTGCATGTCGCTCATATATGGCCTAGGTAAGGAGGTAAGGTATCTAGGTAAGGAGTCATGTTGGTATAGTGGCCTAGGTAAGGAGGTAAGGTATCTAGGTAAGGAGTCATGTTGGTATAGTGGCCTAGGTAAGGAGGTAAGGTATATCTAGGTAAGGAGTCATGTTGGTATAGTGGCCTAGGTAAGGAGGTAAGGTATCTAGGTAAGGAGTCATGTTGGTATAGTGGCCTAGGTAAGGAGGTAAGGTATCTAGGTAAGGAGTCATGTTTCATGTTGGTACTGGGGTCTAGGTAAGGAGGTAAGGTATCTAGGTAAGGAGTCATGTTTCATGTTGGTATAGTGGTCTAGGTAAGGAGGTAAGGTGTCTAGGTAAGGAGTCATGTTTCATGTTGGTATAGTGGTCTAGGTAAGGTATCTAGGTAAGGAGTCATGTTTCATGTTGGTACTGGGGTCTAGGTAAGGAGGTAAGGTGTCTAGGTAAGGAGTCATGTTTCATGTTGGTATAGTGGTCTAGGTAAGGAGGTAAGGTGTCTAGGTAAGGAGTCATGTTTCATGTTGGTATAGTGGTCTAGGTAAGGTATCTAGGTAAGGAGTCATGTTTCATGTTGGTACTGGGGTCTAGGTAAGGAGGTAAGGTGTCTAGGTAAGGTTTCATGTTGGCACCGCGTCGGGCCACACCTCGAATACTTTCCATTTCTGTCACACCTAATCTGATCTGGAGCGCTGCCAAATATGGGCGTATGGTTGCCTCTATAGTCGAGAAGAAAACACATGCATACACGCGCACGCACACACACACACACACACACACACACACACACACACACACACACACACACACACACACACACACACACACACACACACCCTTGCATATTGTCCACTATGTCAACAGTCACACACAGGGATAATCGCAGTGACATGATGGTATTTCTCTGTGCAGTGACAGAGTGGAATGTGTTGATCCTGTACTGTACTTACACTAACTTAATGGTGTAAAAAAGCAACTAAGTAAGTACTGTATCCTTAAAGGGACACTTCACCCTTTTTGCAAAAGAATATATGTTAATGACGTTTAGAAGCGTTAGAACACTTTCCTGGGGGTCTTTGTGTGTGTGTTCTTAAGCTCCTAAATGTCATTTAAAGTGTCCCTTTAAGTACTTTACCAATACTATACAACAAACGTTGCTGTCTTAATGTACTTTACCCATTTAGGTTGACCTCAAAATTAAAACAAAAAATCTTCTAAATCCTCCAATTTTCTGAAATAAATATTTTCACGATTTTTAAAAAAAATAGCAAGACCTACAAGCTCGTAGCGCGCCACTCGGTGGCGCGCTACGAGCTTGTAGATCTGCTATTTTTAAATAGTATAACATTTAATGCTTAAAACACCAAAAAGGGTTCCCGCACCAAAATGGATTAAGATCGACGACTTATGTACTTTACTGAAGTATTTCCAATTTCCGGCCATTCTGTCTTATAAGTTTCTTTCTGCAGTTTCTTTCTCAATTCTATTAATTGCTATCGATGTTATTCGGGTCGTTGTCATGACACTGTTTGAGTCGGAGCCACCATATTTTAACCCATTCTGGGTGGGAACCCATTTTGGTGTCAGCATCATGTTATGCTTTAGCTATTGAAAAATAGCAGACCTACAAGCTCATAGCGCGCCACCGAGTGGCGCGCTACGAGCTTGTAGGTCTGCTATTTTTTGAAAAATCGAAGAACGACTGACATTTTTATAGAATCTGATCTCAGGTCAGAATGGGTTAATAATCAGACCAGTGTGTGTCCAGTGGAAACCTCGTGTGAATCTGATCTGAGGTCAGAACGGGGTGAAAGGCATATTATTTGTATCGTGATTATTTTTCAGAGACTTACTTTCTTCTTCGTCTTCTTCAGTTTCTTCTTCTTCTTCGTGGGAAGCTTTTGACCCAAAGCCTCGTCTTCACTCTCTGAAGAGAGAGAGCTGTCCATAGAATACTGCTCCTGATGGGAGAGAGACATAGAGACACACATGGAGAGGGAGAGAGAGAGAGAGAGAGAGAGAGAGAGAGAGAGAGAGAGAGAGAGAGAGAGAGAGAGAGAGAGAGAGAGATTATTATTATTTTTAACGCATTCTGAACAGGAACCCATTTTGGTGTTAGCATCATGTTATGCTTTAGCTATTGAAAAATAGCAGATCTACAAGCTCATATCGCGCCACCGAGTGGCGCGATATGAGCTTGTAGGTCTGCTATTTTTGAAAAATCGAAGAACGACTGACATTTTTAGAATCTGATCTCAGGTCAGAATGGGTTCGTCAGACCAGCGTGTGTCCAGTGGAAACCTTGTATGAATCTGATCTCAGGTCAGAATGGGTTAATAAATATTTCAATCAATCAATCAATGTCTGAAGTAAAATCTGACAGAAGTAGCATGTGCTTAAATACCTGAGATCAGATTCTAAACAGTTTTCTGAAAAAGCTATGTTTCTATATGTCAGACCTATAGCAGACCTACAAGCTCGTAGCGCGCCACCGAGTGGCGCGCTACGAGCTTGTAGATCTGCTATTTTTCAAAAGCATAACAATGCTAACACCAAAATGGGTGCCCACCCAGAATAGATTAGAATGCTAGTGTTTTGGTGGCAATTAATGTATTGCTGCAGTCAGAACTGCAGCATCAATCTTCCGCCGTAGTCTGAAAACCCACCTTTTCAGACTCCATCATGGCCCGTAGCACTTACCCTAACCCCTTAGATATAGCATTTCTGTAGACTTAGATAGCATTTGACACAGACTTATAGCATGTTATGTAGACAGCACTATAATTGTATTGTATTTAGTCATAGCACGTCATAGTACAGCATAGTAGTAAATATGTATAGTTTATATGTATAGTGTATGTATAGTTTCATTATATAGATATTCCACTGTTACTTTCTTAGCTTATGCATGTTTCATGATAAATGTTTTTATGTGATGTATTCCCATGCTTTTTTGTTCTTGCTTATTGTAAATCGCTCTGGATTAAGAGCGTCTGCTAAATGCCTAAATTGTAAATTGTAAATTGCAGTGTTCATTCATTTCATCGACTGAAACCAAGAGGAAAAATGTTCATCGACTACCTTTTCTTCCACTGGCGAAAACTAAATGGAAACTAAATGGAAATACACCTACAATTTCGTCGACAAATACAAACTAGACTAACATGTTATAGGAAGGGACTATAGTGGACGAGAGATCCAGTCATCAAGCCATTTTACACTTGGTTGCATGATGAAAATAGCAGATCTATACAGGTGGAGCTTGTAGATCTGCTATTTTCAGCAGGTGTAAAAAATTACGACGGCATCCGAGGCCCTCCAATTCCAAAATACAGTTTCCACACAGATGCGTTCCACGGTCTCAATTCAGTATTTTAGCCGTGACGTGAGCGCCCCCTCCTGAGATACTTCAGTATTTTAGCCGTGACGTGAGCGCCCCCTCCTGAGATACTTCAGTATTTTAGCCGTGACGTGAGCGCCCCCTCCTGAGATACTTCAGTATTTTAGCCGTGACGTGAGCGCCCCCTCCTGAGATACTTCAGTATTTTAGCCGTGACGTGAGCGCCCCCTCCTGAGATACTTCAGTATTTTAGCTGTGACGTGAGCGCCCCCCTCCTGAGTTACTTCAGTATTTTAGCTGTGACGTGAGCGCCCCCTCCTGAGATACTTCAGTATTTTAGCTGTGACGTGAGCGCCCCCTCCTGAGATACTTCAGTATTTTAGCTGTGACGTGAGCGCCCCCTCCTGAGATACTTCAGTATTTTAGCCGTGACGTGAGCGCCCCCTCCTGAGATACTTCAGTATTTTAGCTGTGACGTGAGCGCCCCCTCCTGAGATACTTCAGTATTTTAGCTGTGACGTGAGCGCCCCCTCCTGAGATACTTCCGGGTCCTACTTTTGTGTCGTTTTTGTGTCCCCATAGAGTTACACTGTGACGCTCCGTCGGACTAAATCTGAGACGAAAACAACCACGAAAGTCTCATTTTACCGCTTTCCTTTCCTCGCAACAACAAAGCTGCGCTGCTCTCCCAAATATGGCTGTGACAGGCCGTCTTGCCCCACATGGAATACTATCGCCATTTTATTTGATTGTGTCAACTAAATCAATGGCTTCCTTTCTGAAAAATAACGTCACTGTAAAAAGATTCACGCGTTTAGATATTCAATTTACAATGGGATGCGGACGGGAGCTGGTGCCACTTGGACCCGGACGTAACGTAGCACCACAAAATGACGTCGGACTTAACCCATTCTGACCGGGCACCCATTTTGGTGTCGGCATCATGTTATGCTTTAGCTATTGAAAAATAGCAGATCTACAAGCTCATATCGCGCCACCGAGTGGCGCGATACGAGCTTGTAGGTCTGCTATTTTTTTGAAAATCGAAGAACGACTGACATTTTTAGAATCTGATCTCAGGTCAGAATGGGTTAATCAGGACCAGTGTGTGTCCGGCGGAAACCTCGTATGAATCTGATCTCAGATCAGAATGGGTTCATCAGGACCAGTGTGTGTCCGGCGGAAACCTCGTATGAATCTGATCTCAGATCAGAATGGGTTCATCAGGACCAGTGTGTGTCCGGCGGAAACCTCGTATGAATCTGATCTCAGGTCAGAATGGGTTCATCAGGACCAGTGTGTGTCCGGCGGAAACCTCGTATGAATCTGATCTCAGGTCAGAATGGGTTAAATACTGAATGTGGGGAAAGCTATCCACACTTTTCCTGGGCTGTGTGCAGTGCTCCAGTTCCTGTTGATTTCATTGGATATCATTGGTCATCTGACCAGTTTCATTGGCTTTCATTGGATCAAATCGACAGGAACTGGGAGCGCACACACAGCCCACAGGAGCAGTGTGGAGATAGGATGGGTCCTTTACCTCACACAGCCCACAGGAGCAGTGTGGATATAGGATGGGTCCTTTACCTCACACAGCCCACAGGAGCAGTGTGGATAGGATGGGTCCTTTACCTCACACAGCCCACAGGAGCAGTGTGGATATAGGATGGGTCCTTTACCTCACACAGCCCACAGGAGCAGTGTGGATAGGATGGGTCCTTTACCTCACACAGCCCACAGGAGCAGTGTGGATATAGGATGGGTCCTTTACCTCACACAGCCCAAAGGAGCAGTGTGGATAGGATGGGTCCTTTACCTCACACAGCCCACAGGAGCAGTGTGGATAGGATGGGTCCTTTACCTCACACAGCCCACAGGAGCAGTGTGGATAGGATGGGTCCTTTACCTCACACAGCCCACAGGAGCAGTGTGGATAGGATGGGTCCTTTACCTCACACAGCCCAAAGGAGCAGTGTGGATAGGATGGGTCCTTTACCTCACACAGCCCACAGGAGCAGTGTGGATAGGATGGGTCCTTTACCTCGTCGGGTAAAGGAGCAGTGTGGATAGGATGGGTCCTTTACCTCGTCGGGTAAAGCAGGACATCTGGGTCTCTGGTGGGGGGCCCGTGGCCCCGGCTCTCCTCCAGGCTCCAGGGCTTCCTCCACGGCCTCCAGCCCAGGAGAGGGGCTCTCCGCTGGGGCACAGCTGGGCGGCCTGCTGCCTCCGCCTGGGGCTTCACAGTTCACACACACACACACACACACACACACACACACACACACACACACACCTTACTTACAGTATCAGCAGTGGAGGAAAGCATATACAGTATGTGACGGGATATGACTGAGGGGATGCCCTCGTCGTGCAGCCTCCAGCTTTTCACCAGAGGAGAGACTGTTTGTTTTTTATCCAAAACGTGTTAATAGCACAGGCAGGCTCTTCTAGTTAATAGCACATAGACACATTTGTCGGCTTGGGCATTGTATTGATGAGGCCGGCGCAGGAATGTAGAGTCAACAAGAGATGGATATGAAATAAATATGTAAAGTTAAAACATTTATTCTAATTTACAAATCAGTTGTCGCCACGATGGAGACCTTATAACCACTCCAGACATGTCGGCGTTCTTTTATAGAATACACTTTGATTTTAAACTCTGCTTCCTCTCATTCCTCTTCCCTTTTTTTAAACTGTATATGTTCGCAGGGAAGCTGGAAGTACCCTCACTAAAAACACTCCACACGTCCCAAACTCTTCTCCCTTCTGGCTCCAAAACTGTGGAATGCACTTCCCATTGCAGTCAGAACTGCAGCATCACTCCCAATCTTCCGCCGTAGTCTGAAAACCCACCTTTTCAGACTCCATCATGGCCCATAGCACTTACCCTAACCCCTTAGATAGCATTTCTGTAGACTTAGATAGCATTTGATACACTTATAGCATGTTATGTAGACAGCACTATAATTGCATTGTATATAGTCATAGCACGCCATAGTACATATGTATAGCATAGTATATATGTATAGTTTCATTATATAGATATTCCACTGTTACTTTCTTAGCTTACGCATGTTTCATGATAAATGCTTTTATGTGATGTATTCCCATGCTTTTTTGTTCTTGCTTAATGTAAGTCGCTCTGGATTAAGAGCGTCTGATAAATGCCTACATTGTAAATTGTGTTGGTTTAACAGTAAATCATGTTTGTGTTGAATGACACAAACACTAGCTAACACTACACTATACAGCTCTGTGGCAACAGGTAAGAAGCAATGTTCCGTGGTGTCCATTTAGCCGTGCAGAAGTATCACTCTATAGTGATTTTACACTTTACAATGCAAGCATTTATCAGAAGCTTTTAATCCAGAGAGCGATATAAAGTAAGCTCACCTTGCGATGGACACGACTCCATGGGCCTCCGGGCGCTCAGTCGCTCCACTCAGATCCTTGGGTGGGATTCGGCGTTCAACCGGCAGCCAGTCTGTGTGTGTGTGTGTGTGTGTGTGTGTGACAGAGAGAGAGAGAGACGGAGAGAGAGAGAGAAAGACTGTGTTTGTGCGATGCGAGAGGTGTGTCTGTGTGTGTGTGTGTGTGTGTGTGTGTGTGTGTGAGACAGAGTGTACGCAAGAGGCGTGTCTGTGAGTGAGGAGCTGCTGCTAGCTGTCATAAAACAGGGGGAAGCACACACACACACACACACACACACACACACACACACACACACACACAGGTTGACGCCCACACAGGTAAAGAAGGAAGGTGCATGCATGCGTGTGTGTGTGTGTGTGTGTGTGTGTGTGTGTGTGTGTGTGTGTGTGTGTGTGTGTGTGTTGTGACATGTGCATGAACCACAACAGGGTGTGGCAGTCCCTAAGTTCATGTACTCAAACATTGTACTTGAGATTCAGACGTATGTTTACGTCAATGTTGAAATACTTTATACTTCATTACTAATTACTATTACTAATTATTATTAATTCACACATACATTCGTACTCTTTTTACTCCACTTATTTGGAAACGTATTAAGTTACAACGTTACTTTGCAGAGTCAAAGATTGTTTTGATAAAACATACGAGTGAGCTTGTAGATCTGCTATTTTTGAAAAAAGCTTTTACTTTTGGCACTCTAAAGTAAGTCCCTTTTGATCCATAGCTTAAGGATAGTATTTTATTCAGTAGTTTAATTGATCCATAGCTTAAGGATAGTATTTTATTCAGTAGTTTAATTGATCCATAGCTTAAGGATAGTATTTTATTCAGTAGTTTAATTGATCCATAGCTTAAGGATAGTATTTTATTCAGTAGTTTAATTGATCCATAGCTTAAGGATAGTATTTTATTCAGTAGTTGTTCTTTCAGAGTAAAACAGGTTTGACAGGCTGGTGTGTTCTTTTTTCTCTCTCTCTCTCTCTCTCTCTGTCTCTCTCTGTCTCTCTCTCTCTCTCTCTCTGTCTCTCTCTCTCTCTCTGTCTCTCTCTCTGTCAGTCAGTCAGTCAGTCAGTCAGTCAGTCAGTCAGCCAGTCAGTCAGTCAGGCAGGCAGTCAGTCAGTCAGGCAGGCAGTCAGTCAGTCATTTAGTCAGTCAGTCAGTCAGCCAGTCAGTCAGTCAGTCAGCCAGTCAGTCAGTCAGTCAGTCAGTCATTTAGTCAGTCAGTCAGTCAGTCAGTCAGTCAGTCAGTCAGTCAGTCAGTCATTTAGTCAGTCAGTCAGTCAGTCAGTCAGTCAGTTAGTCAGTCAGTCAGTCAGCCAGTCAGTCAGTCAGCCAGCCAGCCAGAAAGCCAGCCAGCCAGTCAGTCATTTAGTCAGTCAGTCAGTCAGTCAGTCAGTCAGTCATTTAGTCAGTCAGTCAGTCAGTCAGTCAGTCAGTCAGTCATTCAGTCAGTCAGTCAGTCAGTCAGTCAGTCAGTCATTTAGTCAGTCAGTCAGTCAGTCAGTCAGTCAGTCAGTCAGTCAGTCAGTCAGTCAGCCAGTCAGTCAGTCAGTCAGTCAGTCAGCCAGTCAGCCAGTCAGTCAGCCAGTCAGCCAGTCAGTCAGTCAGTCAGTCAGTCAGTCAGCCAGCCAGTCAGCCAGTCAGCCAGTCAGTCAGCCAGTCAGTCAGTCAGTCAGTCAGTCAGTCAGTCAGCCAGCCAGCCAGCCAGCCAGCCAGCCAGCCAGCCAGTCAGCCAGCCAGCCAGCCAGTCAGTCAGTCAGCCAGCCAGTCAGCCAGTCAGTCAGTCAGTCAGTCAGTCAGTCGTGCCCACAACAAAATCTGAGGCTGGGGGGAAACCTTGTGCTTTTTGGACCCTGGTCTGGGAAAAACTGAATCCGTTCTTATCGGATTTAATAGTAATCTCAGCAAGGCAGATGGCTTAGAGTACACCACCAAGATACCCATGTACCTGTCTAAATACTTCACTAAGATACCCATGTACCTGTCTAAATACTTCACTAAGATACCCATGTACCTGTCTAAATACTTCACTAAGATACCCATGTACCTGTCTAAATACTTCACTAAGATACCCATGTACCTGTCTAAATACTTCACTAAGTAATGAAATGAAATGAGTATTCACTAATACTATCACTTTGCGATAGGTGCTGGGTAATTAATCACACCACCTGCCAATTGTGTGACTGCAAACTTTTGTGTTTCCCTGGTCAATTGGTGATGACGTCTGTGGTAAACAGGACGTATTTGTAAAATCAGTTCATCGATTATTCCGGCCCCCCCCCCTCGCCCGGAGAGAAAGATGTCCGTGTGCATCTCTTGAAAAAGTGGAGATAATTCACTAAATACACGTTTTGTGCCAGAACTTTCACATGGATATAAAACTAGAGGACCATTTTTCACTCCACGTCTTTGGAATAATTTAATGGGTTAGTACAAACGGAGCATTCATCACATTTATGCCGCACATTTTCAATTTGACCAGCTCCCGGTGCAAGGCATCTATGCCTGAGATACATGAAAATGTACAAAGTAGTAGCTTTTCATAAATTATATTTGTACTTAGGCTGTTCTGCTGTCATGAAAGTTTATAGTTAGAGAAATTCAAAGTCCAGCCGTCTGCTGTCCAGCCTCTCCCATTAACCCCTCACTGGGGAACATTCTGGGAGGAAAACAGAAACGGGGCGAGTCTTCTTGTTACCCTTAAAATAGGGTGCATTTTGCATCCCAAAAGGCAGTTTGTAGTTAAGGGACGCAATAAAACAACGACCTCTGCATATAAAAGTTAAAATAATTATACTTGCGGCCAGTGAGGCTTGTTTTTTTTTGTTGTTGTTGTTGTTTATGCTTTGGGAATGTTATTTTATTGTTTCTATATTGCACTTATTTTAATTCTTTGACTTTTTTTGTCAAATTTTATTATGTTCGGAATAAAGTTTGTAATTCATTCATCCACGGGATGCACTACTGTATAGGGATGCACCGATCCGGCTTTTTGGCATTCGATAGCGATTTGGATACATGGGGGTCCAGTATCTGCCGATACAGAGTACCGATCCGATACCCCCCACAAAGAAACGTAATAACCTATTAAGCTGTATGCCTCACTGTGTGGAGTCTGGAATCATTATTTTGTGTAAGGCAACATAAAGGCTTGACTTAAACATTACTTTCCCAACTTTGTAAAACAAAATGTAACAAACACAGATATAAATGCACTGAATTATTTATTAAATAACTGTGCAACAATTAGACCAGGTTAATGTGTGCGCAGGCTAGCCTGGCTGCATTCCACATGTTATACTGTCAATACTACACTGCTGTGTCACAGAGGAGGTAGAGTTGTTTTCATACTGTAATTACACATAATTATCGGATCGGATAATGGATCGGCCACCGATCCGATACCCGATCTAGAATTTTAGCCTGGATCGGCACCGATCTCCGATACGAGTATCGGATCGGTGCATCCCTACTACTGTACTCGGCATGCATGTACAGTAAAAATAATACACGTAACAAACATTGCGATATTTTGCTAGCTTTAGTTATAATAATCATTTCTCCTTCTGTTTTCTACATGAATTCATATAACCACATTATAACCATATAGAATGAAATAGGAGTCAAATGCTGCAATTTGTAAAAATGGCAAAATATGACTCCTATATAACGTCGTTGAAGTGAGACTCATAAAATGTCCCTGGGACTCATTTAACCCATTCTGACCTGAGATCAGATTCACATGAGGTTTCCACTGGACACACACTGGTCTGATTAACCCATTCCGACCTGAGATCAGATTCTAAAAATGTCAGTCGTTCTTCAATTTTTCAAAAAATAGCAGACCTACAAGCTCATATCGCGCCACTCGGTGGCGCGATATGAGCTTGTAGATCTGCTATTTTTCAATAGCTAAAGCATAACTTGATGCTAACACCAAAATGGGTGCCCGTTCAGAATGGGTTAAAAGACCATCCCTGCACCTATTTACATCACTAGTGCCTACATCGTAGGCATAGCCTATGTGTACAAATAGCCTATTTTTTATATAGCCGATCAACGCTTGTAGATCGACTATTTTCAAAGTGTATATGGTTGACGGAGTTAATGCATGTTTTTTGTTATAATATTCAAAAGCTTCAACTAGTAAACGTTTTCAAATAATTGTAGTGAGGCAAAAAGTACAATATTTGCCTCTGAGATAGTGGAGTAGAAGTACAGTCCCTAAGTACAGTACTTTTAAATGTATGCATATACCACTGGCTATAATATTAACCCATTCTGAACGGGAACCCATTTTGGTGTCGGCATCATGTTATGCTTTAGCTATTGAAAAATAGCAGATCTACAAGCTCATAGCGCGCCACCGAGTGGCGCGCTACGAGCTTGTAGGTCTGCTATTTTCGAAAAATCGAAGAACCACTGACATAGAAACATAGCTTTATCAGAAAACTGTCAGGATGTAGAAGACGTTTTTAGAATCTGATCTCAGGTCAGAACGGGTTAATACCAGTAATATGGTAACTGGTCATCAATGGACTCTCACCCACTCCCAATCTTCCGCCGTAGTCTGAAAACGCACATCTTCAGACTCCGTCTTAGCCTCGACGACCTTTACAGGCATGTGCACTGGCCTAGGGTCCATTGGGCCAGGCGGGCCGGGGCCCAGTTAGTTTAGAGCTGGCCCAGGGTCAGTTTAGAGCTGGCCCAGTCTATAACTTCGAAGAGAGGGTGGCGAAAAAACAAGTAAAAAACAACAAAAGATAGCTTCCTTTGGCAGCCCTTCTGCATGCAATTTCCGTAAGCCGCCGTTGTTTTAAATGGACCCCCAAACCGTTCACACTCCCACAACGCTGACCTCCACGAGGAGGCCCACAACGCTGACCTCCACGAGGAGGCCCACACTATCGGCTGGGGATGCGCTCCCGCCCCGCCTATGACTCTATTTCTATGTATTTGATGTATTACCATGTGTTGTTCTGGCTTACTGTAAATCACTCTGGATAAAGTAGGTGTTAAGGGAGGGGAGGGACATCATTTAGATTCTGCAGTTCAATAGCTTAAGTGTGTTTGTTTGTGACAGTGCGACAACGCTGACCAGGAGCCCCACAACGCTGAGCTCCATCAGGAGGCCCACACCACTGAGCTCCACCAGGAGGCCCACACGACTCAGCTCCCCCAGGAGGCCCACAACGCTGACCTTCACGAGGAGGCCCACAACGCTGAGCTCCACCAGGAGGCCCACAACGCGGACCTCCACGAGGAGGCCCACAACACTGAGCTCCACCAGGAGGCCCACACCGCTCAGCTCCACCGGGGGGCCCAGAACTCTAACCTCCATCGGGAGGCCCACATTGCTGAGCCCAGAGCAGCTCCTTCCTCTCCTGACTCTCACATCGCTGAGCAGAAACCGACTCCTCCGAGACCCGGGGGCTCCTCCTCCTCCTCCTCCTCCTCCTCCTCCTCCTCCTCCTCCTCCTCCTCGGGACCTCCTGGCACCTTTCCATCCACTCCTTCCGGTCCCCGGTGGCCACGCCCACGGCCCCCGAGTCCAGAACACTGGTCGCACCAAACGGTGAAAACAAAACCCACCGCGGTGGACGGAGAGCCACGTCGTCACGCTACGAACGACCCTACCGGACGAGAGACTCTGGAGGAGGAGGACAGGAGGAGAGACAAAGACGCAGCTCAGAGCATCGCCGCGCAGACGCAGACCAAGGCAGCTCAGAGCATCGCCGCGCAGACGCAGACCAAGGCAGCTCAGAGCATCGCCGCGCAGACGCAGACCAAGGCAGCTCAGAGCATCGCCGCGCAGCCGCAGACCAAGGCAGCTCAGAGCATCGCCGTGCAGACGCAGACCAAGGCAGCTCAGAGCATCGCCGTGCAGCCGCAGACCAAGGCAGCTCAGAGCATCGCCGCGCAGACGCAGACCAAGGCAGCTCAGAGCATCGCCGCGCAGACGCAGACCAAGGCAGCTCAGAGCATCGCCGCGCAGACGCAGACCAAGGCAGCTCAGAGCATCGCCGCGCAGACGCAGACCAAGGCAGCTCAGAGCATCGCTGTGCAGACGCAGACCAAGGCAGCTCAGAGCATCACTGTGCAGCCGCAGACCAAGGCAGCTCAGAGCATCGCCGCGCAGACGCAGACCAAGGCAGCTCAGAGCATCGCCGCGCAGACGCAGACCAAGGCAGCTCAGAGCATCGCCGCGCAGACGCAGACCAAGGCAGCTCAGAGCATCGCCGTGCAGCCGCAGACCAAGGCAGCTCAGAGCATCGCCGTGCAGACGCAGACCAAGGCAGCTCAGAGCATCGCCGCGCAGACGCAGACCAAGGCAGCTCAGAGCATCGCCGTGCAGCCGCAGACCAAGGCAGCTCAGAGCATCGCTGTGCAGACGCAGACCAAGGCAGCTCAGAGCATCGCTGTGCAGACGCAGACCAAGGCAGCTCAGAGCATCGCCGCGCAGACGCAGACCAAGGCAGCTCAGAGCATCGCCGCGCAGCCGCAGACCAAGGCAGCTCAGAGCATCGCTGTGCAGCCGCAGACCAAGGCAGCTCAGAGCATCGCCGCGCAGCCGCAGACCAAGGCAGCTCAGCGCATCACTGTGCAGACACAGACCAAGGCAGCTCAGAGCATTGCTGCGCAGACGCAGACCAAGGCAGCTCAGCGCATCGCCGCGCAGACACAGACCAAGGCAGCTCAGAGCATCGCCGCGCAGCCGCAGACCAAGGCAGCTCAGAGCATCGCCGCGCAGCCGCAGACCAAGGCAGCTCAGAGCATCTCTGCGCAGCCGCAGACCAAGGCAGTTCAGAGCATCGCCGCGCAGACGCAGACCAAGGCAGCCGGAGACGAGCGTGCAGACGACGTCCGCGTCTCCCACAGACACAACGCCACGGTAAGCTCAGTTATGAAAACAAGACCAGACATGTATAGAAATGTTAACATCTTCTACACCATCTATTTCTATGTTGTTTAACCCATTCTGACCTGAGATCAGATTCAATAAATGTCTTCTGAATCCTGACAGTTTTCTGAATAAGCTATGTTTCTATGTCAGTCGTTCTTTAGATTTTTCAAAAATAGCAGACCTACAAGCTCGTAGCGCGCCACTCGGTGGCGCGCTACGAGCTTGTAGATCTGCTATTTTTCAATAGCTAAAGCATAACGTAATGCTAACACCAAAAGGGGTTCCCGCGCCCCAAAATGGGTTAATCCATTCTGACCCGAGGACGATTCTACAAAATGTCTTCTAAATCCAGACAGTTTCCTTGAAAACCCCATGTTTCTATGTCAGTGGTTCTCACAGGGTTAAAACCCCATGTTTCTATGTCAGTCGTTCTCACAGGGTTAAAACCCCATGTTTCTATGTCAGTCGTTCTCACAGGGTTAAAACCCCATGTTTCTATGTCAGTCGTTCTCACAGGGTTAAAACCCCATGTTTCTATGTCAGTCGTTCTCACAGGGTTAAACCCCATGTTTCTGTCAGTCATTCTCACAGGGTTAAACCCTATGTTTCTATGTCAGTCGTTCTCACAGGGTTAAACCCCATGTTTCTGTCAGTCGTTCTCACAGGGTTAAACCCCATGTTTCTGTCAGTCGTTCTCACAGGGTTAAACCCCATGTTTCTGTCAGTTGTTCTCATACATTTTCACGTCAAGGACCCCCAAAAATATCTGTAATTGGCCTTCGACACATAGAGTATGAATAGAGAAGGCACCCAGAGGAAACCCTGAGGCTGAAATGGACATAGTGGCTGAATGAAGGTATTGCAGCCTGGCCCCAAAACACATGAACGCGCTGTCCGTTGACTATCATTGTGCACGTTCACGACGGCAGCACGCTCGTCCGCGTTCGTGCACGTTCAACGGCAGCGCGTTCATGTGTTTGGGGCCAATCCATCCCAGAATGCTCTCTGTTCCTACCCGGAAGGAGGAGTGAAATCGCCTCATGCGCTTTTGAGCAACTCAATGCAAAGTGTATGGAAGGAGAACTCGGGTGCCCTCTCTATTCATATATACTCTAAGCGCCGACCCCCATCTGAAAATATGTTGTTCCAGGGACCTCCCTCCCAGAAGCAAAGATTTGAGTTACAAACTTTCGCTCTGAAGCTCATAGCGCGCCACTTGAGCTTGTAGATTTGCTATTTTCCAATAGCTAAAGCATAATGTTCTGCCCCCACTGTGTAGTGGTCATGTTTAGTTGTTATTGTGTGAAACAGCACCACCCTGTGGTAGCTCAGGGTTTCTTATTTTCTGGTTGCCATGTGCTTGCAATTAGACTTATATATTTCAGCTGCGCTGCCTGCAGTCAGTCAGATCTCTTCAGCTCCAGTGTACTGCTGTCTGTGGCTCCTCTTGGGCTAAAAGCAATGTTGTGAGTAATACGTTTATGATGGCAGGTTATTTTATGTTGTTTCTTGTTATTTGACACATGCTTTCTGACTGTATTGTAACAGTAATTTGGAAATGTTTTATTTTGTTGTTACAGTTTCACAAATTGACCAGTAAAACTTCATAAAGACAACGCCTTCTCTGTGGAGTTTGTTGGGAGATGTTTAGCTGTTGGGATAGCTGGCATCCTCTGCTAGTGAGGCCTGCACAGTGAAAAACAGCATTACAGCCTGCGATGGAGAACCGGACAGCCATTACACAGAGCTACACAATCCCAAGAGCTAAGTGGCTAACACAAGGCCAGCTTGAACTCTTTCTGTGATTAAACCCATCACCGTCATTATGGAAAAAATAACCAACACAAACAAAAGTAAAGAGGATGTTCGCTCCGTAAACTCTCAATCAGGCCGCACAACATCCAGTGCAAGAGCTAATCTAGAAATCGCAATGGCAAATGCAAGAGCCGAAGCTGCATTAGCCAGAGCAGCACACTCAGAAAGGACTGTTGCATTAAAGGTTGAGTCAGCACGCATTCAAGCCATGCTCGAAGCATTAGATATCGAAAAGGAAAAGGATGCTGCCATAGCAGAGGCAAAGTCATTGCAGGCTGATTTAATCGAAATGGATCTTGAGGTACGCAGTAAGGGATCCAGGTCTCTAAAACATAGCCAATACCAGCGCACCGCTGCATATGTGGAAAGGCAGTCCAGCAGGATGAGTACAGGTGACTTGTCCGACACAGAATATGTTGACATCACAGGTGGTGCGTCTGACACAGAACAGTTTGATGTCCCAAAGGCCCCCCCTCCAAGCGAGGTGTCAGTTCAAGCTAAGAAGGATGGTGTGACGCAAACATTATCACAATCACACACCATCCAAGTGAAAGACTCTGCCTCTATACACACTATGTCTCACTATGTACAACAAGAAGCTCAACACAGCCAGATGCATGGTTCTGCCTCTGCGTACACTACACGTCAACATGTACAACAAGAAGCTCAACACAGCCAGATGCATGGTTCTGCCTCTGGGTACACTACACGTCAACATGTACAACAAGAAGCTCAACACAGCCAGATGCATGGTTCTGCCTCTGCGTACACTACACGTCAACATGTACAACAAGAAGCTCAACACATCCAGATGCAGGGAGCTGCCTTTGTGTACACTACACCTGGCCATGTACAACATGTCCCACAGCACAGCCAGATGCAGTATGCTGCCTCTGCATACACTACACCTAGCCATGTACGATATGTCCCGCAGCACAGCCAGATGCAGTATGCTGCCCCTGCATACACTACACCTAGCCATGTACGACATGTTCCGCAGCACAGTCAGATGCAAGGTGCTGCCTCTGTCAATGTTGTGCCTCGTCACGTACAACATGCTCGCCAACATAACGATGTGCAAGCAGCTGCACCTGTCACCACTACGCCTCGTTATGCCTCTCAGGCTCCTCAGCAAAGTTGGGTACCGCTAACACAGAGCTACAATCAACAGTCCCTATCTCCTACTTATCAGCCTGTTCACGGAATGCCCAGTGGAGCAAGCTACAGCCACTCTCAAACCAGCGACCTTGCAAGATACCTCGCCCGCAGTAACCTGGTCACCTCAGGGCTCACCTCATACGACGACCAGCCGATGAACTACCGGGCGTGGAAAACATCGTTCCACAGTGCCATCGCTGGTTTAGATTTATCTGCCGCAGAAGAACTTGACCTGCTAGCCAAGTATCTAGGGAAAGACTCTAAAGAACAGGTTAAGAGAATCAAAGCAGTCAACATCAGATATCCAGATATTGGACTGGGGATGGCATGGGATCGGCTCGACGAAACTTACGGTGCACCCGAGGCCGTCGAGCAGGCTCTCTTCAGCAAGCTTGAGAACTTCCCCACGGTTACAATGAAAGATCCACAGAGACTCCGGGATCTAGCAGACCTGCTGTCAGAGCTGGAAGCAGCCAAGCTGGATGGCTACCTGCCAGGTCTGACATACCTTGACACTTCCAGAGGTGTTAATCCAATCATTGAGAAACTCCCGTACAGTATTCAAGAAAAGTGGATTAGTTTCGGGTCAAGATTTAAGCGTGAACATTGTGTCAGTTACCCTCCGTTTTCTGTGTTTGTAGATTTCATTCGCACAGAAGCAAAAGCTCGCACAGATCCCAGTTTCAACTTCTTTACTCAAGCTTCAACAGAAAGAAAGAACACGTGGGAGAGGCCTGTAAAGACGCCTGTGCACGTTCACAAGACTCAAGTGTCATCGACAGAAAAACCTGATTCCGAAGAAGCTGAAAAATCTGCAGAACCCAACAAACACTGCCCCATACATGGAAAACCTCATCCCCTGAAGAAATGCAGAAGCTTTCGGGAAAAGAGTTTAGAAGAACGCAAACAGCTTTTGAAAGAACACTCCATCTGCTTCAGATGCTGCTCCTCTACTCAACATATTGCCAGAAACTGCTCAGCTGAGGTGAAATGTGTGGAATGTGGGAGCACCAGCCATGTAGCAGCGCTTCACCCAGGACCAGCCACCTGGGAGTCTAAGTCGTCCCCTCCCGCTTCAGAGCATGGCGGGGAGGAGGACAAAGCAGATTCCCAGGAGGTCACTTCAAGGTGCACACAAGTATGTGGTGAAGGACACAGTGCGAGCGCATGCTCCAAAATATGCCTTGTTAGTGTGTATCCTACCGGTCGCAGAGAGGAGTCCAAGAGAATGTACGCTATATTGGACGAGCAGAGCAACCGCTCCCTTGCACGGTCCGATTTCTTCAATGTCTTCAAGATCTCAGGGTGTTCTTACCCATATACGCTGAAGACATGTGCTGGACTCAAAGAGACTGCGGGGAGAAGAGCCTGTGGTTACACTGTGGAGTCAGCGGACCAAAACCTAAGCTTTCCTCTACCTACACTCCTCGAGTGCAACCAAGTCCCTAACAATCGCTCCGAGATACCTACCCCGAACGCAGCACGCCATCATACTCACCTGAAGCACATCGCCGACGAAATACCACCGCTCGATCCGGACGCTAACATACTCCTTCTACTGGGCAGAGATATCCTGAGGGTACACAAAGTCCGTGAGCAGATAAGTGGTCCGGACAACGCACCATTCGCCCAAAGGCTCGACCTAGGATGGGTAGTCGTTGGTGATGTATGCCTTGGAGGTGCCCATGGACAGCTACAAGTGAGCAGCTACAAAACAAGCATCCGAGAGAACGATCATCTACAGCCGTGCATCAGCCATATCGAAGGGAAAGAGATGTTCAGTCAAGCACCTAAGCATCAACACCATCCAGCAATGGCGCTTGTAGGAGACAGCCTTGGCCAGATCTTCACTCGTACTGCTGACATTCACAGACTTGCACCCTCGATGGAGGACACAAGATTTCTTCAGACCACGGAAGCTAAGTTCCAGCAGGACAGCTCCGACAGCTGGATCAGACCGAGACAACGGCTGCCTAACAACCGGAAACCTGCTCACCACCGCCTTGTCTCACTCCGGCGGACACTGGGAAAACGACCACAGCGCCATGTTCTAGAGTTCACGGAGAAAATGCTCAAGGGAATGCATGCAGAGATGACACCACCCTTACAGCAAGGACAGGGGTGCTGGTACCTCACCTTAATAACAGCCAGTTATCACGCCCTTGCACATTCTTCTCAACCACAGGTGCACAAGGAAGAGACTCTGATTCTGTTGATTAGTGTGGGATCTTTGAAGACCCCAAGCGGGGAGTGTTCTGCCCCCACTGTGTAGTGGTCATGTTTAGTTGTTATTGTGTGAAACAGCACCACCCTGTGGTAGCTCAGGGTTTCTTATTTTCTGGTTGCCATGTGCTTGCAATTAGACTTATATATTTCAGCTGCGCTGCCTGCAGTCAGTCAGATCTCTTCAGCTCCAGTGTACTGCTGTCTGTGGCTCCTCTTGGGCTAAAAGCAATGTTGTGAGTAATACGTTTATGATGGCAGGTTATTTTATGTTGTTTCTTGTTATTTGACACATGCTTTCTGACTGTATTGTAACAGTAATTTGGAAATGTTTTATTTTGTTGTTACAGTTTCACAAATTGACCAGTAAAACTTCATAAAGACAACGCCTTCTCTGTGGAGTTTGTTGGGAGATGTTTAGCTGTTGGGATAGCTGGCATCCTCTGCTAGTGAGGCCTGCACACATAACATAATGCTTAAAACACCAAAAGTGGTTCCCGCACAGAATGGGTTAAAGGTCTCCACACACCGGGCGCAAATCGGATGCGAATTCAGATTTTTAGCGGCGTTTCTCCATCGGTTTTCCCAAAAAACGCGGCCGGTGTGCAACCACCTTAACTCTTTTTTTGCCAACTATGTGAATGTCCTTACATTCTCTGGATTAAGAGCGTCTGCTAAATGCTACATTATCGTAACATTATAGAATTGCATTGTTATTTTTTGTCCACTTTTATGTCGGCTGGTGATTGACAGCTCGACGCGTCACAGAGACGGTCAGACATCAGCCTGCTGGAAGTGACGCAGAGAGAGGTGGCGAAGAAACGCGCGCACGGCAACGCGCACGGCAACGCACACATCAACACACACATCAACGCACGCGCTCGCAGCAAAAAACGAAAGGGCGTCTTCACCTCGCCTCCAGCCCCCCAAACCCCACGACCCAGGGTGAGTACTGCATGTCGTTTACAGGGTTAGCATAGTTGACTAAAACCTAACGAACTAAAACGATATTAACGAAAACTAAAATAAATAAATAAACATTTCCGTTAACTGAACTAAATAAAAACGAATATAATAAAAATAACTAACTAACTGAAACTGTATTGTGTGTTTACAAAACTAACTAAATAACTAACTAACTGAAACTGTATTGTGTGTTTACAAAACTAACTAAATAACTAACTAACTGAAACTGTATTGTGTGTTTACAAAACTAACTAAATAACTAACTAACTGAAACTGTATTGTGTGTTTACAAAACTAACTAAAAGAAACTGAAATTATAGACAAAATGCCCATAGTTTTAGTTTTTCTCGTCACCAACAGTATCTGAATATATATTTATTACACAATAGGGCCTATACTTAGAAAGAAAACAAAATTAATGTCAAAACTAACTCAAACTAAACTATAAACTAGTATAACCTTCGTAGTTCACACTGAAACTTAACCCATTCTGACCGGGCACCCATTTTGGTGTCAGCATCATGTTATGCTTTAGCTATTGAAAAATAGCAGATCTACAAGCTCATATCGCGCCACCGAGTGGCGCGATACGAGCTTGTAGGTCTGCTATTTTTTGAAAACTCGAAGAACGATTCATTTTTAGAATCTGATCTCAGGTCAGAATGGGTTGATCAGACCAGTGTGTGTCCAGTGGAAAACTCGTATGAATCTGATCTCAGGTCAGAATGGGTTAATAAAACGACAAGTCCCAAGGTGAGTATGTAGTCCACACTGGAACCTAATAAAACTACAACAATTTCCACAACGTGGGAGTGGACCGGAAGCAGTGTTTTTGCGACCGCGTGGTTTCCTGGTTTCAATCAAGGAAGCCTTTAGAGAAGGAAAGGAAATGGTCACGTGACTGGGCTGCGCCATGACACTTTCATGGACACGTCATGGACACTTCATGGACACTTTCATGAACACGTCATGGACACTTTCATGAACACGTCATGGACACTTTCATGGACACTTTCATGAACACGTCATGGACACTTTCATGAACACGTCATGGACACTTTCATGGACACTTTCATGAACACGTCATGGACACTTTCATGAACACGTCATGGACACTTCATGGACACTTTCATGAACACGTCATGGACACTTTCATGAACACGTCATGGACACTTCATGGACACTTTCATGAACACGTCATGGACACTTCATGGACACTTTCATGAACACGTCATGGACACTTCATGGACACTTTCATGAACACGTCATGGACACTTTCATGAACACGTCATGGACACTTCATGGACACTTTCATGGACACTTCATGGACACTTTCATGAACACGTCATGGACACTTCATGGACACTTTCATGGACACTTCATGGACACTTTCATGAACACGTCATGGACACTTCATGGACACTTTCATGAACACTTTCATGGACACTTCATGGACACTTTCATGGACACTTTCATGGACACTTTCATGAACACGTCATGGACACTTCATGGACACTTTCATGAACACTTTCATGGACACTTCATGGACACTTTCATGGACACTTTCATGGACACTTCATGGACACTTTCATGGACACTTTCATGGACACTTTCATGAACACGTCATGGACACTTTCATGGACACTTCATGGACACTTTCATGGACACTTTCATGGGAGCCAAACTCACACCGGAAGTTCAATGAATACATGGCAGTGAATGGAGCCGGCTGGACCAGCTCATAACCTTGTCATATAATCGGTTCCGGAATATAAAAGAAAAAATATCACAGGTTGTTTTTGTAATCACTTGCTTTTCGATGTGCACAGTATATCATTTAATTTGAGGATCTAAACAGCAGCAGCAGGTATCGTTTCTGGCTCGGAGGTATCGCGAGATTTGGCTGCCAGACAGGAAACGGTGGGAAGTCTGGCGACACTTGGTACGTTCAGAAAGGTACTTTGTGCCCTTTAGATCCCATACCTCTACACAGAGGACACATCGTAAAGGTACTTTGTGCCCTTTAGACCCCATACCTCTACACAGAGGACACATCGTAAAGGTACTTTGTGCCCTTTAGATCCCATACCTCTACACAGAGGACACATCGTAAAGGTACTTTGTGCCCTTTAGATCCCATACCTCTACACAGAGGACACATCATAAAGGTACTTTGTGCCCTTTAGATCCCATACCTCTACACAGAGGACACATCGTAAAGGTACTTTGTGCCCTTTAGATCCCATACCTCTACACAGAGGACACATCATAAAGGTACTTTGTGCCCTTTAGATCCCATACCTCTACACAGAGGACACATCGTAAAGGTACTTTGTGCCCTTTAGACCCCATACCTCTACACAGAGGACACATCGTAAAGGTACTTTGTGCCCTTTAGATCCCATACCTCTACACAGAGGACACATCGTAAAGGTACTTTGTGCCCTTTAGACCCCATACCTCTACACAGAGGACACATCGTAAAGGTACTTTGTGCCCTTTAGACCCCATACCTCTACACAGAGGACACATCGTAAAGGTACTTTGTGCCCTTTAGATCCCATACCTCTACACAGAGGACACATCGTAAAGGTACTTTGTGCCCTTTAGACCCCATACCTCTACACAGAGGACACATCGTAAAGGTACTTTGTGCCCTTTAGACCCCATACCTCTACACAGAGGACACATCGTAAAGGTACTTTGTGCCCTTTAGACCCCATACCTCTACACAGAGGACACATCGTAAAGGTACTTTGTGCCCTTTAGACCCCATACCTCTACACAGAGGACACATCGTAAAGGTACTTTGTGCCCTTTAGATCCCATACCTCTACACAGAGGACACATCGTAAAGGTACTTTGTGCCCTTTAGATCCCATACCTCTACACAGAGGACACATCGTAAAGGTACTTTGTGCCCTTTAGATCCCATACCTCTACACAGAGGACACATCGTAAAGGTACTTTGTGCCCTTTAGATCCCATACCTCTACACAGAGGACACATCGTAAAGGTACTTTGTGCTCTTTAGATCCCATACCTCTACACAGAGGACACATCGTAAAGGTACTTTGTGCCCTTTAGATCCCATACCTCTACACAGAGGACACATCGTAAAGGTACTTTGTGCCCTTTAGACCCCATACCTCTACACAGAGGACACATCGTAAAGGTACTTTGTGCCCTTTAGACCCCATACCTCTACACAGAGGACACATCGTAAAGGTACTTTGTGCCCTTTAGACCCCATACCTCTACACAGAGGACACATCGTAAAGGTACTTTGTGCCCTTTAGACCCCATACCTCTACACAGAGGACACATCGTAAAGGTACTTTGTGCCCTTTAGATCCCATACCTCTACACAGAGGACACATCGTAAAGGTACTTTGTGCCCTTTAGATCCCATACCTCTACACAGAGGACACATCGTAAAGGTACTTTGTGCCCTTTAGACCCCATACCTCTACACAGAGGACACATCGTAAAGGTACTTTGTGCCCTTTAGATCCCATACCTCTACACAGAGGACACATCGTAAAGGTACTTTGTGCCCTTTAGACCCCATACCTCTACACAGAGGACACATCGTAAAGGTACTTTGTGCCCTTTAGACCCCATACCTCTACACAGAGGACACATCGTAAAGGTACTTTGTGCCCTTTAGACCCCATACCTCTACACAGAGGACACATCGTAAAGGTACTTTGTGCCCTTTAGATCCCATACCTCTACACAGAGGACACATCGTAAAGGTACTTTGTGCCCTTTAGACACCATACCTCTACACAGAGGACACATCGTAAAGGTACTTTGTGCCCTTTAGATCCCATACCTCTACACAGAGGACACATCGTAAAGGTACTTTGTGCCCTTTAGATCCCATACCTCTACACAGAGGACACATCGTAAAGGTACTTTGTGCCCTTTAGATCCCATACCTCTACACAGAGGACACATCGTAAAGGTACTTTGTGCCCTTTAGACCCCATACCTCTACACAGAGGACACATCGTAAAGGTACTTTGTGCCCTTTAGATCCCATACCTCTACACAGAGGACACATCGTAAAGGTACTTTGTGCCCTTTAGATCCCATACCTCTACACAGAGGACACATCGTAAAGGTACTTTGTGCCCTTTAGATCCCATACCTCTACACAGAGGACACATCGTAAAGGTACTTTGTGCCCTTTAGATCCCATACCTCTACACAGAGGACACATCGTAAAGGTACTTTGTGCTCTTTAGATCCCATACCTCTACACAGAGGACACATCGTAAAGGTACTTTGTGCCCTTTAGATCCCATACCTCTACACAGAGGACACATCGTAAAGGTACTTTGTGCCCTTTAGACCCCATACCTCTACACAGAGGACACATCGTAAAGGTACTTTGTGCCCTTTAGACCCCATACCTCTACACAGAGGACACATCGTAAAGGTACTTTGTGCCCTTTAGACCCCATACCTCTACACAGAGGACACATCGTAAAGGTACTTTGTGCCCTTTAGACCCCATACCTCTACACAGAGGACACATCGTAAAGGTACTTTGTGCCCTTTAGATCCCATACCTCTACACAGAGGACACATCGTAAAGGTACTTTGTGCCCTTTAGATCCCATACCTCTACACAGAGGACACATCGTAAAGGTACTTTGTGCCCTTTAGACCCCATACCTCTACACAGAGGACACATCGTAAAGGTACTTTGTGCCCTTTAGATCCCATACCTCTACACAGAGGACACATCGTAAAGGTACTTTGTGCCCTTTAGACCCCATACCTCTACACAGAGGACACATCGTAAAGGTACTTTGTGCCCTTTAGACCCCATACCTCTACACAGAGGACACATCGTAAAGGTACTTTGTGCCCTTTAGACCCCATACCTCTACACAGAGGACACATCGTAAAGGTACTTTGTGCCCTTTAGATCCCATACCTCTACACAGAGGACACATCGTAAAGGTACTTTGTGCCCTTTAGACACCATACCTCTACACAGAGGACACATCGTAAAGGTACTTTGTGCCCTTTAGATCCCATACCTCTACACAGAGGACACATCGTAAAGGTACTTTGTGCCCTTTAGATCCCATACCTCTACACAGAGGACACATCGTAAAGGTACTTTGTGCCCTTTAGATCCCATACCTCTACACAGAGGACACATCGTAAAGGTACTTTGTGCCCTTTAGACCCCATACCTCTACACAGAGGACACATCGTAAAGGTACTTTGTGCCCTTTAGATCCCATACCTCTACACAGAGGACACATCGTAAAGGTACTTTGTGCCCTTTAGACCCCATACCTCTACACAGAGGACACATCGTAAAGGTACTTTGTGCCCTTTAGACCCCATACCTCTACACAGAGGACACATCGTAAAGGTACTTTGTGCCCTTTAGATCCCATACCTCTACACAGAGGACACATCGTAAAGGTACTTTGTGCCCTTTAGACCCCATACCTCTACACAGAGGACACATCATAAAGGTACTTTGTGCCCTTTAGATCCCATACCTCTACACAGAGGACACATCAGAAAGGTACTTTGTGCCCTTTAGATCCCATACCTCTACACAGAGGACACATCGTAAAGGTACTTTGTGCCCTTTAGACCCCATACCTCTACACAGAGGACACATCGTAAAGGTACTTTGTGCTCTTTAGACCCCATACCTCTACACAGAGGACACATCGTAAAGGTACTTTGTGCCCTTTAGACCCCATACCTCTACACAGAGGACACATCGTAAAGGTACTTTGTGCCCTTTAGATCCCATACCTCTACACAGAGGACACATCGTAAAGGTACTTTGTGCCCTTTAGACCCCATACCTCTACACAGAGGACACATCGTAAAGGTACTTTGTGCCCTTTAGACCCCATACCTCTACACAGAGGACACATCGTAAAGGTACTTTGTGCCCTTTAGACCCCATACCTCTACACAGAGGACACATCGTAAAGGTACTTTGTGCCCTTTAGACCCCATACCTCTACACAGAGGACACATCGTAAAGGTACTTTGTGCCCTTTAGACCCCATACCTCTACACAGAGGACACATCGTAAAGGTACTTTGTGCCCTTTAGATCCCATACCTCTACACAGAGGACACATCGTAAAGGTAATTTGTGCCCTTTAGATCCCATACCTCTACACAGAGGACACATCGTAAAGGTACTTTGTGCCCTTTAGATCCCATACCTCTACACAGAGGACACATCGTAAAGGTACTTTGTGCCCTTTAGACCCCATACCTCTACACAGAGGACACATCGTAAAGGTACTTTGTGCCCTTTAGATCCCATACCTCTACACAGAGGACACATCGTAAAGGTACTTTGTGCCATTTAGACCCCATACCTCTACACAGAGGACACATCATAAAGGTACTTTGTGCCCTTTAGATCCCATACCTCTACACAGAGGACACATCGTAAAGGTACTTTGTGCCCTTTAGATCCCATACCTCTACACAGAGGACACATCGTAAAGGTACTTTGTGCCCTTTAGATCCCATACCTCTACACAGAGGACACATCGTAAAGGTACTTTGTGCCCTTTAGATCCCATACCTCTACACAGAGGACACATCGTAAAGGTACTTTGTGCCCTTTAGATCCCATACCTCTACACAGAGGACACATCGTAAAGGTACTTTGTGCCCTTTAGACCCCATACCTCTACACAGAGGACACATCGTAAAGGTACTTTGTGCCCTTTAGATCCCATACCTCTACACAGAGGACACATCGTAAAGGTACTTTGTGCCCTTTAGATCCCATACCTCTACACAGAGGACACATCGTAAAGGTACTTTGTGCCCTTTAGACCCCATACCTCTACACAGAGGACACATCGTAAAGGTACTTTGTGCCCTTTAGATCCCATACCTCTACACAGAGGACACATCGTAAAGGTACTTTGTGCCCTTTAGATCCCATACCTCTACACAGAGGACACATCGTAAAGGTACTTTGTGCCCTTTAGATCCCATACCTCTACACAGAGGACACATCGTAAAGGTACTTTGTGCCCTTTAGATCCCATACCTCTACACAGAGGACACATCGTAAAGGTACTTTGTGCCCTTTAGACCCCATACCTCTACACAGAGGACACATCGTAAAGGTACTTTGTGCCCTTTAGACCCCATACCTCTACACAGAGGACACATCGTAAAGGTACTTTGTGCCCTTTAGATCCCATACCTCTACACAGAGGACACATCGTAAAGGTACTTTGTGCCCTTTAGATCCCATACCTCTACACAGAGGACACATCGTAAAGGTACTTTGTGCCCTTTAGACCCCATACCTCTACACAGAGGACACATCGTAAAGGTACTTTGTGCCCTTTAGACCCCATACCTCTACACAGAGGACACATCGTAAAGGTACTTTGTGCCCTTTAGACCCCATACCTCTACACAGAGGACACATCATAAAGGTACTTTGTGCCCTTTAGACCCCATACCTCTACACAGAGGACACATCGTAAAGGTACTTTGTGCCCTTTAGACCCCATACCTCTACACAGAGGACACATCGTAAAGGTACTTTGTGCCCTTTAGACCCCATACCTCTACACAGAGGACACATCGTAAAGGTACTTTGTGCCCTTTAGATCCCATACCTCTACACAGAGGACACATCGTAAAGGTACTTTGTGCCCTTTAGACCCCATACCTCTACACAGAGGACACATCGTAAAGGTACTTTGTGCCCTTTAGACCCCATACCTCTACACAGAGGACACATCGTAAAGGTACTTTGTGCCCTTTAGACCCCATACCTCTACACAGAGGACACATCGTAAAGGTAC